>NC_086340.1:10982559-11290362 GCF_032445375.1 Bacillus rossius redtenbacheri
GTTTTGACTCTAGTATTTTAGTAAAATGTTCTTGGTTTGACTAGCGTATTATTCCATACGGTGCATGTATATAAGCGAGTCCTAGACAGCAGGACGCTCAGTTTGTTACTGCCGTCGACGGTGTACGGATCACCTAGATTGTTTAATCTGGTGCATAAATCGCGTAATTACCTGTTCTTGCGAACTCGATGGCATCTTTACCGTCTTTAACGTTGAACTCGGAGGTTGTACCATCGACTACGGGAACCTTATCGACAGCTACGACGGAGAAGGAGCAGATCCCGTTGGTAACGATGACGTCAACATTGGAGGGGATTTCAACAGATGTGATACCACCAGCAGAAGAGACTTTAATGCCGGTAGTGCTGACTGTACAGGAAACCTCGACGAACGCTGTTTCGCCCTCGATGGAGACTTCAATGGATGGCGAATCGTCAACTAACGAACATCGATGTTGTTACTGTGACAAGATTTTCTCAAACATCAGCAATGCTCGTCGACACGAGAAGAGAGAATGTGCCAAGAACCCTTATCGTAAAATGTTTGGTTGTATTAAGTGTCGCAAGCAATTTACAAGAAATGCTAATTTGAAGCATCACTTGGAGACATGTAATGGACCTGCAGTGCGGCAGAAAGTAAAGGTTTCTATACAACAACGATGCATTGATGTGCATAAGAGTATGCCTGGAAATGATTCAGTTGCAGTAACAGCGACATCTGGTTCGGGTTTGTCTTCAACTAGGCATCCTTGTGGCTACTGCGACATGACGTTTGCATTTGCACATGATGTACGGAGACATGAGAGGAGTAAATGTACGAAGAGTCCTTCTCGCATGAAGTTTCGCTGTGACGAGTGTCATAAATGGTTTACTCGAATTGATAATTTGCGTCGACATTCGATAAACTGTAAAGGTGAAGTCCGTGCGCCTACTGCTGAACTACCTGCAGCAATTACGACTCCTGAGTTTAGATTGGTGACTCGTGAGCGTACAAGTAAAAAAACTGATGTGCAGCAACCGATTGCTGTGGCATCTGAACATAAGACTGTGATCGGAGCATTACAAGTGAACGATAATGGCTTCTACTTGGCGCAGTCTGCATTTCGTGGAACATTGAAAGACTACTATTATCCAAGTACGTTAAGTGAGTCAAAGGACATTTGTAATTTTCTTGATGATATCAGACATGACATAATCAATCAGCTTACTGATGACGTAGCAACAAACGGACCTTTGAAATATAACTTGTGGTTGGACTGTATATATGGAAAGCCTTATCCGTTCGATGACAAAGTGAAGAAGTGTGCATTCAAGACATCGGCTGCAGTAATTTACAGTTCTAACGATATCGAGCAAACTGTTAAACAAGGTATCCAGAAACTCTGTCAAGAAGAGGAGGACTATGTCTGTAAAGGATCTGGCTGGACTCTGTCTTGTATAAACCGATTGGAGCTAAGAATTAGTCATTTCACGCCTATGCGGACCTAAATGTTTGTAAGATTGCTAACCTTCGCAGGTGATCCTGTAGTAAAATAGAAATTATGTAATAAATATTATGTTTGTAAAAGAACTTGCAGTGTTTTTATTTTCGAACCTGTCATTTTTTAGGTATTTTTACATAAAAATTAAGATTATTTGCATCGATCGGGTATCGAACCGAGGACAGGAATCGATCGAATCAATATGTAAATTAATGAGTGATTTATTTAATGAATTTTGGAACTTTTCCCGAATTTCTAGCTAAATAATTACGGATTTTCAAGATGGCGGCCAAATGACAAGATGGCGGGTGTCACAGTAATAAATGATTACTGCACTCTAGCGGATACGAATTAAACTAACATGTTATCGGCGCACTCTAGCCGACGATACATTGATGATGGCTTCCAGCATCGAAGACAAGATGGCGGACATGACGTCATACTAGGTGACGATAAATATGCTTTGAAAAAAAGTGGTGGGAGTCAGTCTGCTAGCACCCACCACGGGGGAAGGATCGGTCGCCATTTTTAATTTTTTTTGCACTCGTCGGGTTCGAACCGAGGACTTCGAACTCCGTGTCGTAAATGTTTGTTTTTTATAAGTATTTTATTAAAATTTTATTAAGTAAATTTTTTATTAATTTTTAAAAAAAATTTCATTAAAATCAAATAATAAATAAAAAAGTTAAAGATGGCGGCCGTAACGGAAATTGCAACGGTGACGTCATAATCCATGATGACGTCAGAGGCTTATCGTAGGCTGTAGACATGGATGCTTAAGCCTACATATGGTCATTTCTAGCCGCTGGGATTTTTAAGGACTAAAAACGGGAAATTTTCCCTCGAAACGGGAATTTTTCTCTCGAAAACGGGAATTTTTGAATTGTGGAATTTTTTGAGATTTTTTGGCGGAATGTTTTTCCACAGAAATGGAAATTTTGAGGAATTTTGGGCAAATTTTGCCCAATTTTGGCGGATTTTGACACATTTTGAGGATCAAATTCAAGGTCAAGGTCAAAGGTCAAGGTCACAACCATCCAAGATGGCCGCCGTGACGTCACAATCCAAGATGGCGGACCGTCTCCTCGGCTCCTCAGCCTGAAGCCTGGCGCCGGGGCCCCATTCATATACTACTGACAAATTTTTAATGGTTTAACTGCATCAGGGTTTATTAGACTATCTCTGACGTTTCAGTCGACATTGCAGTTGAAATCTTTCGGGGTTACAGTTTTCTAGTGAGGTTTTTGCACGTCCTTGTCTGGTTATGGAAAGCTTCCTGATTTCCAGTTTATAAAAAGTCAATATATTAAAAAAAGAAAATAAACCCTAAATGAGAGGAACAATGCTAGCAACTAAACATCCGTGAAACAAGAACAGAGAGAGTGTGGATCCAACCACCAGGCAGAATTTCGCACCACGTTTTCAAAGCTGCCAAAATAAATATGAGCATAAGATTTTAAAAAAAATAGAGTGTCCAACTGATTGGCCAAAAGCCAAGCCAATCAAAAATGGTTATCTCTGACTGGACAAACAATCCATTCATTCAGAAGCAATGCGGCTCGTGACTGGGCAAAAGAACCAGCATTTTGGGAAGACAACCCTACTCAAGCAATAATTTCGTGGAGTTACTGGAAACTTTGGTAACAAGAACAAGTATTTTGCTGTCAATAATGAGATAAAATTTTACCTGTCAATTCCTTTTAATGTCTGAAAAATCCATAGCAAAATATGCTTTGCCCTTCCTGACTTTTTTTCTGGATACAGAAACCGTTCTGTTCACCTTGTTTATTACACAACACCTGATTTAAGAAACTGGAATTTTCCAACTTTTTTTTCCGATAACTCCAAAAATATAGGGACAGTGGAACAACAAATATTCAGTAGGAAACTGTCATCCTGAATATGGCGACGACTTCAACCTTGATTTGGCCGAAACCCCACAAGCCTGTAGCTAATACATAAAATGGCCACGAAATCCTGAGAACTTCTTTAATTGGTATTATTTATTAGGTTTTACGTTTACTTTCGATGTGAGATGTAACAGCTCATAAACCACGGCTGTTATAATATTTTAAACATGCCGGTGAGTAATCTGTAAACATATTAAGATTTTGTGACCAAAATTCCTCGATGTAGCATTTTTTAATGTAAAATGCATTGGCATATACACATTTTTATCATATATACTACTCCTGGTTACACCAGAGCTTATATCTATACATTTGTCCCCCAAGCAGCATTTTTAAATTTTAAATAAAATCATTGTGTTGCATCAAAGTATATTTAAAAAAAATAATTAATTTCAGGTGTAGGGTAGTGACTTACGGTGAAATAAGAGACGGTTGGTCGCTAATATTTTGCGAACGTGAGCAAGCAAGCGTTGTTATTGTAAACGCCGATATGAAGCAGTGCAGAAAAATGCTTTCCTTGGAGGAACCATTATCTTCTGCTGGCCGACGCAACCCTTCTCCGCCCCTATATTTATAGTCCTTCGGCCCTGCGAGCAACCCCCCACCCCCTCTTTTTTTTTTTATCGTCGGGCTACAAACTTCCTTTCCCCTTCTTCACCGTCGTGACACATTTAGCCCCGGACCTTCACTCGCGGCCTGTCGAAACGCTCGCCTGCTGAAACCAATCCCATTTTATGAACTGATCTAAATCAGCCCAGCCGGTTTATGTCCTGTCTCTTTCTCTATCCTTCTCTCCCTCTCTCCCTCTCTCTCTTTTTCCACCCTCGTCGCTTATCCGAGCAAACGCCGAGAGGAAATTGATGCCCGAATACCTCATGTGTTAGCGACCTCCAAAGATCGCCTTTTTTTTTTCAGGTGTCAGGTTATGCTGTACAAACGTGTGCATGATCAAGGTTTTATTTTTTTCTCCTCGCTATATTTAAATTTTTCATTTCATAGTTTAAAATTTCGGTCTGCAAGTGGAATAATTTGATAGTCGACTAGCTTCTCCGGCAGCGAACTCTAGTGGAGAGTGCGAAAACTACGTATGATTCGCGTCCAGAAATTTTGTTGAAAATAAAATTTGCGTATATTCATCACGCTAGACATTATTTTTGAAAGACATGCGTTACATTTCGTGTCAGAGTCTTGTATCATGAGTGTATTTGCAGCATGAGAACATTTGATGTGATGTTACACATCACTGACAATTACTAAAGGATACACTCACTTTTATTTTAACTCGGTATATTGAGAAAGCTAAAGGAAATATTCGTGGTTAAAAAGTGAACGAGGAATAATGGACACTGATTTTTATAGAAAACTGTGATGTCTGATCGCGAAATAGGCTCCGTGTGTTGTGTGTTGAAGAGCGACAGAGGTTTTCCGTGTTTATAAGTCAGAGTACAGTCCCGGTGAAAAGCATCGCCGCACCGAGTAGACATGGCAAAATGCGAACCGTGAGGTTTGGGGGGGGGGGAGGGGGAGGGGGGACGGAGACAACCAATGAAGCTCCCAGCCACTTTTAACTGCGCCCTTCATCATTCCGAACAGCTTTTATATCTCCCGCGATTAATTAACTGCCAGTCGGTTGATATTGGCAACCCTGCGCTTCACTCTAAAATCTCACAACTTTTAAAAAAAATTGTGAATGTAGGACCATATTGAAAATTCTATAAAGGAATTTTCATTAGTTCATGGCTTCACGTAGTGGTACAGACGCCACTAAGGTATTAAAACATATAGCCGGCTTCATTCCATTCGTGTGATATTTTGTTTGTATTGTGTCCTAATAATTTTTTTTATATTTCGCTTTTGATTTACTATTGTTTGTTTTTATCCAAGTAGTCTGATTTACAACGCGATTTGTGATCATCTTTGGTTGTTTCTTCTAACGTGACTTCACTTAACTTTTCGTTACTTTGTAAATAAGAACTGTAGTAGCTAGGCTGTAGCCGAGGTGTAGGTTGTAGCCGAGTCCTTGGCGAAGAATTCACCGATGTTTCGGTCGACATTGCAGTAGGTAACTGCTCCCTGATGATGGCGACTGCAATGTCGATCGAAACGTCGGTGAATTCTTCTCCAAGGACGTGGCTCCAACCCGAGAAGCCAAGCTACTTCAGACAATGGCCGTGAAAGCCATTTCCTATTTTTTTCTGCAACAAGTTACAAATTAAGATCATAATTTAAAATCCAATAAAAATTATCTTTTACGAAACTTGCATATTCCTTGACTGATACGCTATATTTCAAACCTTTGTTTTCACTTAATCCTAGACCATTTCCTGCGGGCGCAGTTAAATTTTTCAGAGAGGCCATTCTGGGACTAAGGACTTATTAATAAGAACTGTATCCATTTCGGAGCCTTCGAACACTTGTACGAGACGGGTTCAAATTAAACCGGTTCGAACGTATATGTATATCAGCTGGTAAGCCATAAAAAACAGGAAATCAAGAATACATAAGTGAATGTTGGAAAAATTTCTCGGCGGAAATCCAAATATAGGACAGTGTCGTCTGCTAACACCTCGACGCAGGGGAATATGGCAACCCGCGAAGCGTTGGTGCCGAGACTTCAGCCGACCCAGGCAGGAGACGTCGCTAGAGTGCGACTATAGTCAGACTGAAAAAACGGGAATTTTGATCTTCAACGCCACCGGCACCCCCTTGGGATAAGATTTTCGTAAAATCCGTTCTTAGAAGATGCTTACGTAGCAAAAGGAATATAAGTCCCAAATTTGAAGTCTGTAGGCGTTATAGTTACGGAGGATTCGTGATTCGTCAGTGAGTGGTATTATACACACACACACACACACACACCAACAAACACTAACTAATTCCCGGCATGTGTTGCAAAGCCTTAATCAATTTTTTTTTTTTGTAATTTTTCTGAAAGCATTTCTGCATCTCTCTCTAATTCGCTATCTCTCTGTCTACCTCTCTATTAATATCTCTATAATCCCTCTATATCTCTACATATATATCTCTTTATCTCTATATATATCTATATCTCTCTATCTCTTTTCTATATACTATACATATCTATATACGTCATTGTATATCAATGAGTGTTATTATATAAATATATCTATATAAACTATAGAAATAAACATTCAAACTACTGTTTTTTTTAAATAATTTTTTACTGGATTCTTAAACGTTTTTAATTTTCATCCACCTGTATAATAAAGCGTTTTATTTCTGCCGAGGCCTACAGAAGCCGCGACGAGTGAGCGAGAACAAACTGCGGAGAGATGGGAAGCTTATAAAAATCGCTGGGAGGGACCGTGTTTCACGCCGATAAAGGAGCTTTCCTACCTCTTCTGCAAGGCCACCTTAAGGGGCCTCCCTAGTAAAAATGTTTAGCGCGGTGGGCCACTGGCCACGTGCTACTGCCAGTGGTTGGGCGGGGCGATATACCTGAGCTTGTCGCCTGCGCCGTGGTGGAGGGGGGAGAGGGCGTTTTAGCGAGGGGGGCGGAATAATGGGAGGGTTGTCATTGTGTGGAGTCCATTTACTACTTATACCTGCGTTATCTGCGAACAAGATCGTGGCAAGAAAGGTGACTGTTTTTCCCTTTCGCTACATTCAACCAAAAGGATAATGTTCTCGCATTGCCTTGCTTGCTTCCTGACAGTGTTTATTAACTCGAAACATTATATTAGTGTTGCGATCCAGTCCATATCCATGAAATGCAAACAATCGTCAATTCTGTTTAAAACATGTATTTTTATTTTTTAATTAACGTTCTACATAATTAAGAGATTTACATACACTACAAAAAATGCTGTCACCAACAATCGATGTGTTAGCTTGTGTTTTCAGGGGGGAAAAAATGCAAAAATTATATCATTTAAAAAATTTCCAACATTATACTTTCGAACTGACATTTGTGTGACGAATGGTTTTGCACGAACAGATGTGCTTTCATTCATAAAAGTATTCCGCACCGCGACGAGAAATCACGTCCTACTAATAATTGAGTAATAAAACTGGGAATAAAATGATGAAAATAATATTATTTATTTTTACTCTTAGACACAAATCAACTTTTTAAATCACAATAACGACAAATAAATTTTTAACTTACTTCCTGAAGAAAAAGTGCATGTCAAACTCACTTTTAAATTCTGTAAAGAAAAAAAATGTCAGGAACAAACAAGTGTTCCCACCAACGACACATCGTCAACTTTGTATTCTAGGGTTCACGTCGTATTTAGTTACACTAAATATTACTGCATATTATTATTTTCTGGCTCTTATTACATGTTTAGCATTTTATTTTATTTTTGCATATTTTTTTAATGACTTTAACGTTGCATAATAAGATGAATAAGTATATACGAATGAACTGGAATCCCGTTTCGAGTTACATACAGACTGTTCACTACGAGCAGTGTAAATTTCTTAGCTGTTGCAACAGCGGCCTACAGGTGGATTCAGACTGCAGGCTTAGTCAGTCACGCTGAATCCACCTGAGTTCAGATTTTATCGAAGACAAGTGCGGGTGGTATGGAAGAACTCAGTGTGCACTGACTGTTGTGCTCAAGGTGTCAGTGAAATGTATAGCTGGAATCACGGGCGAAAATTTGTAGGATTCCCATGAGGCCCACGGGATAACGTGAAGATTTTGCAAATGCAAGCGGGCCCCCTCAGACGGACTTTTTTATTTCAGGGAGGTTCGGGCCACCCTGAGATTCTCCCCTCCTCCCGGAATCTACGCATGCAGCTGGAATTAATTTTTAGCCAAGTACGTCATTTGGTGCTGTATTTAGGCTGTCAAAGAAGATACGAAATATGGCTGCTTTGATAATTGACGATAACTCCTTTTTATTGTGGAATAGTACCCATCTACAAAGAAATCCCTAAATATACCACCACTACTGTTGGGGATTTTCTATACAAACTATCAAAATAATTTTGGTTTCGTCACTGTCACTAGCTGTTATTGTATCATACGAAAACATGTATGTTTTGTGTATTAATTTACGGTATTCATCTCTGTCAAAAAAAATCTTTTTCGATAATATAGTGTAAGCAAGGTAGAATACAATGGCTAATTTTAAAATAAAAATGGAATAAAGTATTTTTTGCTTGCAGTAGTTCAAATTTTTGAATTAATTTAGTTGTTTATTTAAAAAAAAACCTTCTAAAATCAAAGAAACTACCTACTTCCTAAATAGATAAATAGTGCTTTAAGATCACACGCTTTCATAAATATTTAAACGCCAACATTTAAAATGTAGATTTCACATAATGATAAAATCTTATCTATTTTCATGGTCACCTCACGCCTAATGGAAATAATACACAACAATTCGTCATATATGTTTTTTATGCTTTTAATAACTACTCTACACATGAGCAAATTTCAATATACATAAAACTGAGGAACTCTGCATTACATTTTTAATCTGTGTACGACACTAACAGAAATTGAAGCATAAAACAACATTTTTATTTTTTAATTAATAAGTATTTCATCAACGTGAGCTTTGCTTTCATCTCAATGAAGCCACTCTACATAGAGGAAGTGCACATGTATTCAGTCTTAACATTAGACCCTCCGGATCACAGAGTAAACGAATGAATGGAATTCATAACATTACGCAGGGTTTTAAGACATATTTTCCCTTCTACTCAATCGCAACATCTCACTTAGCGCGTAAAATGGTTTCAGTAAACATAACATAAAAAAATTTCGCCCCATGTACAGTAGAGGAAACTAAAATGTTTGTAACACTGTAAACTAATTGTATTGTCATTTCTGTAGTCGCTCGAAGCGGCAAACTATGTATCGTTGTTCAATAAAACGAAATATTAAAACAAACAAACAATAATATTACGTTCAGACAATTCGTTACGTGAAATGAATGTAATAAAATACACAAGACAGTTACACATACCATTTCCAAAACACAATCCCATAAAAATCATAATATTACATGTCGACTTAAAATTATTATTATTCACCATGATAATTTCTTGCGGGTAGCCAGCAACAAAGGGACACAATTTTTATTCATTTAATTAACTTTGACAAAACTTGTAAAAGCTGGCATGAGCAAAGTAAGCTGATTCACAATTTTATTTTGCGTCAAAATATTAAACATCAACTAGTAATGAATTAAGAGTATGCTTCGCTTGGTAGAACACCGAATATAGTCATCTCCAGGTATTAAACTGAATTTTGAAAGAGGGACTCAAGTTTCTGAAGAAGTTGTTAACTTTCCTGATGATCCATCGACAGTTCGTAAACGGTCTCATCGTCGGGATGTCGAGCTTGGGACCTTTTTCCTCACCATAGTCCCGTGGTCTGTTCTACCATTCGCACAGCTATCCCAACATATACAAGTAGCCGAGTGATACTACTCCCGTTGCTTCTATCATGGAGCTCGCCCGCAGTCGTACTTCCCTATCCAGCCTGCGTAATACACGCGTCCTACCTGCTAGCCGCCAAGAACGCGTCCATTTGTGAAAAAGCCTCACCCGCCAACAATACTAACTCATTAATTATAATATGCAAAACATAAAAACATTACATATGCGATAAAACAAAATTTGCTGCTGTCATAAGCCGAAGAAAAAGAATCAATTTGAAATATAACATAGACAGATAAATCTAAAATAGAGTTATCGATAGTAATGTTTCAATGAACAGAATAATATATGTCATATTACACTAAATACGTGTTCTTACTGACAACCCAATTTAAAAATAAATTAAATTACTTTTTTTTCTTTTTCAACCATAACCGCATAGAAGAAACAATACTTTTGATACAATGTTTTGCATAACTATACGACAGGACTAAAAGTACATTGTACGTAATAAGTATTTGCTTATAGGAATTAATGCTGCAGAATATACGAATAGATTCAAATGCATAGAATTTAATATATTGTCAAATTTATTTGGAAATATGCATGTAACAAAAGATTGAATTTGAAATGAATTATATGTTTTTAACTACAAATATAATTTTATCATATCTCACTTTCATTCAAACTTAAGATTGTCATTTTCAACAACAAAATAGCCACAACTACACTTAAAAATATTTTAACTTGATACTTATATTGTATAACTTTTGATGAAATTAAATGTTAAGAGGTTCATTTAAGTTTGTAAGGAAACATAAATACAACGTTCAAAATAAATAACAAAAATTTTGTGTAGTTAGGAGCTCCGCATCATGCAAATAAAGGAAAGTTAAACTTTTCAGTATACGGCTGCAATAATTATAGAGGAAAATGTTATTTATTCTTTACTTTTAATTCCCGTTTGGAGAAAATAAATCGAAAAGTGCTATACCGAAAGTATAAAGTTGAAGTTCAATATCGCTTGTCAAGTAAGTTCAAGAACAAAATTAAAAAAAGAAAATTTGTTTTCTTGAATCTACTTTTTTCAGAAAAGTATACATACATACAATATTATTATATTATAAAAATAAAATTTTTTAGTCCTTAAGTATAAATTACTGAAATATTTTTTAGTTAGTTAATTTTTTCATGCGAAGAAATATTTAATTGTTAAAATCACGAGAACATAATTTATTATATTTATGTATTCCAAAAGCTTATGTTAAAGATCGACTATATGCTATTCAATTTGCCCAAAAATTTTACTGAAATAGGAGAGCATTACAAAAACACAATTTAACTAATGTAGGTATTATAACAATAAGTTGTGTTCATAAACTATATTAATGGGAAACAAATATTTATCATTTAATGATATGCAACTATTTTCCTTTGAGGTAAAAATTGAGGTATATTTAATGTAATAAGTAAATCCTCTCATAAAATTTACTAAAACTAATATTCTTCATGTCCGTCATATTATGATTCCAAACAGTTTAAATCAACTGAAACATGAAATAAAATAGTAAGGTTAACCATGAGGTGTGGAAGAAATTAGAGATTGCTTTGTAAAATGTTTTAAAAATTTCTCATGAAATATTGTGATTATTATGTTCGTACATAATGTAAAAAAAAATTCAATACATGAAATTCAACACATACTTTGTATTGCAAGTTATTAAACATATATTTTAAAAACACATGTGCGTATCTAAGTCGAATTGTTATGTAATACATGATGAACATTACCGATACAAATTATCTTACAAATAACTTTCACCCAAAGATAAGGCCGCGGACAAATTATACACACTGGTCGCACGAGGAGCTGAAATAAGTCATATAAGAAAGCCGGCCGGAGTAATTCTTTTCAAGCCAAAGCTAAAAGTAATGGATGTTGTTTGTCTAAAGCAGGCAGTGAAATGACATACAAGTTTACAGAATAGCCATATAAGATCTTTGACGCTTCTTATCCCGTCAGTGGACTGTACGCGAAGAACCAACTGCATCATGGCCCACCACCAGTTTTATACTTACGTATGAATACACTTGTAAACGTTGGTTTGTATACTTATGTATGTTGCCGACATCGATAGGTATTCTTTGGCAGCTCGATGTGGATTCATTCGAACACGTTTGCGCTAAACACGACATATTTTTACATGAGAGTGACATCGCGCACTGAAAAAAGTTGCAGGTCTGTAACGCAACAGTGATACAAATATTACATAGTTCGAACATTTTCTGGAGCACGACATTCACTTTGGGTAATGCTAAGCTACTTGATAGGTACCCTTTACCCGCTTTAAAAGTGATAACTTAAAAAAAAGTGTACATGAAAGCAGACTCAGCCATATGTTTATTGCTGTTGTATTTGTCATAAACCTACCCTACGTTCAATACGGCCTTTAAGTAGAACCATGTTTTTTTTACGACTTGTGTACAAGCTGTGGTTGTAAAGCGAATTTATATTCTTAGTTAACTAACGTCTATCATAACATATTTGAAATAAGGCTACCTTAATTTTTTTTCTAGATTGCTGTATTGTTATATATATATAAGTATTACTTCAACGGAAATATGTGGTAATAAAAATAAATGAAAAAAGCATGAAAGGTTAAGGATTATTTTTTTTCAGCAACAAATAATTTATGGTTTAACTGCTTTGTGTACTATATAAAAACAGAACAAGCTTTCAAAATTTCACAATTTCTTTGATCATCCGTTACATATAGGTAGTTATGTTTTGTTTTAACTCATAAATATTTAAGTTGATACTTATTCAGGCCCTTTAATTGGGCGTGACGGACCATGTGCCAAATATGTAACAATTATAAGTAGGTGAAGTATTAAAAAATAAAGAACTTGAATGCAAAATAATGCATCTATCAAAAATAATTTTTTAAGGTTCTTTCGTGGATGTTGTAATGTGTGGGCAATATTTACTTAATTTTGGTTTTTGGATAAATTAATTGTGGTTTAAATTTTTTTAATAATTTTGTATAATTGCTGTAAAAAATTTATTTCCTGCCCTTATTAATTAATTGAGCTGTAGAAATAAGTTTATCTGAAAATTTACGTCATCTTTATTAAACATTGCCACTAATTATACTTTTTAACTTGAAAATGGTTTTTGAATTTTGTAATTAATAACGTACCATCCATAACTACATATGTGAGCGATCGGTCACTGACCTCATCTTCAATCCTCCTCGTGATTCCTGCGCCAGGAGGAACATTTACATAATTCTGACTAGCTTATTTAATATAGAACTTCCCTAGTTTTTATTTTTTATTTATCATTCAATGAACATTTTTAAAACAGTGCAGACAATCAGATATCTATCTAATCAAAAAGCATAGCAAAATGACATTTAGTTTTCAAAATACGATTTTTCTTTTAATTTAAGATACATTTTATATAAAACCTACATTTTTAAGTATCAAAACTTTTGTAAATAGTTAACCATTTGGTTAATACCAGTATAAAATTTTTCCCCGGCGTTGTAAGATGTGTAAAATCATTTTGGAAAACTAAAAAATTTTTAAAAAATATTGGGTAGAATAATAATTGTTTCTTGAATTTTTATTAAAAATAAAAGGAAAAACAATGAAGTGTATTTTCATGTTAAAAATTAAATATAAATTTTGTCGAATTATCTAGCGAGTCTGTAAAGCCACCAATAAATAGTTTGTAGGACAACTTTCAATGTATTGATTGATTAGTTTCAATACTTTATTTCGTAATACATGATCTAGTATGGTAAGCTTTAGGATATTTGTAGTTTAAACAAAAGCAATGTTTTAGAGATACACGAATATAGTCACAGAGTAAGTCGAGCACATGGTACTGAGGCGAGGCACACTAAAAGCAATTCTGAGAATTTCTTTCTGTCAGGGGATTATCTTTTACCGGTGCCGGTTGTGGGTTGTCTCCCTTTCACGCACGCACGCACGCACACACAGGTAGCCTGCCTCCCCTCCGGGAACGGGTTCCTCCACCACGCTACCTGAGCCGTGGGCGGCGAGCTGGCTTCGCCGAGCGGCAGCACGAGACGGTGGAAAACTTTCAGGATTTGCAGAAATTGTGGAAAAGATATCTCGGAATTCAAAGCGATGACTATATGTTTTAAATACATGAATTTCTTCAGAAAAAAATTATCTTTTTTTCTAGACTTGTACTTTATTTCTGTCATTCTCCTAAGCAGTATAAAATGGCCCCAAAGTTGGACAAGTTGGTGATTTTTTTTTCATATTTTGATAGAAAAAAACAAAAATGTAAAAGTATACAGACAATTCGTGTATTATCTTCTCGTGGGTGAAAAATTTTCAGATTCGTAGTGTCGATTAATAAAGTCCCATCATTATTTTAAAAACATAGTGTTCCGCTAACTTCTGATGCTACTAGGGAGGCCCCTTAACTCTAAGGGGATTACCGTGAGCCTCGTTCAGCATTCTGCGACGCTAAGCGTCATCCGGAGGCAACAAAGATGAAATAAAAACCCATGTCATTGAAAAAGAGTGAAAATAACAACAACGTGCTCTAGTTTAACAAAGTAGAATGTATGATGCAGAAATACCAATTGCTAGGACATGTTTGGTTCTGATAATTTTTTTTCCCCCTGCTGTTCTATTGAAGCGTTGAATCAAACGTACAACTCATAAACTTCTACTGAATTACTGTGTTCAAGTTATTTTTTTTTGATCTTCGTGCTAAAGCCCACAATTTAAAAAAAAATATATTAGGTCTAGTGCGTGTCGTATGGCACACAATTGTGAATAAGATATGTAGCAGGTCATTATCGGATAATTTCCATGGTAATAACCATAGCAAAATGACGTGGCGCAGGAAATTAATGGAGCTGCGTAAGTTGTTGAATTACGTGTGGAATTAAAATTACGGAGCCGCAAAACACGGGTGTTAAGTAATTGAAAAATTATATAAGAAAACTGTGTGAAAACAGGTCCAATCAAAATTTTCAGCTCATTTGTAGGATTAAGAACACATTTTCTTAGCTCTAAACTTCTTGTACTTTCTAAATAGAATAAATGAACAATATAAAATCACTTTGACGTCAGTGCCTCTCCTAATACAATCAAAACAATTTAAAAAAAAAACTTTTTGATGACATTTAAAATTTATAATGCCAATTTTATAAATACAATCAAGTGTTAAAGATGTTTGTATACAAATTGTAAGATGTCAAAAAAAGGTAATAGGTAATTTTATTATAATTTTTGTTTGAATATTAAATTAAGTTTTATTCTTTGTTGTTTACTAACCAACTCAAAAATACTCATCATAGTAAAGATTTTATATAACTTCAAACTTAGTCATTAATATTTTCTTTCCAAACACTGGTTGATAAATTAGAAACCAAACACTATCTTAAAATAGAGGTGTTTAGAGTGTTTGAGAATAGGCGGAAAGGCGGTGTTCATTCGATCCCCACCAGGCCGTAGTGTACCATTTGTCGAACGAACTGATCCGAGTTCGAAGACTGGCAAACATTGAAATAAAAATAACGCGCGGATTTACGATCGGCGGGGCTTTTACAAAGAAATAACGTTTTTTATTTTCTTTTTTTCTTGATTAGGCTGTTTGACGCGCCCGCATCGACAACGGGGGCTGCTAAAAAAAAAACAAGGGCTGCGATTGGTCCGTAGCGCGTGCGGACGTTAAGGGGGTGTTTCCCATTTCAGGTCAATATTTTATATTTACAGTAATTACAGATAAACTTGTAGACTTTTTCAATTGTTTAAATTTCACGAAATGAAAAATATATACAGCGCATACTTTTTTTTTGCATAATTAGCTGCTTAAGTCACATTTTTTAAACGTTTTTGGGTTGTACAAATAAGGATAATTTAATTGATTGCAGATCTGAAACTTTTTTAGGTTTAACTGCAATGCCACTGGATACTTGTAGAAATGGTTTGAATTTCTTTGAGATAATATTAATTAATTTTACCTGGAATTTCACAACTTTCAAATTTGTTACGATTTTGACAGCCAAGAAACATGAAATAAGTTTTTGTGATAGAAATGCAAAATATACATCATGAAGTAGCCAGTGGCATTGCAGTTAAACCTAAAAAAGTTTTAGTTCTGCAATACATTAAATTCTCATTATTTGTACAACACAAAAAACCGTTAAAAATGTAACTTTGAGAGTTAGTTATGCAAAAAGTATGCGCTGTATATATTTTTTTAATTTCGTGAAATTTAAACAATTGGAAAAGTCTAAAAGTTGACCAGTAATTAATATAAATATAAAATGATGACCTGAAATGGGAGGCACCCCCTTAACGCCCGCATGTCGCGCGCTCGGCTTCCCGAATGGCCGGACCAGGCCGAGGGCTGGAGCAGTTCCGTGGGAGGGGGGGGGGGGGGCGGGGTGGCGAGGGGGTTTATGGGTAATGGTCGTTTTCCTAAACACGCGTCATTACGAGGCATTACTCGCTCGGCCCGGCACGGCCTGCGGCGACGACCACGAAGTACGAGCGGCGCGCGCGGCGTACGGAAATCTACAAGTAGGCCTATACTGTCAAAAAAAGAGTAAAAATAAATACACACTGTAAAAAATTGTTTTTTTTTTGTAAAATTGAAAAGAAATAATAATGTAAAATTACCTATATATATATATATACCTATATATATATATATATATATATTAATTTTCAGATGTACATTTAAACAGCTATCTAATGATTTGCCAGAGTTGAGACAGATTTAAAAAGGCTATTGCTTCCATTACTCTGGACGTGTTAACCAAAGTGTGGGAAGAATTGGACTTAATGTTTGAAAGGTGAACATTTTAAACATTTGTAAGAAAAAACTATGTTATATTACCTTCAACGAATACTCGAGTCTATTTTTTTTTCTGGTACCAATTACAAAATAATCGCAGGTATCACCTTTCACATACTCTGACTTAGCGCAAAGGACGAGATATGTCTTGAATGATATCATTAGTCTTATACGTGAACTATCCTTGGCCTGATATTTCCTATGAGTGGCAACCAGTCTTGTGTCAAGTCGCCTCACGGGACTTCCCCGGTGGAAGGGGGAGGGGGTGGCTGGTAAAGGGGGAAGGTAGATAGAGCCGGCTTTCGCTGCCCAGTCAATAAGTCCCCGCGCCAACAGCACTTATGGTGTCCGCGAGGACGTAAGTACAGGCCATTTGCTGTTGAGGTAAGCCCCGTGTCAAAGCCCCGGCTAGCTTGCGTAAACTCTCCCTAACAATCGGGAACACGACAGCATGAATGCAGGCATCTAAGCTCCATTACCACGCTACACGGCTACACGGCTGCACGGCTACACGGCTACACGGCTACACGGCTACACGGCTACACGGCTACACGGCTGCACAGCTACACGGCTACACGGCTACACGGCTACACGGCTACACGGCTACACGGCTACACGGCTACACGGCTACACGGCTACACGGCTACACGGGCTACACGGCTACAAGGCTAGGGAGACCTAAGATGCACACAGAGTTCTGCCATTCCCGATTACACCCGAACAATTCACCTTCGGCCAACTTCGGGATTTGTTTTATTTTTGCGCAGGAAAAATGAATTCAAATAGTATTAAAAGTGGTCGGTTAGGTTAGCTACATTAAAACACTTTAAAACACTATGTACGGTTAGTTAGGATAGTATAGCTACATTAAAATAAACAGAGGAATATAAATATATATATATAAACCCGAGGTTGGCCGAAGGTGAATATTCGGGCGTGTTCGGGCAGGGACAGAACTTGATGGACATCTTAGGCTTCCCACAAGGCTACGCGGCAATTTCAACCATAGAACAAGGAGCGAGACACAGAAGTGTGACTCCTACAGTGGAAACTGAGACCATGTTTTGCGCGAAATGTGACGCCATCTGTTGGGCGGGCCCACAACTACTAAAAAAAACCTTAGGTGTTAGATGTATAATGATAATTAATTACTTGACGACCAATTGCTCAGAAGAAAGAGTTGGTAAACTACAAAAAAATAAAATAAAAACACTTAATACTGGTTTGTAAAAAAAAAGTCATGTCCTACATAAATGAGTAGGAAATGTAATATTTCTGGTATGCCACACCATAAAATACGTGGCTACCAAAGTAAAATGAATTAAATTTTACTGGTTTGTTTGCGTGATAATAGTTGGTGCATTGGGCCTACATCTCACAGTGAATGTAGCTATGTTAGTAATATATTATGAAAGCAAATATCTAGCGGGTGGGCCCAAAAACTAATTTTAAAACTATGTCTTAGGTTTCGGCAGTTAGAGTTCCTCACATATGCTTTCAACTACTTTCTTGGGATCGGCGACTATTTACACGCATTCTGAACACGTTCCGGTTGGGGTTATTCCTCATTCAAACTAAACAGTACTTGCAAGCTCTTCAGAACAACATATATGCTATTCTTGCTTGTGACTATAGCGCATATAACCCTTAGGCTTCAGTGTGCATTTAAATAGGCAT
This sequence comes from Bacillus rossius redtenbacheri, assembly GCF_032445375.1. Classification (NCBI taxonomy): domain Eukaryota; kingdom Metazoa; phylum Arthropoda; class Insecta; order Phasmatodea; family Bacillidae; genus Bacillus; species Bacillus rossius. The sequence continues at coordinate 11,000,840 of NC_086340.1, forward strand.
TTAATTTTTCCTTCCAATGAACGAATTCTGCGATTAGCGCTGTCATTGTTTCGGTGTGCTCTGTGACCAGATTCACACCTTTGAGCTTAATTTAATTAGAATTGTCGTAGCACGTCCCTACTGAGACCTAATGGAGATTAGGAGATTATTGCTATTTCCTTGTTTTCATAGCCTTTCCAAAATATTCAAAATGCTGATTTACCACTGTAATTTTAAGATCATGTTTAATTTTCATTTCAGTTTTCAATAGAGACATAAAGTAACAATTTTCTCTTTCACTGAGGAAATTTGGTATGAAAAGAACTAACGAACAGGTATGTAGTAAATCTTCAATGAACAAGAAACCAGTGGCGAATGCAGGAATTTATTTCGGAAGGAGAATTTAAAAAAAATTTGTATTAAAAAACGCAACTATGTAAAACAAAATTGTACGTATTACAAGGAAAATCCTTGGAAACCTAGTTACCAATGATATCTCTTGTAAATCTACAAGGCAGAGCTTTGTGAAATTGCCAGTGGCACAAAGCTCTGCCTTGCATTTTTACAAGTGATAAGGTTAGCAACTGAGTTTCATAGAACTATCCTTGTAAAATTATAAAAAAAATTATTACAGCGAAGTCAGTAACAATAAATGGAAAGTTACATTATAATTCTTAACATGCATCACTGTCTTTGTGGTTAGTGATTCCATGTGTTTTAACAGCGCATCTTACATCACCCAAACTAACGTACTACCTTCACCGAGTTCGCGCATATTATTTTCATGACTTATGACTAGGGATAAATCCCCCCCCCCTTTTTTTCATGCTATTGCCACTGCAAGTAATAAAAACTTCTTAACCAGTAATTATCTGTATGCTGAACATTTTAAACCATAGACATTAAAAGTCTTGTTTGTAGCAGGAACATGTGTATGGTATCAACAACCTATCAAAAAAAAATTTCTTATAGTTCTTTTATTGACAGTTTATGTGAGTCGTGGATACCGAAATTTGGTTCCTACAATAATACTTTTTTTCTCAGTGCTTACTGTAGAAGCTAAAGCGTTCTATGTGCAATAGTCAGCACGTGAACATTTTAGCTGCAGACGAATGTATCATTACATTGTCTTTAATGTTATTAACGCTCTTAACCAGATAAAATTCCTATTTTCCTATTATATAACTTGCTCCGGTTGGTATATGTAGAGTGATAGTCCTTGTATGTTTTCAGCAAGCAGCAAAAATCATTCAGAACTAATTCAAATGTTCTACAACAACCAACGAAATGTTTACAAAAATATGAAATTAAGATAGAACCAAATTTATTGATGGTAGCTGTACTTTAAAAATCAATGAACAGTTTTAATAATTAATTTTATACAGAAATTTTTGAACACTGAATCAAGCTCGCAGTTTTTGCTCTGGCTCTTGTATTGGTACTACCTGAAAATTCTTTCACCGTAAATAATTCTTAAAAAATTAATTTTTTTGTCGATTATCAATACATATTTTTTATGAAAAAAAACGAACCTGTTCTTTATTGTATTTTTTATTGTGGACCTTTTTTTTATGAATGAAGTTTAGTCAAGCATATTTTACTGTCTTGCCGATAAATACTTCGAGCGCTTCAAGTCTGCAGCTGTATTTAACCTGCGATAGAATTTTTTGAAATTACGGAATTCATAATTGAGTTATTACTACAGCGCTGAAAAAAAAATATCGAGGTCAAGTAAATTTCTGTACCGCCTAATATGAAGTTAATAACATGCGTTAAATCCAGCGTTGCCCCAAAACTGCGATAAATCTAGATTCATGTGAGCAAAAATATTTATATTGATGCGGCAGCATTAAATCTGCATTCGTTCATTTTCACATCGTGGTGGCTTTCCGGAGTAATTTAAATTTTCCGTGCGAGTCGATGATCGCGAAATTCCAACCGCCTCATCATCAGTTATCAGTTTTGTCATAATTTCGCGTATCGAGTTCTCGCATCGAGGATTCCGATACTGAAATGCCGATATGCAGCCCCCATTAACTGGCGCGGAACTTGTTTCTCTGTACTCCTCCGCAAATTTATTTTCCAAATGATGGGGTCACCATTACCTGCGAGTTGATTGCGACGCATGCGTATCCATTTTCGGAGAAGATAATTGACCGTCAATTTCCTACCTGAATTGATAATGCATTTATTGCACAGGATTACACAGATTCGCAATTAACGGCTATCCTTTTGCCGTGAAAATATATTTGACGATTTATTTATTTTGCGTTGTTTTACCGAACTCTCTCAAAGTAATATCAAGAACATATTTATTATATTGAATTAAAACTGAATTTAAGAAAAAAATTACTTTGTCTAAAATTGAGATAAAGAATATTTCACAGCTGAATTTAAAACCATTCTAATTGTTTTTTTTAAATTGCGTATCAGAATTTTTGAAGAAATTGTTTCTTAGACATTCGAGCACACGGAAAATTCTCAAGCAATGCTATCAAAAATGAATTCGCAAGCATTATTTACAAAGTTTACATTTTACAGAAACAATAATAATATAATAATCAGTTACTTATAACATAAATAAGTAGAAGAATGAAACGTTTTAATTAGTATTTTCACAGAGCTGTGTCTCTTACATGCACAATAATAAATTGTAATGAAACACAAATACAAACTTAGTAATAAGCCATTATTATTTTCTCATTGCATTAGATGTTGCAAAAACAAGTGTCTTTAAACTGTCAATTGATGTAAAAATGTTTAAAATCAAGCATAAATTGGTTCAAGGTAATTATTTCCTTTTAAATATAGCAAGTAACATTCACTTTTAACCTTAAAAAAACATTCCTGTACTCAAAGTTTTCTTGTGGGTGGGTTACAAAATTTTAATTTGGGACTTTTATGAATACCAAGTAAAAAAATAACCAAGTTATTTACATACATTATAATTTAATGAAAATTAAGTCACTAGATGAACAATACACCACATAAATTCATACCAAATAATTAGATACACATCTTGCAAAAAAGCTTCCCTGCTATTTTTTTTTGTTTTGGTATGACATGGCATATGACTTAGCTTTGGCTACACGTTGAAGTCAACGTTTGTTAACTGGTGTGGTTAAGGATAGTTGTAGTCACCCGCGTAACTTAATAAGTTATTTCATTGCGCCTCTTACAGAATAGATTTTTTGCTAGTAAATAATGTGGTTGAAACAAGTAGTCTGCGAGATATGGTTCATGCCTCGACATACAAAAAATTGGGATGGATAGTTCCAAATTTGAATTATGTCAAAAAGATGAAAAAAATCTAAGATTGTAGGGCTCCATCACAAACATGTGTAGTACTAAGAAGATCTCTTATGTCTAGAGACCGGAAAAATTCGCGAATTCATTTCGCGATAGGCTAAAATACAAATAGTTATACCTCAGTGCTGCCTCTGCTATTGGCTCGCAACTCACCTGGATGACTCTGGGCCAATTAGAAAAACAAAAAAAAAAGCTTTATCTAATCACAGGCTGCTACGTTGGGACGTCTCACAAGACAGAAGCCAATGAGTGGGTGACATTTGACCGAGTGTACGTATAACTATGGAGTTCATCCTACAGGGCATTGAACCCGCGAATTTTTCCGGTCCCTACTTATGTCCATCGGTTTCTACCAACATTTCAAATTTCCGAGTCGCACATTATTCGGTCAGTTGTTTTTCCCGGTTGTTTGCCATTGGCTTTTGGTGATTCAGAGCGTGTCGAATTACCGTGACCATGTATTTCCGCAAAAAAATGGGGTTGTCTGTAAAGTCTGTTTACGGACGATAATTTTACGTGATAACGTCATAAGAAAACATTGATGAAAAATTGCATACTTTTTAATTGTAAAATATTATTTACAGTTTTTGCAAATTTAATTTAAATAATTTGTGTAAATATAATCACGAACAATTAGTTAAAAAGCCCGCCTTAACCTGTTTGATATTATAGAAGATTTTCTCTCACGGTGGTTGGCCGGTTCTTGCACGCTCGGCTCAGGCGGAACGTGACAATTAAGTCATGCTTTTTCGTGCGTGCAGCCGGCGTTCATCGATTTATAAGACGTTATCACGAGGGACCGGAAAAAATCGCGGGTTCAATGACCTGTAGGATTAACTTCATAGTTCTACGTACACTCGGTCAAATGTCACCCACTCATTGGCTGCTGTCTTGTGAGACGTCACAACGTATCAGCCTGAGATACGATAAAGCTTTTGGTTGGGTGTTTCTCATTGGCTCAGAGTCAATCAGGTGAGTTGTGAACCAATAGCAGAGGCAGCACTGAGGTATAACGATTTGTATTTTAGTTTATCGCGAAATGAATTCGCGAATTTTTCCGGTCTCTAGAAATATTAAGCTGTCTATATAGCAATGTTTCGGAGCTGGGGGGCGACGCGACACGAAGCGCTGTGGATTGTCGTGACGAGCTCTGATCAAGCCGATACGTCACGAGCATTCATTACCGCAGCTGAATGCGCGCTGCGGGTCTCTAGGGAACATTCCACCCGTGAAAATTTTGCAGCAGTTCGTCTACAGACAGAGCATATATATATATACACATACACACACACACGTACTAGGCACGTGCACATTCTCTTTTAATGATCAAACGGCAGTGCTCTTGACACGCTCCTGATGACCGTGAGTGAATAATAACTATGGGTATTCCCTTTTCGCGAAAAGATTCCGAGACTAGCTGATAGTTAAAACACTGTAGCATTGTCTGTGTTTCGTGATTGGGTGAGTTTCGTTCAGGTACATGTCTGATGTCAGTAAAACCAAACACAGTAATTCAATGCGGAACAAACGCGTCCTGAGTGGCTCGGTCAAACGAGGCAACGACTTATCCCACAGACGGCCGCCAATCACAAGGAAGAAACAGCTGGCGCGGGTATATATACCCTGTTGCAGTCTAATAGGCGTTCATTTTTTTTTTTTTTTGCGAAAAATGCCTGGCCCTAGTAATTAGTAGAGACAGGAAGAAAAATTATTTTTGGGGTTCAATTCATCATTGGTGTTTTTTTTTTCGTTCTTAGTCTATTTTTCTTTGTTTTTCTTTGTTTGTTGACCATATTCCTGTTACGGATACACTTCGCGATGGACTAAAATTCGAATACATAGGGGAGCCCGGGGCTAGTTGGCACACTTTTTAATAAAACATTTATATAATTTTTTCAATGTTGTTAATGTGAAATTTTTTTATGGCAGTTCAAGTATCTACATTTCAGCAATATATTTGAGCCACAACAATCGCAGTTTGAAAGTCATAAAATGGTTTATTTAATAATGAACTGTCCCACTGCTTGTGTGCCAACTTGCCCCTGGAACGGGGTAAGATGGCACACACGTAGGGGCATGTTGGCACACATTACAAAATTGAGCATATATGTGTATATATGTGCCTATATGTATAGGCTACATATATCTACATATATACAGGGATATATAGAATAATTTTACAACTAATTACTTTTTTGCATGTATCTTTATTTTATTTCATTACTAAATTTTATCGATTGCCTTCAAGTTTTTTTAACAGATATCACAAATTTATGGAAATACAATCATAGATAATATTACGAATGTGTTGCTTATTTAAGCTAAATATATAACATACATTAGCGCGCATATATATAAGTATACATATATATATATATATATATATATATATATATATATCCAATTTCCGTATTTTTTAATGCTAATAATACAAAATCTTAAAATCTTAGCAATTTTACCTACAGTATTTTTCTCTGTATAGCCTATCATACAGTAAAATGTTAATAGAATGCCAATTCTGATCATGAAAATATTTATACTAAATTTTAACTGGTTGATCCAACATGAGCCAAAGTCTTCTAACATTTCTTACAGTTGTGGCACAAAAATTGCACGCTATTATCCGAACAATCTTCGTGGGCCCACATTTTGCAACCGACGCACTGCACCCACTGTTCACCGGGCCGGCTTTTGGAATATGGTCCTAAACAAAGAAGACATAATGTATCCTCCCTACTGGCTCTGCTGTTTGCTGTGTTGACACATATGTTTTTATTTTTCTTGCATAACATTTTCACCTTAGACTTGCGTGGATTCTGAACTGTATCTTTCGAACTTCCAAACAAGTTTTTCTTAGCTCCTTTCTTCTTATCAATATCTGATTTCTTTTTAGCTAATTCATTTCTTATTGGAGTATCTGTCAACACTTCACTCTTCCTTTTCCTATTATTTACCCGGTTATTTTTCCTTGGACCAGCTTTGGGAAATGGTCTCACCATTTCTGGGCTTATGTTGCACGTAGAATCAACTACAATTTCCTTATCTTGTGATGCGATTTCGTGTAAGCCCCTGCTCGTTACGTCCATTGACGTTTCCTGATCAGCTTCTTCCTCAGTTAGTTGTACAATCAGCATATTTGAAGGGCCTGCTTCCATGATTACAGGTTCATTTGGTCTACATTGAACAGTGTTGTCTGAATTAGGCAATTCTCCACTGTCAACATCATTTTCGTCAGGTGCTGGGCGGTCTGTTACGTAACAACCAAGATAATCTGTATCCTTAAAGACATCAGGGTTGAAAGGTGATACCCCACTTACTCTGAAACCAGATAAAATATTTCTCGGCGTAACCGCACTAGAAAAAGCAGCATTTACAACTTCAGGTATGTCATAAATAGTCATTGTTTTCCCAGGATGGTTCACCAGCCAAGAATCACAGGCACTGTTCACAAATTTCTTTAAAGGGCCAAATACACTCCGGTCTAATGGTTGCAGTTTATGGCTGCAGTGTGGAGGGAAAGAAAGGACAGTGACCCCCTTATCTTTAAGGTAGTCCAATGCTTCAATTGAAAGATGTGAGTCGTGATTGTCAAGTAGCAACAGACATGGGTTTTCTTTGGAACACTTAACATTTGTTACGAAGTGATGTGCAAATTTGACGAAATTTGCTTCCTTCATCCAGCCGGTAGCATTTGCATCTCCAGAACTACCTATAGGCGCTCCTTTCAGAAAATATTCACGAAAATTGACGCGAGGGAAAACAAAATATGGTGGCACATGATTTCCTGTCGCAGATACTGCAACAGCTACAGTAACTAGAGTTCCTCTTTCGGCAGAAGTAATTTTACCTACTTGCTTAAAACCTTTCCGTGCAACTACTCTGTCTGGTCTTTGCACTGTAGTGATACCAGTCTCGTCCATGTTCCACACATCTCCAGGCCCAATTTTCAATCTATTCATAACGTCTTTCAAATTGTCGAAAAATGCTTTCACATTAGTGCGATTGAAACACGTAGCCCTTGAAAGACTGGTCGCTTCAGGTGTTCTTATAGAAAGTGTAGGATGCCGTTTTAAAAATGCAGAAAACCAATCCGCACCTGCCATTTCACAGTCAGCCCAAGAAGAAGGAAACCTTACCTTAAGTCTCACTGCATATTCAAATGCGAATTTCCTGACTTCCTTTGGTGACAATCCATAATAAATATCAGCTGCTTTCTTCAAATAATCAGCAAACTCATTCTCTTGTTCGTTTGTAAAAACCTGAAAAAAACAACCACAAGCCATTAAGCATCTTTAAATTCCTAATTGATATATTTATTCAGGTCGACAACATAACATTTTTTTTAAAAAGCCCTTACCTGTCTCAGTTTCTTGTAGCCAATTGTAAGAGGTGGGGTATCTTGTGGAGCAATAAGTTTTTCTTCAGTTACTTTGCTACAATATCGAGCCAAAGAGCGAAATGGAATTCCAAAATCCTTTGCTACGCTTCTGATGGACTTCCCTTCGAGTTTAACTTTCTTTACTGCTGTTAAAACAACGTCTTGGGAAGTCTGGCATCTATTACTTGTTCTTTTGTAGGTGCGCATGTTGAAGCCTAAAATAAAAAATGATATCCAATTAATAAAACTATAATATTTTGTTGTCTTTCCTACTTGTAATAATGTATGTAATGGTTTGAATTTCAAAAAAATATGCTATTTCATTCCAGTGCTAGCTTATACCTTTTACTCATAACAATGCGTTTCGTTTTGGAAGATCTAGAATCGCGAGAAAGTGTCCGGGGCATGTTGGCACATGTGCCAACATGCCCCGCCATCTATGTGCCAACTAGCCCCACAGCAACTTTTAAAACTTACTTGAGTGAACGAAAGAATTGGAATATATTTACATTATTTTAGTAATTGCTTCTTAAAACTAGCACGTTATAATGTTATACACAAATATTGTTTTAAAAATATATAATTTATTATAAAAGTTATATCCAAGTCTTTGTAAGACAAAATTTTTACTCACCAAACGTAGAAGTAAAGAAAATGGTCTCCTGTTTGTAATAGTGAAGACTCGCGGCGGAAAACAACAGGATCTAGGGACCTGGTCTGTGTGATCCTACATACAAGAGCGTTATGCTATCTGTCGGTAATTATTCGAACTATTAGCACTGTGCCAACTTACCCCTGTAGCCAACTAGCCCCGGTCTCCCCTACATCTTTGAGCTGCTTTCGCTATTGGCTCACTGTTTACCAGGAGGGCTTTGAGCCAATGGGAAATCCTCAACCTAAGATGTATCCAATTACAGACAACACCATTTGGGACTGATAAGGAGACAGGAACCAACGAACTGGCGTTATTTTCCTGAGTACTTATACAAAGTATTGTGTAGTCTATCCTGAAGGTCATTGAATCCACGAATTATTTCAGTCAATAGTAATAAACAAGGAGAAGACGTAAGTGATTGCTGAGGGCTAAAATAGAACTAATTAGACTGCAATATGGTACGCGATACGTTCTTCGTGATTGGCGACAGTCTGGAATGAAATCCATCGCCTTATTTGACCGATACACTCAGGGTACGTGCAATACGAAAGCAGCGAAAAAAAAAAAAAGGTTAAACGCATTTGGATTCCAGCCTGTCGCGAAATGAAATCGCGATTTTTTTCCGGTCTCTACTCATACCGAAAAGGTCGTCTTAGCTTTTTAATAAAAAGAGTTGAGCTATTTTCTTCTTATTTTGATCCGAAGAGCCTCATGGCCCAAATAGCCTCAACAATGGGTATTTCAATTCAATTCAATAGGTTTTTATTGTCACAGTTTGTACACTTAACAGATTTTGGTATTACAACAGGGCACTCCAGCACTCAGTGCTCTTTTACCTAATTTAATTTGACGTATATTTACATTTATGATGTGGTTATTGTAAAAACATGGGTGGAGAATACAAATAACCGTGAATTTTAGGCTGACGTCAAATGAATCGCGAGATTTCAAGGGTCCCTAGTCATTTCTAACGGTGTATCCGCTCCCACTACGTTCGTTTTTGTGGAAGCAGGCCTGTTTGATCGGCCGGGTGTGGATTGCAGACCACACGGGCGGGAGAACGCCTCGGGGGAGAGAGGGGGGGGGGGGGAGGCAGTCAGGAATACGAGCAAGGGTCGTAAACCACGGACGAGTACAGTCAACACTCCGCTGGCAATTTAGCTAACGCGTCGACAGCGAAACAGGGTTGCGGCGAAGTGGCGAAGTGGCAGAGAGGCAGTGCGCTACGTGAATATCACTTCCCCCACCACTCCTCGATCTAATTATCTTTTCCTGGCGTTCGCTTGAGTGCCTTAGGGCTCATTGTCACCTCGCCAAGGTTATTTTTTCTCCCCGCCGTTACTTTTATTTAAAGGTCTGTTTCATTTGCATGTTTTGTACTGCCACAAATATTTATAACAGGTGTTCATTTAGTGGATATTCATGGATAGAGAGAGACCGGAAAAATTCACGGTTTCAATGGCCTTCAGGATAGTCTACGCATTCCCCTGTACACTCGGGCAAATAACGCAAGTTCATTGGCTGCCGACTTGTAAGTCGTCTCGGCTGGTTTGTCTGTGATTCGATCGTTCTTTGGTTGAGGGTTTATAATTGGTTGAGATTCGTCCAGATGAACAGTAAGCCAACAGCAAAATCATATAAGAGGTATATGTATTTGAATTTTAGCCTATTGACGAATTAATCCGCGAATTTTTCCGGTCTCTACTCATTGGTCGATGACAACTTCACGTGCGTTGACGGGTCACACGCGATTGGTCCTTGTTTACAGCCGGCTCTCAGGGCCGCACAGGGCGTGTCAAGAGCGCTGTGGGCTAATCACCGATGCGGAGGAGATTGTTAAATATGCTTCGCTACTCGATGAATCACCGAAATAATCACGGCTCTGGTCATCAGTGACAAATGGCGAGTCGTTTATAAAAAAAGAATCCGACTGTAGAGTCATGCGTTCAATTTTTTTTTTTTTTAATTCGTTCGTAACTAATTGAAGCAATTCATTAACGCGGATACTGTGGTGCGTCATTATCCGCACCTCTTTTTTTTTTTTTGTTTTTGTTTTAGTGGGAGTACTCCGACCACTTCCTCTCATCAAATTTTCACGGGCAACCGACCAATCGCCCATCTCGTTAGCTGCCTCGCGCTCAATTGGACAGGTAAATGGCCGGCCAGATTCGCCCGTTACAACTTCACTCCCAATTCAAAGTACAATTAATTGCTAGCTAGAGACAGGAAAGAAAAAAATATCGCGGATTCTTTTTGTGGCGATAGGCTAGAATTGTAAGACATTATACCAAGGGACCGGAAAAATTCGCGGGTTCAATTACCTCTAGGATGAACTTTATAGTTCTACGTACACTCTGTCAAATGTCACCCTCTCATTGGCTGCTGTCTTGTTAAGGTGTCCTCCCAACGTAGCGCGGCCTGTGATTCGCTACAGGTTCAGTTGGGTGTTTCTCACTGGCCCAGAGTCGTCCAGGTGAGTTGTGAGCCAATAGCAGAGGCAGAACTGAGGTATGACTATTAGAATTTTGGGCTGTCGTGAAATGAATCCGTGAATTTTTCCGGTCTCTCATTATACCTTGGACCGGTATTCCAAGAAATGTCTTGTTGGGATACGACCGTATAACCGAACTCGCGGGCCTTATTCCAGCACGTGTCCAAACCGAATTCCAGAAAGGAATCAAATCGACATCTGTTTCAATAAACGATGCCCTGCGCAAGAGTAGAAACAAGCGGATGTTTCGCAACCATCGATACAATTAATTAAGGGGGAAAAAACATACTAGACATAGCAGCACAGTCGCACTAATTACATGGTGTGCAAATTTTCTCAAATATATATTTAATTTGAGATTATTTCTTGTGATGACCATTGAAGTGTACGAAATGTATTCCAGGATAGTTTCGCCGCCATAAAGTTTTATGTGACACACCAACACGCTTGGTACGTCCTCCGATGATCAAGAAAGTGACTATATACGAGTTAACGGCGCCAGACGCGGGCCCACCATCTTGACGGAAACAACGAAAAAAAGTGAGCTCTGCGCATGCGCGGAATTCGGGCAACAGCTGGGTCACAAAAACGAGGTCGGACTCCGTTCCCTAAAAATTAAGGGACTGGCCGTGTCCTATCTTTGCGCGCTATGAATACGGTTATGGAACAGGTGTAGCATATTCATAGAGACCGGAAAAATTCGCGGATTCATTTCACGATATGCTAGAATCCAAACAACTGTACCTTTATATTGCTTCTGTGATTCGCTTACAGTTTATCTGAAGGACTTTGAGCCAATGGAAAACCTTCAACCAAAAAAACTATCGAATCGCAAGCGTCCCAGTCGACAGGTGTCACGAGTCAATAGCCAATGAGCAGGTGGCATTTGCCTGAGTATGTAGGGGGTTGTGGAGTCTATCCTAGAGGTCATCGAAAGCTTTAATTTTTCCGGTCTCTACATATTCAACACCTGAACATTTAATTTGTCTCTTGGGATACCGGACTCAGTGCTGCATTTGATGTTAGCTCGCCGTAGATATGTTGGGGGGGGGGGGGGGGGGGGGAGAACGAGGGGATGACTCTCAGCCAATGAGAAACCTTTCGACCAGGGAAGTGTCGAATCACATACCACCCCGGTGGAGACACGTCTATCACAAGCCAGTAGCCAATAAACAGATAGCATTTTCTCGAGTAGTACATTACTGTGCAGTCTATCCTAGAGTTAACTGAAAGCAGGAATTATTTCAGATCCTACTGATAGCAGTTTTCCGCTGCGAATTATTTCTGAACACACACCATCATTGCCTTAGTCATTTGCAAAAATGAAATATATACCTATATTTAAGATTTATCTTCGAAAGAAAAAAATGCTACTCTTTTAGAGTGTCGTGCGGTGTCGTATCCAGACACAATGATGATTCAAGTTAATACAGTCCAAAACAGGCGCAGTTTTGTTAATTCGTACACTGTAACGTAAATACTCAGTTTTCTAAAATTAAAACAGTTAAATAACTATAAATTATTTACTTTCATTCGGCTGCTTGAGGGAGATAGGTAACTCAATGTATCTACCAAATTTTAACCTGAATATACGATTTTTAGTTACTAAGGCATTTTGAAGCATTTGATTGTAAAATATGATTTTATTTAAAATGTGCACAAATTAACACAAATGTCAGTGATTTAAAAGACACGAACACACTCAATTGGTAAAGAAAATAACAACAACTGAAATTGATGCGTAATGAGTAGCCTATACAGGAAATAATAATGACGGCAGCGCATGAAGTGTTGCGAACGAACCATCCTGCAGACTAAACGATAGACTGGAGAAACCAATTAGACATAGCGCCCCTAAAAACGGGACAATGGTGGGAAACTTTTTTTTCCTACCCGGCTGAATTTTTTTTCCCCGTGCTGGAACTAGCGGGAACTCATCAAAACTCAAGACGGAGCGAGTTAAAAAAAAAAAAAAACAGACGACACATTCAGCTGCACCGCATACCTGTGTGCACACGCGCAGAAAAAAAAAATCAAACGCAATCAGGAAATTGAAATAGGGACGAGTTAGTGAAAAAAAAAAAAAATTCAATAATCCGAAGTCTGCATCCAGCTCCACGCCGACTGACTTTTGCAAGTTGTCGGTGGCTAATTGAACGGCTATGTAATTTCAGTTTGAAATGTTGGTAGTTGTGAAAAAGGGGAAAAAAAAATTATTACGTACGCCGGCGATTAAAAAAAAAAAAACACGTTCAAAGAGAGCCATTATCGGTCGAAGCACGAAGCGAAAACTCCGTGCCTCATAACCCCTTTCCACCCCCGGGGAATATATATATATTATATATATATATATTCGCTCCCCCTCGGGGCAAACCGCGGATGGCAATATTATTTCAGCGCGGTGACATCGTCGATTGCTCCGGCGGAGAGCGATCTGTTCGCGCGGTCGCCATGGCAACGTCACTGGGTTGAAAAGGGACCAGACGTTGGTGGAAGAGGGGGAGGGAAGGGTAGGGGCGGGTTGGCGTACGACGTGGCGAGGAAGGGTGAGAGAGAGAGAGAGAGAGAGAGAGTGAAGGGAGGGGATAAAAGCTCAGATCACTGCGACAGGGACCACCGACAGGGTCCTCCAATTTCAAATCGCTTTCCCCCCCCCCCCCTTCTCTCTCTCCTCGTGCCAGACATTCCGAAAACGAACGAACCCTCACACACACACAAAAAAAAAACCTTCTCCCCTCCCTTCGTAGTGATATTCCAAACCTCCCCCAGTCCGCCCTCATGAACCAGGGCCCTTCTAGGTGGATGGAATACTGTACCGGCCGCGTATGAATATATATGAATACATCTCCCTCCCCTGAGGTGATGTCCAGATAGATGAACACACCGCGCGCCGTGTTCATTAAAAAAAAAAGGGGGGGGGAGGCGTTTGAACAATGCGTCGGCACTGCAATAGGACCACGCGATGTCTGTTGGACCTACTCCCTCGTCACTGACACAAGTAGGGGGGGGGGGCGGAGGGTAACAGCGAGCGGCCTCAAGCAGTTCTTCCGACTATTATCCTCGACAAACACGTTATCGCGAGATCACGGTCTAAGGGGCGGGATTAAAAAAAAAAAACACGTGAGCGAGTTTTTCAGTGTGTTTTTATAAGTTTATAACGAGTTTAAGTATTTTTTTTAATTTACTATTTGTTTTTTTAAACCCATAAATGGTGTCTGTTAACAATATTATTGCAGTCGCAAAAATTCTGAAAGAAACAAAAAGTAAAATTTAAAAACACCAATTGTTATTCCACAGGAGAAACAATTTGTAGCAGTCTATCACTTTTAATATTGAGGCATTCCATTAAATGATATGCTATGCACAAACGGAGCTAAAAATTTCGATGACAAAAATATTTGTAGACAAAACTGTTGAAACCAAGCTCGCGTCTTTTAGTTACGTCTCTGTGAAAATAATTAAAGTTGGTTGTCACCATTCAATGCACTTCACGAAATACAAGTAAATTTATTTCCAAAATTCTCATTCCACATTTTTTCCTTATTAAATAAATGTTTTAAAAATATTTTTATTATTTGTCATTAGATTATAAACTTGCGTCTTAACCTTTTGTGATCCATGGCGTACATCTGGAAATAGATCACACCGAAACAATAACAGCCCTAAAGGCATAAAACGTGTATAGGAAAGAAAGAGTGAATGCCCATTAAAATGTACACTGCTAAATGAGGATGAGACATCCTACACTCACCATATTGTTTTGGGTCACCTTATGGGGGAGCTGAATTGTTGCCCCTTGGATGGGCAGCCCTTCAGGATTTTTCTGGCAATGGTTTGTTTGTACAGCGACTGGAAGGGCAGCCAATACAAATTCTGAAAACATGTTTCTTTAAGTGTTTAAATAATCCTGAAAACTTGCCCCTTGGATGGGCAGCCCATCAGGATTTTTCTGACAGTGGTGTTTATGAAAGGTTGTCTGAATTGTTGCCCCTTGGATGGGCAGCCCTTCAGGATTTTTCTGACAGTGGTTAGTTTAGGTTAGGTTAGGTTAGGTTAGATTAGGTAAGGTTAGGTTAAGTTAGATTAGGGCACTCCTATTTGCAGATTATTGAATAACCCGCTCTATCTTATGAAAATACAATCTTTTATATTTAAATGCAGCAGATCCATATAAAATATAATGGTTTCTTCTCTTACGCTTTTAAGCCATGTCAATCACTTAGCTTTCAAACAACGAATATAAAGCTTTCTAAGAATGACTAGTTTCGTTTTTCTATGGCCGCGTCTGTACTGACAACAACCTTAAAGAGAGAGAGAGCGCGAGAGAGAGAGAGAGAGGAAGGTAGAGAGAATGTATTTATTTAAGTTAGACATATCAAGAACTTTTAATATGGTTTAAAAAAAAACCTTACCCAAAAGAACGCCACATTCATCCGCTCTGTTATTATTTTCAATTTTGCGAATTCTAGATCCATATAAAAAAAACTGGGACGATAAAATTAGTTGTATAAAATACCTGCAGCTGAGGAAAGAAAATATCAAACAGTAGTACGTGATAATGCCGTACTTGGGCAAATACCAAAATTTAATTATGAATTTTTGCTGAATTTTTGTTCACATATCACGGATAGCGCGTGGAATGTATCTACCACAAAAAAAAAAAGAAACAACAAAATCGTGAAACAAATGTAAAAAAAAAATTTCAATGAAACCAAATAAATTACGTGAATTAGACATAACCCGATACGGAAAATGACACCGAGCATTGAAAATACAATCCTTGGATTCGAGTAAACACCGTTACATGAATATTATGGTATATGGTGTGAGTGTCTGTTTATAAAGATGAAGATACCGTTGTAAGCAAATGGTAGGGATAGAGACCGGAAAAATTCGCGAGTTCAATGGCCTGTAAGATATACTCCATGATCAGAGACCGGAAAAATTCGCGAATTCATTTCGCGATAGGCTAAAATAAAAATAGTTATACATCAGTGCTGCCTCTGCTATTGGCTCACAACTCACCTGGATGACTCTGGGCCAATGAGAAACACCCAACCGAAGCTTTATCGAATCACAGGCTGCTACGTTGGGACGTCTCACAAGACAGCAGCCAATACGTGGGTGACATTTGACCGAGTGTACGCAGAATTATGGAGTTCATCCTGGAGGTCATTGAACCCGCGAATTTTTCCTGTCTCTATCCATGATCCTCTATGCACGCTGGAAAATTACATTTGCTCATTGGCTACTGACTCGTGACACCTGTTAACTGGGACGCTAGTGATTCGATACTTCTTTTGTTTAAGGTTCTAAATTGGCCAAGTGTCATTCAGATAAACTGTGGCCCCAATCACTGATGCAGTAAAAAGGCAAACGTTTTTGGATTCTAGTCTATCACGAAATGAATCCGCGAATTTTTCCGGTCTCTAGGTAGGGACTAGAAAAATTCGCTGTTTCAGTGACCTCCATGATGGACTCTCAGTCCTCTACACACTCAGACAAATGTCACGTGTTCATTGGCTGGTGACTTACCAGACCTCTTCGCCGGTTAGTCTTTGATTCGACAATTCTCTGGTCGAGGTCCCCTCATTGGCACACAGTACTCCGCATGAAGTGTTAGCAAATACCAGACTCAGGACCAATGGTATATGCATTTAAATTTTATCCCATAACGAAATGAACACCCGAATTTTTATAGTTTATAGCAATTAGTAAAAAATTAGTTCTCTATAAAGTCGGTTTACGGACGATTGTTTAACGTGACGTCATAACAAAACATTAATCAAATGATTGCATTCCTTAATGAATAAAATTGAATCATTTTATTGAATTATCACTATTTTGTATGGTTACAAAGAAGGAGTGGAATGAAATCTACAATTTAATAGATAAATTTACTTTTATTTGCACTCATTAATTCAAATATGTTTATTACTTTAACGAAGAGATTATTTTAACTATAACTTTTTTACATGTTTGTTATTTAACTTCTTCCAATCTGTGTTATTCTGTTAAGGATAGGACGATGATAGGAAAAGTAGGAAACGAATGGGAGTGTTTCAAGTTTAATGTGCCTCGAAAAAGTCAAATCAATGGTTGTTCCAATCGAGTGGAAGAGAGATAGATGCGGCGCAAGCGTACAATGAGCGTAACAGGACACAGCGTAACGGGACAATGTGCGTTACGGGACACGTTTTCGTGCGTGCAGCCGGCGTTCATAGATTTATTAGACGCTGTCAGGTCAAAAAAAATTGTGAGCGAGTCCTTCAGTACTCGCCAGATATGTGTAACATCTAACATCGGTAACGAGCAATTTTATGAGTTCTCTTGTTGCAAATACAACTATAATACAAAACTTAGACACGGAATTTAAAGTAGATTTTTTTAAATAATGACGAGTGTGATAAATATACGAAATTAGGTTTTTAACTACGTTTCTGGACGCGAGTCACACGTAGTTTCCGCACCCGCCGCTAGAATTCGCTGCCGGAGAAATTACGTTCACTATCGAATCATTCCATTTGCAAACCGAAATTTTAATTTGCATAGCGAAATGGCTCCTATAGAAAGCGATAAAGACTTGAAAAAAATTTGAAACCCCGGCTTTAGAGCAGATTTTTGACAAGCTTGTTAAAATTCATTCAACAGTTTATAACTATAAAAGCTTACCTTTGTCTTTGTGAACTTTGGTTCACGCCATCCGTCACAGATGGCAGCACCGTGGTTACACATTTCCGTTCCATGCGACTACCATTCCATTCACGAAATTACTCCTGCCACCAAATGCCGTATACGTAGAGCTGAGATGTTACACATAAAAAAAAATTTTGTAGCTGAATAAAAGCTAACGCTACCATTGCTCGTTAGGAAGAATCGTAAAGCTGTTTCGTGAAATGAGTACCTACTGTCAAATAAAGACGTTAACAAGTCATCAGCAAGGAATAAACGTTAATGCAGAGGAAGAGGAACTAAATTATCCTCACTTAGCTAACAGAGCAGCATAATTAACATTTCTGCAACTTTACAGTTGAAGGAAAATACTGCTTATTTTCAAGTACTTTTTTAACGTAATTCTTTTTTTATTTTTGAACAACATTTTGTTTACTATTTTTAACTATAAAGCAAGGTTACCAACCACACTCCTCCTGTTACCTCAGCATGGAGCCTGAAACCGCTGGTGCGGGTAAACCTTGTTGCAGTCTAGTACGCGTTCAGATTTATTCGCGAAAAAATGCCTGCCCCTATACGAATAGCATTTAAGAGCTATACAATTTCAGTTTCATTGTTAAGTATTTAATGCGTATACTATGGACAGTTAAAATAAAAATGCTAAAACGAGTGCTTTCACGGATGTTTTTTAGTACGAAAACCAAAAATAATCCAAACTCAGTGTTGCAAATGGTATAGGGAAAATCTGGAAGCCTTTATCTTTGATATTCCAGCCGTATAATGATGGGGGTCGCCGCTTGAAGTCTCGTAGAGGCGCGCTACCTACGAGGAGGCTGCTCGCCGTATCGTAGGGGCTAGCAGGCGTGCTAAGCGCGGGCCAATGTCGCCCTTAGCGCCCCCCGGGCTGCTAGGGCATGGCAGCCCCCACTCCTCTTAACGCAAACAGGGGCTTCCGAGTGGATTACCCGGGTCACCCGAGCGAGGCGCGGCAGCAAACAGCGAGAGTATCGGCGATCGCGGAAGTCGGGGGCGCGAGTTCGGGGCTGTGAGAAGAAGGAGGAAGGAAAAGGAGGGGGGGAGAAGTATAATTACCCTCCCTTCTTCCTAACGGACACCCACACCCCACCCCTTCTCCTTTTTTTCCCCCACCCTCGTCCTTTCGTTAAACTTCGAAATCCCCCTCCTTCCCCTTCACCGAAGAGTATACCCCCGCTCGAGAATCGTAATTTGCCCAACGGATTACGACGAGGAACACAGTCGGGGGGTCGCATTCCGGAAACACTCCTCGAACCCCGAACTCCCCTCATCAACCCCCCCCCCCCCTCCCTGGGTCCTTCACAGAGCTGGGCTTTTACTCCGCCGAGCAAACACCATCAGGCCTCCTCAGCCCTCTCCTGCGCTGCATTAGTTTAGGCCCCGACGGTTCGTGGTGTGACTACGAGCGAAGGGATGCGCATGCCTACGCCTGGCCTCTCTCTCCCCCTCTTCCCCCCACCACCCCAGGACTACCGCTCCATCATCACCCCCCCCCCCCCCCCCCCCGTCAACAACGAGACAAACACAATCAGTAGCCGCTGTTTGCGGCATTAGCCAGACCCGTGGTCCTGACTTAATTTCAAAACCCCTGCAACTGGAGATGACTGGTCTGGGTTCGTTTTTTGGGGGAGGGAGAGGGGTATCTGAACACGGATTGATCATTGCTAGAGACCTGCAAAATTCGCGGGTTCAATGACCTCCAGGATAGACTCTACTACACTCTACACACTCGGGTAAATGCCACCTTTTCATTGGCTGCTGACTTGTGAGTCGTCTCGACTGAGTGTCTGTGATTCGACACTTCTATGAGTGAGGGTCTCTAATTGGCCCTCAGTCCTCCAGATTAACAGTGAACCAATTGCAGAAGCAGCGCTAAGGTATAATTATTTGAATTGTAGCATATCACGAAATGAATCCGCGAATTTTGCAGGTCTCTAATCATTGCCGTGAGTCGATGTATGTTTTTTCTTCTTCTCTCTAACTTCTACCATTTTCGTTCGTGTTTTGATGCGGCCGGTCGACTCTAGCTTCAACACAGAAAGTACCAAAAGGAACAAGTGGATTTATTTTAAACGGCGTTGCCGATGGTCTGGAAGATAGGGCCGGCAGCACAGTTCGTTGGTCGCCGCACCAGTTCACTCGCCAGCATCCGCGCCCGGTCGTCTTCGAGTTCCCGTTTCTTTCTTCCTAACCTAACTTAAAACTAAGAGTGTTCGGGAGAGGTCTGGGTAGGGAAGACTCTAAGTGCGTCTCGGGCCGAAGCCTATACGCTCTAATCATGCAGGTTGTGAACCATTAAAATTTTAAACAAAAATACAAATTTTGCAGCTTTTTCTGTACCCAGTCGATTTCTTAATGTTGACTGAACCAAACCAAATGTGGAAAAGATTCTTTCCACTGATGCAGACGAAGAAGTTGCTGTTACCAGTGGTTCTATGACATTTATAACTTCATTAGTATCTGAATTGATGTTCATTTTCCACCAATATATTGGTGACACTTGTGAGATGACATTGTCGTTGAACAAAACGTCGTGGAAGGGAGTATATTTTGCTTGGAACTTAATAATTACAGGCAGCAGAGACTTTGTGTGTTTGTATCTGTTGTTTGCAAATGAAAGAGTTTCAGATTTTCCATCAGCTGTCAAATGTTGACCACAGAATCGTGGGTCTACAAGATATGCCAGAAAATGTGCTCCATCCAGTGCCTGATGATAGCGACTGGAAAATTTCTGCATGTTGTCTGCATCCAGGTTTTCATCTTCATGTGCTAGGAGGGGATTGGCCAGCCACGGACGTTTTAGCCATGACTAACTCCCCTCGCTGACTATTCTAGACTAAAACTAGATAAGTTGGGCCCAGGTAAAACCTGCACGGACACAGGGGAAATCCTGGGCACTGACTCGCGGTAAGCAAACATTTCATGCATTAGTAACAAGCAGGTTGGTTACGGGAAACAAGAAGGATGGTTCCGGAAGAAGAGTTGGACATAGCAGAAACACTACTAAGCAAAAGGGCGGGAGCTTGGGCAGTTCCCCCCTGCTCCTCGACCGCATGACCCCCCACTCCACCCCTCGGCCGGTCTCGTGACGTCAGTCGCCGTGCCCGCGCTCTAGCGTCCAGGCCACGAAGCTGTTCGGACACGCGCGTGGACCGCTGCCTAGCGCGGGATCAAAACTCCGTCGTTCCTTGAGCTTCCTATAAAATTTTTTGAAGTGACAACGTCTAACAAATCGATGAACTCCGGCTGCACGCACGAAAAAGTGTCCCGTAACGCACATTGTCCCGTTACGCTGTGTCCCGTTACGCTCATTGTACGCTTGCGCCGCATCTATCTCTCTTCCACTCGACTGTTTATAAAGTGAAGTGAAAAGTTAATGTGGTTTTCATTCGTTATTATAACAATAATTTCGGCAATAAAGGTTAATTATTCTTGCATTTTAAAAATCTGATTACTAGTTTAATTTCAAGAATTTATTCTTTTATTATTAAAATAAAAATTATTCAATTTTATTCATAAAGTATGCAATCATTTCATCGATGTTTTGTTATGACGTTGTCACGTTAAACTATCGTCCGTAAACCGACTTTACAGACAACCAATTTTTAATGTGTAACATCTTAACGCTCGGCACATGCCATTTGGTGCTCAGTATTTACGCGAATGCACCTCGAGTCGCATCGGAACGGAAATGTGTAACCGCGGCGCTGTCGTCTGCGGCGGATGGCGCGAACCGAAGATCGCGAGGCCGAAGAGAATCTTTGGTGCATCAACTGTTTAGTGATTTTTGAAGTGAAGACTTCTATGGGAAGGCCATGTCGTCATCGACATGGTCACGTGACGTGTTAACGATAACACTATATCTGTTCCTATTAGTATAACTTATTGCGCTTTTAATTCTTAAGTATACGATTACTGTGCAGTAAAAAGTGAGTATAAAATATATTAATATTCTCATATACATATAGGCCTATAGTTTGAATAACGAAGAAAACGGAGTCTTTGTAGCAATATAACCTAAAAATTAGGATCATCATTATTTTTTTTAATACTTACAATTACTATGCAATGCGTATTTTATAGTAATTTATGAGTTATTTTACTAACGTGATAAAATAAATTTGTTGGCGATAGTATTTTTTCGTCAAAATTGTGAAAACGTTTTCACTTCTATCAGCAGTCCTCATGACTCCTTTGAATTTTTTTTTTTTTTTTTAAAGGATGGGCAGTGTTTACCGACGCCTTTATCGGACCTGCTCCGGCAAACGACATCTAGCGGCGGGTGTGTAAACTAATTGTGATTCGCGTCCAGAAGCGTATTTTAAAGCAGAACTGAGACAATATTTAATGAATTCAGACATTAAATTTCGTGTCCGAGTTTCGTATTATGAGTGTATTTGCAACATGAGAACAAATTAATTAGCTCGTAATCGAGGTTAGATGTTACACATAACTGGCGAATACTGAAAGACTTGCGCAATTTTTTTTATAAATAGAATATTTTAAGTTTAAATGTTTTTTACTTTTAGCAAACCAATTACTTACTTAAAAATACATTAAAGCTGCCTTTTAAAACTTTAAATAAAAAAAATTGAAAAAAAAAACATTTCTTTTTAAAACTGGGCTGCCTAAAATAGGAAACCATAAATACATTATATCATGGGGAAAAACCAAAATTTCTAGCTTAGTTCTAGACTCCAGATTATGAATAACTTTTATTAAACGTAATTTCTGAAATAAACGCTCGGATGTAAAGCAGAAATTTGGGCTTAAATTATTTTTCTGAACCCTTTTAAGCATCATCGATATTATTTCCAATTAGTAAATAATTTTAGGTTATTGGTCCTTCTGCGCCTGCTTATCTAGTTTCAGTGTCTTCAATATAAATGGTTTCTTTGGGAATTAAAAAAAAAAAGTATTGACGAATATTTCATTATATTATTTAATTTTCTAGAGAGAAGCCCATTGGGATGAGCTTCAGGACTGCCTTATAATCCAGAAAAAGTTATTTTTAACGACTCAAAAAAAACTTATTTAATATAGATCACCGAAGCCAAAAGTTGCGAAATTCTTTCGAATACAGTCTTGAAACGTCAACGCTGGTAAACTTTAAGAATCGCGAGGTAATTAGAATATGCATTCATCGAGAGAGAGAGAGAATGGAAGAAAGTCTTCAAGAACTGTTGAATTGTTCGCCGAAAGCGGCGCAGTAGACGGAGGACAAAGAAGGCACAGAAGTCCCAGAGTTGGCCAACTCGTCGGGAGTGGACGAGTCGGAAATTACGAAGAAACGGCATGGTTTAAAGTTTGGAAACGAGTGGAGAGATAACGGAGACTTTGGAGAAGAATAAAAAAAAAATATGTATCGTCGGCAGTAAAAATAAAGAATGACACAACCTAAGAATATGGCTTGGAAATAATAATAATAATAAAAAGGCGATTGATACTTTAAAAACGAATGGCAAATAAAATTTGTAATTTCCATTTTATTCTCAAAGATGATGTGTAAATAAAAGTAAAAAATATATATATATATATATCGGTATTTTTTTATTTACTAGCTATAATACCGGTCGTTGACATATTAAATGTCGGTTTTGTCGCTAACAATTCTAATACGCTTAGTTATTTTGTAATTTCTTAAAGTAAGCTGGTGAGTTTTAACGGCTCTTAGCAATAGAACGGATGTTATTTTTAGTTTATTACATCATCTGACCTATCTCAAGAAAAATTTTATTCGATTGTAATAAAATACATTAAGAGTTTTATATATTGGTATATACTACGCCTGATACATGGTTGTGATTGTGTCCGTAATCTTGGATTGTGACGTCACGGTGGCCATCTTGGATGACTTTGACCTATAACCTTGACCTTCAATATATGCTTAAATTAACAAAAAATCACCAAAATTCAACAAAAGCACCAGTTTTTTTTAAAATAAGTCTAAAAAAAATTTTGAAAAATTAAAAATTTTGATTTCAGTAGGATCACTCACATTTTGAGTGGAAATTTCACTTTTTTCCCCCACAAAATGACAGAGGCTTGAAATGTCCCCAAAGAGGATGTAATTCCCTGTTTACAAGCCTCCAATAAGCCTCTGGAGGGGAGCTTTGTCCTTGACATATACCTCGGCCGCCATCTTGGATGACGTCACATCCGCCATTTTGATAATCCGTAAATATTAACTTAGAAAATCGAGAACAAATTTTAATTTCATATAAAATTAATTTTAATTTTAATAAAATTTTAATTAAGAAATGCACATAACGGTTACCATTTATGTTTTGTATTGCCCTAGTACCTCCAATATTTAAAAGTTATTTGTAAACCCTTTGTTTGAATAGCTTTCCAGTATTAGCTGCGCATATTTAGCACGGTAAAACAAAAGAAAGCCAGATTGTTGAATATTTGATCGATTATCTTTTCCATGGTTTAAAAAAAAAAATTGTCGAATGTACACATCAATTGAAATATAAAATTGTTAGCCAATTTTTGTAAGAAATACTCAGTTTTACCTCGATAAACCGTATTTCAGATGTGCAAAAATAACCAAAGCTATGTGGTGTACAAAGTGATAATATATTTCTTTTAGTTTTGAAAACTATTGTCAACTGTTTTCCAATAGAATCTTTTGTAAAAGTACTGAAAAATCAATTCTCTGAGTTATCCAAAGTATTTTTCGTCTTTATTTACTGTTCTTGTTGCTAATGTATCATTGTTGTTAGCACACTGTGTCTGTCTGTGCTCAAATAATTTTTTTACCAATTCTTTCTACGTAATTTTCTGTCTATGTTTTAAATGTTTTGATGTTACCTGAGTTTCGCTTGTTTTCTGTATGTTTGCACATTTATCTTTCTGCTCTTTTATTGAGGTTTCTTATGACATACATTATAATCAGCAATGGTGTATGTCCTAAATTATATATATTATCAATCTCACTAATTGCAAGAACCATTTCAGGACACTGGATTTATATATATTAAGATTTGAAACCCGTACGTTTGTATAATAATGTATTAAAAAATGTATTTAAAATAAAATTATATATTTCGTAATAATCTCAAAATATCAAGTGTAGTATGTATGGAGAATTTAATTTCATAACAATATTATTATATCTACTTAAGTTGTTGAACTGAAGGAAAGGTTCGAACATAATAATTAAAAAATATATATAAGAAAAGTGAAATATCTTTTTGTAGGATATTTTTTGTACGAAAATAAACATACACAACCATTTAATGATAAATATATAATAAAATATAGTTGTATTCAAATAATGTGAATATTTCTAAATAAGTAAGCAAATCTCACAAAACTAGTGTCATCTAAATTATTAATCTTCAGAAAGTCATCGATTGAAGGTTAGTACTATCATTACCTAAATACCGGCGATGTCAGTATGAAATGTATTTTTTAATTTAACATCTCCAACATTATCATTGATTTAGTACTTAATTTAAGATTTTGAAAATGCCTATTTGCAAACAGTTGTTTGAATAGCTTTGCAGTATTAGCTGCGCATGTAAAGCACGGTAAAACAAAAAAAAAAGCCAAAAGCGATATAAAAAGGTTAACTTTTCTGTGGCTTTAAAACCAAATAAATAAAATGTTAAACAATAACTTCATGCTTGTAAGTACACACACATTATTTATATAAACACACTATTTTAATATCTAACATTTATTTCAAAATTACTTTACCATCGACAGTGCAAGCTCTTAGGCTACATATGTTTTTACTAGTCTATATTTCTATATAATTTATTGTACAGAGGTACTGTAAGTTTGTTTGCAGGAAATCAACTAAATAATTTCCAGACTAGTTAGACAATTTATATTTCACTGTTATGAAATTACATAATTCATGATGAAAGAACAACATAAGAACACATAAATTTGTTCGTTGCCGAGGTTAGATGTTACTGCACGTAATGCACGTGTTAATGACACACGAAACTACAGTAAACTGGTGGAATAACATCATGTCAGTGTTAAGAAGACTGCAAGTATCCGCTCTACCACTCTGGTTCTGGGGTAGAGCGCCTGCCTTGTGACTTGTAGGACCCGGGTTCGCGCCCCGGCTCCTCCAAGGCGGATTGCCCAGACTAAATGGTGGCATTTTCTCTGGTAGGAATACAATCCCTTGTAACAAGTCAGGCTACCAAAGAAACGTTGGGTGGAACAGAAAAAAACCTTCCAGGTGGCTTCCAAATGGGGAGCCCGTTTCTTTTCTTAGGCTCCCCATGCGGTGGCCATTCCGGGGGTTTCTCCGGGGGAACGGAGTTATGCAAAAATATATATTTTTTTAGTTTTATAGCGTTTTAGTTTTTAGTAACTGTAACATTATCATTCGACTATGTTATAAATAAAGCTCAAACCAAAATTTAAAACATTAAACATTTTTTGCTCTTGTACATAAAAGCGATTGGTTGTATACCATTTATGGGTATATATTTTCTTGAAGTATTATTGACGGTTAAATTTAGTCAGAAGCATTTGTTTTGTAGTATTTTACACGTTTATGACTAAAAAATATATTTATAGGCTTGGTATTGTACTTCATATAATAAAAAGAGTAAGCATAGCCATGTATTGTACAAAATGGCAATATCTCTCTTGTAGTTACTACACACTATTGCTTGGCAACTGGTTTTAGAAAGGAATCTTTTGTGAAAGTGCGGAAGAATTTTTTTTTCTGTTTATAGGAGTGGTGAGTAACTAAGCTCTTTTCCGGGGAGCGACGCAGAATAATAAAATAAATTATTTACCTTATTTTTACACTTTGTTAACAATATTCAATTAATCAACCAGGAAATTTACCACTCACGAAAGCAAGCAAGTATGTGAGTGCATCTAGTCACTTCCAATTAAATGTAAACATTTATAAATGTAGGTATAATAACTGAGAAATAAATATATCAAATATGTATTACCCAAGAAACCTTACATTAGTTTTATAAAGATGAAAGTTAAAAAGAGCAATTTATTAAAATTCAATTTAATGTTTGAACGAAAAAACGTATAAATTGTAACATTTGTTACATGAATAAATAAAAATATAATTGAATAAAAATTAGTATTTGAAATAAAGTACAAGTACAAAGTTATAACAGTACATAAAACTTACTTGAGTACTAAAGCCACCTCCTCATCAAGTCGATGTCGCAGCTCGCAGGATCCATCCATCAGCAGCGAGGGTCCGCGGGTGACGAATGGAAGAAGAGCCGTGAATCACGCCGGCTCGCAATTGGCCCGCTGCTCGCAGGAGGAAGCTTCGTCATTCGTCAACCGGGGGAGCCGGCACGTCACGTCATGAAGCGCGCGCTTTTAATTTTGGAAAAAAAAAAAAAAAAAAAACTTTCTGTTTCACGGACAACTTTTCCCCACCCAACATGATTCCAGTGGAAACATTACTGATTCCAGTCTGCATATTTTCGGTTTCATCTTCAAATGGACGCTGCTCACAGAACCGTTGTTACGACTAGAGACCTGCAAAATTCGCGGTTTCTATGGCCTTCAGGATAGACTGCACATACCCTTGTACACTCGGGAAAATAACGCAAGTTTATTGGCTGCCGACTTCTAAGTCGTCTCAGCTGGTTTGTCTGTGATTCGATCCTTCTTTGGTTGAGGGTTTATAACTGGTTGAGATTCGTCCAAATGAACAGTAAGCCAATAGCAAAATTATCTAAGAGGTATATATGTTTTAATTCTAGCCTATCACCGAATGAATCCGTAAATTTTGCAGGTCTCTAATTATAACACTAGTAATTTTTCTATTTAAATGGACACCGACCACGTATAATTACTCCCCGTCCGTTTCATAGTCTACCTCGTGTTTATGCTTATTCTGTTCACGAAAGGGCCCTTCGGTGCTTGATCAATAAGCAATCGAATAGCGTGCACGGACGCCACTCATAGAGCCAGCCCCACCTGAGTGCTGATGTGCCTGTTTAAGAACATTTCTTTGCACGCGTGATTCTTAATTACTTTTGACGTGACAACGTCTAATAAAACGATGAACGCCGGCTGCACGCACGAAAAAGTGTCCCGTTACGCACATTGTCCCGTTACGCTGTGTCTCGTTACGCTCATTGTACGCTTGCGCCGCCATCTATCTCACTTCCACTCGACTGGAACAACAATCGATTTGACTTTTTCGAGGCACATTAAACTTGAAACACTCCCATTCGTTTCCTACTTTTCCTATCATCGTCCTATCCTTAACAGAATAACACAGATTGGAAGAAGTTAAATAGCAAACATGTATAAAAGATATAGTTAAAATAATCTGTTCATTTAAGTAATATACATATTTGAATTAATGAGTGCAAATAAAAGTAAATTTATCAATTAAATTTGTATATTTCGTTTCACTCCTTCTTTCTATCCATACAAAATAGTGATAATTCAATAAAAATGATTAAATTTTATTCATAAAAGTATGCAATCATTTCATCAATGTTTTGTTATGACGTTGTCACGTTAAACTATCGTCCGTAAACCGACTTTACGGACAACCAAGTTTTTTTTTGAAGGATGGCGTCCTGTCTTGGGTTTGGACGGAAAGCTAAGTCACTCCCGTCCGCGTGTTTTATCTCCCGTCGCGACCCGCAATCCTGGATGCGAGTCCAGCATTTTCGCACCCGTGCGGTCCTCCCCCTGTGGCCCAGCTGAGATGACTGCGTCAGTTGTACAGCTTCACGTCACTTTTTCTCCGTTGTCCCTACCCGTGCCACCTGCCGTTCGGGCCGGCGGGTTCCCTCCTGTGCGTCGCTGGTGTACTACTGCTAGAGACCTGCAAAATTCGCGGATTCATTTCGTGATATGCTACAATTCAAATAATTATACCTTAGCGCTGCTTCTACCATTGGTCCACTGTTAATCTGGAGGACTGAGGGCCAATTAGAGACCCTCACTCATAGAAGTGTCAAATCACAGACACTCAGTCGAGACGAGCGGCCAATGAACAGTTGGCATTTGCCCGAGTGTGTAGAGTGTAGTAGAGTCTATCCTGGAGGTCATTGAATCCGCGAATTTTGCAGGTCTCTAACTACTGCTGCCCAGGGTGTACACAAGGAAAAAAATATTTCGTTACCAACTTAGGCGAGAAAAAAAGTACTAAATTATAATTTGTTATGGTTTTAACCATTTAGGAAGTTATTATAAAATTGCAATGCTCTAACTTATACATCACACCACACACACAAATACATTCCATAGTTTTTAAAAATAATTACGCTTAATAATAAAACATTTCGGAGTTACTGTAATATTATTATATTAAAGAAAAAAAAATTACTAGATCTGAGCGTAAAAGTACTAGAAACCTAAAAAAAAACTTATATAAGTACTAGATCTAGTAGGAAAGTACTAACTGTGGACACCCTGCTGCCGCCTGCCGCCACTCTTCACGTAGGTACGAGGTTCGTCAGGGGTTTGAATATTTTTCGCCCCCTTGCGGTCCAGATACCAGCGCGCTGACGCATCTTGCCGGCCCGTCAGTGGCCTCGTTCTTGGAAGAGGGGGGGGGGGGGGAACCGACGACACCTACAGCTTTTTGCGCTCAACAGAAAGAATACAGGCCTCGGTCTAGCACTTGAAGTTCCTACGTAACATCACCTTTTTTTTGTACCAAAAAAGGCGCACAGCAACTTCGGCTGCTTGACTTCAGCGTGGAGGTTCTTAAATTATATCTATCTATCTATATACATATATACACACCCCTCGGTCCTTTTGCCGTTTGACGTGAATAGCGTTTCCCTCGTTCCCGCGGGTTTTAAATAAATAAATAAATTGATAAATAATTAAAAGCACACACGGGTGCAGAGACCGGAAAAAAATTCGCTGAATCATTTCATGGTGGACTAGAATACAAATAAGTTTAACTTAATTTTTTTTTGCATCACCTTCAGTGATTGGTGCCACAGCTTACCTGAAGGTCTCTGAGATAATGGACAGCTTTCAAAATACAAAACACTAAATTAATACAAATTTCGGAAGTATGGTCGGAGCAACGATAATTGAGCGGTTTCAATTAGCCTGGGTAGCAAAGTAGAGTGAAGCACGTGTAAACCCTGCCAGACGTTGATGACTGGACTGTATAGTTCTCCTGACCCGCCCTTGACGAATCTGAGCTCGTTATAAACAAGGAGGAGAAGCGGCTACCCAATTACGTACAACCCGCTAAAGGACGTGATCTTGTTATTGACCAATGATCACTGAAAATGAAAAAAAGGCTCGTTTATGCATATTAGAGTTTAAATTTAGCCTGGAGTGAATTGAAACCGAGAAATAATCTTGGCTTGAGTAGCCTATTTATTTGGCACTGGTCTAGAATTTTGATGTGTGTACGTTTGAATGATAATTAACATTGGATCACGGGTTATGTAATAATTAGAGACCTGTAAAATTCGCGATTTCAAATCCCTAAAGGATAGATTCCATGATCCTCTATGCACTCATGCAAATTACATCTGCTGATTGGTTACCGACTCGTAACACCTGTTGACTGGAATGAACGTGATTCGCTAATTCTTCTGTTAAAGATTTTTCATTGGCCCAGAGTCCTTCAGATAAACTGTGGCCCAATCACTGAAGCAAAATAATGTCAAAAGTATTTGGACTCTATCCTATCGCGAAATGAATCCGCGAATTTTACAGGTCTCTAGTAATAATACGTCCTGAAGGACTAGAAGCCAATGACAAACACCTAGGAAAACATCTGACCGATTCAAATGCCGATTCAAATGCGACCAGGTGAGAAGGTGAAATGCACGGCAAACACTTTTTTGTACTTTATAAAAGATTCCTTTGGAAATCAGGTGCACGCACGAAATAATTTGTAACATTGCAAGAAAACTACTGCAAATCTTTACAACACATGGTTATTTTTGCATAGATGAAATATGTTTTTTTAAAAACCTTTCTGACTATTTCTTGTCTCTTCGTGTTGTTGGTGCATTATTTTATATTTTAATTGATGTTTTATTCAAGCGTAATCTTTTTTTGAAACTAAGGAAAATGTAATCGACTATTTATGAATTTGATTAAATTTGGAAAGCTAATCAGGGAACAGTTTACAAATGACTAACTTGTGTGGGAACTGGTAAACTACAAAGATAAATGCTGTGGTAAGAATACGAACCCAGTATTACTGAGAACACTTTTGTAGTGATACAGTTGTTTTCATGTAAATGTACAAATTATAAATATCAGTACTTTCAGTTCCATTCACAAAAATACTACACTGTAAACACGTGACATAGACTTGATAATGCACAGTTTTGTGTAGTCTAACGTTCTACCAGAAAAAAAAGGCATTTTAGCTTATCCGATCATTTTAGTAATGATCATTATGGCTTAGTCTCACCCGCTATTTTGATATTTCTGTATTTTCTTGATACATTTTTTAGGGCTATTTCTAATATCTTAACTCGATACTTTATTTACATTTGTTGTTTTGCCACAAATATTTTCCACAGATATATTCACCTAATTGTAGTAATAACTGTCTAAAATATTTGTGGAGTAACAACAAATGCAATGGAGGTATTAAGTTAAAATTTTATAAATAGCCGTTAAATAAAAGTAAAGACAAAACAACGAAAAAAAAATCAAAATGGCGTGCGAGAACGTACCTCAAGATTATTTGGGTTTAGTTTCTTACATATTTTCACTAAAAATAATGTATGGTAATAGGCTATGTAATATTTCTTTAAATGACACAGTAATAAAAACCATTTTTGAACTTAAAAAACGATAGTATTTGATTGACAATTTATTTTCGTGCTAAACTTGTTAGGTAAATTATTTTACCTACAAACATTTTTATGATACTGTTTAAACACAAAAGCGGCAGTCAATTTAAAGAACACACAAAAAATTGGTTTTCAAAAACCTTGAAAATTATAGTATGTTTAATTTAAGTTTCATCATATCAGTCCAATCATAAAAGTACAAACCTATCTTTTTATGAATGTCTTTAAAATTTTGTATTTGAAAAAAATGTTTTAACTACCAAACGAGTTTTAACTTGCGAGACACTACCCAATTATGAAAGCTGGAATCGTGACTGTATAAAACTACCAAAGATTTGTTACCCAGTAAGAAGGGTTTTGTATGCACGTGGAATTGAGATAACCGGGTGTTTCTGCAGGTGAAGTCATTAATCTTCGGCACAAACTGTGCTCGTGGAATGCTCGCGGGGATAATCTTCTCGAGCAAAAGAACATGGGCCGTGATAGTAAAAAATGGAGCGTGTAGTTATATATAAGCCCTTTGTAAAGAAAAAAAAAGTCTGTACTTGTACAATAGCTTTCTTCCAAAACCAGTTGCCAAGAAATAGTTTGTAATACTACAACAAATATATTGTATCTTTGTAGAACACTCGGCTAAGGTAATTTTTGCATGTATGAAATAGGTTTTTCGAGATAATATTGGGTATTTCTTACGAAAATTGGTGCATAATGTTATATTTTAATTGATGTTTTATTCAAGCATAACTTTTATGAACCATGGAAACACAATCGAATATTCAATACTTGGAATTTATTTTGATTTATTATGTTGATTGATGTGCTCATTTAACACTGGGAAGCTATTCAGGGAACAGTTTACAAATATCTTTAACTATTGGAGGTACTGGGACAAGACAAAGAATTAATGTCCGGGTAAGAATCCGAACTCAGTACCTATTACTGAGAACAATAATTTCGTTACGCTGGAAACGGAAAAGACGTTCCCTCTTTAAAAACGCAATTAAATCAAATTAGAAGTGTAAAAATTTGTATAAACGTATCAACAGGCAGAGACTGAAAAAAAAAAATTCGCGGGTTCTATGACCTCAATTATTATAGACTCCACAGTCCTCTGAATACTCGGGCAAATGTCACCTGTTCATTGGCTGGTTACCTATCATACCCCCTCACCGTTTAGTCTCTTGATTCTGATATTCTCTGGTCGGGGGTTTCTCATTGGTCTCCAGTAATCAGCATAAACTAAGATTCAACAGCAGACTCAGGTCCATGATATGTGTATTTCAATTTTATCCTACCACGAAATAAATCTGCTAATTTTTCCGGTACCTATCAAGTAGGTATTGTTTTTAACAGGATCTACGCTATTGTGTTATTTATTTTTAGTGAAACATGTTTCTTTAAATTTATATGCTCGAAATTTTAAATAATAGTTTACTTTAAAATCTTTGTCATCGTATACCAAATCTAAAATAAAACATGTTTTTAAAACTCCTGTACGACTCTGTCGTCTTGCTGACATCCACTCCTCGCTGGAAGCACTGCGACAAACAAACACAGACCACCATTCAGCTGAACATTTCGTACATATAGTGGTATTAACCATGTTATTAGGTACCGTATTAATTTAAGTTTTATCATTGGATAAATTAGTAAATATTGTTTTTAACCTTCAATTTGATTGGTGATACACTCGAAAATTTCGCGGATAAAATTGGTCGCAAGATGGTCTTTGCAGTTCTTTGATGATTGGTTTCACAATGCTCTCAACACTGCCCTTTTTCATTGCTATAGATTGACATATATATGTATATATAGGATATATATATATATATATAGAGAGAGAGAGAGAGAGAAGGACGCTAAGGAGATATATAAGGACATATATTTTAATAGATAGAGTGATAAGGGGAGATAAAGATTGATATATATGTAGATAAAGCTACAGAGAGATATATATGGATACAGAGATATACATATAAAGATATAGAATTATAAAGGCAAATAGAGAGATTCTTCGTATATGTGTACCTATTTCAAACAAATTACAAAAAAAAAAAAAATGGATTGAGGCATTTTAACGCATGACGGGCATTAGCTATTGGACATATACAAATGATTGTGTATTTTAGCCCGAAAATAAATAAATCCACGAAATTTCCGTGGCTATAATAAATATTTTTGGATTCTCACCTATCGCAGAATCATTTCCGGTCTCTTATTATAGACAATTTTAAATGGTTTCATGATAGGCATAAACCATCAAAATAATCACGGAGGAAAGAAATTTTTTTTTTGTTGTTTTATGATCTCAAACTGTAGGGTTGGGGATGGTCTTGCGACTTTCGTGCTTTACAAGCTACCGCTATGTTCTTGCGTTTGGTTGCGTGTTGAGTTCCTTGCGTTCCTTATGCGGTTTACAAACCCTAGCCTTGCGAAAGCTCCTATACCCTGAGCGCAGTGCACACGATGCACATGGTGCACACGGTGCGCCTGGTGAACACGGTGCGCCTGGTGCGCACGGTGCGCCTGGTGCGCACGGTACGCATGGTGCACATGGAGTTCATGGTGCGCACGATGCACTTGGTGCGCATTGTGCGCATGGTGTGCACGATGCTCTTAGTGCGCTTAGTGCGCACGATGCACACGGTGCACTTAGTGCGCATGGTGCGCACGGTGCGCATAGATTTTAAAACGGAACGCAGCCGCGGGAGTACGGGGGAAGGTTTTGTAATTGTGGAATGAGGGGAGGGGAGGTGGGATAGGCGAGCGAGAGCCGCTGGCTGGCTCGGCAGCTGGCCGGCCCGCCGCAGAGAATTAGCATCTAAATGGGTAGCGAAACTCGCGGCCGCAACAAACAAACAACAGCCGGCCGGAACAACTCGAGTTCTCCCGGCACAAGTGTAGGTACCTGCACTGCCGGCGGGGGGGATCAAGATACTCGAGGCAATGGACGTCCGCGGACAGGCGATACGTGCAGTCGATCCTCTAGTCCTTTGTAAGTAGTAAGGGAGGGGTGGAGAAGAGGGGGTGAGGGCAGAGAAGGGCACGTGTCATGTCTAGAGACACGGAAATTTCGCGCAATCATTTAGTCGCAAGCTAGAATGCAAACCTTCGCAGTCTCGCACTGTGTTCATGATTGGGCCGCAGTTACTTGGACACGCCCCTCTACAACCGTGAGCCAACGATGCCCCGCTAGGAGAGAAGTAAGCTAATCGGGTAGTGCCAATTAACTAGGATAAACATGCTCTCGCTAAGAAATCAACCAATGGGAAAGCAAACATGGGTTGAACACACCTACTACCTTAAATTCTACTCTGAAGCCAGACGAATCTGCGAAATTTCCGGGTCTCTAGTCATGTCCAGTGGTGGTTACAGGAGGAAAAGGTACACACGTGTAACGTCTAAACCTCGGGCACAAAATTCAACGTAGAATGCGCTTTAAAGTAGTACTGCCGGGAGTGATAAATATACGCAAATTGTGCTTTCAGCTACATTTCTGGACGCGAATCACTCGTAATTCTCGCACCCGCCGCTGAAATTCGCTGCCGGATCAGCTTCGTCGACTATCGATAAAACGGAAAACCCAGGCTTTGGACCTGATTTTCGACAAGGAAATTGATTGAAACACTGCCCATCTTGTTAAAACTCACTAAACAGTAAAAAAATATGAAGTTTTCCTTTTAGTTTTGTGAACTTCTGTTCGCGCCATCCGCTGAAGTTGGCAGCACCGTGATTACACATTTCCGTTCCACGTAACTTCCGTCCCATTCACGAGTTTAATCCTACCAAATGTACCGCGAGCTAACATGTTACACTCAAAAAAAATTTTCATCCCTCTGGGAATCGAACTAGCAAACTTTGACTTACCAACCGAAAGCTCCAAACACTTTTTTTTTAATTTTTAGTTTGATTACAGTTATACAGTGAACTTAGTATACATACATGCTGATTTCATGTTAACGCTATACATTAATATAAATCATGTTCAAAACAGCAACAGGTTTGTAAAGAGACCGAATGCATGACCCATGCTATAAATGCACATATAAGAAAATAATAATGAGATATTATTTGAGTTACTAAATCAACAAATTAATACACATATAACAACGCACATGAAACACATCCCCCAGATTTTTCTTTAGCCATCATAGCTTTAACCTTTTTTCACTATTTGTTATATAGATTATACACGTTTAAAATTTTTAGAAACATGTGGTGCACTGTAATATATATATGTAATATATATTTATTTATATTTATATATTTTTTGTAAATGGAACATAAATATTCATGTAAAATTACAGATATTTGTGAATATTAGTACATTTACATGAAAACTACTGTATCACTACAAAATAGTGTTCGCATTAATAGTGGGCTCGTATTCTTACCCGCGCATTTATGCTTTGTGTTGACCCAGTACCTCTAATTGTTATTTGTAAATAGCTTCCCAGCATTAACTATGCACATAATAAGCGTGATACAACAAAATAAAGTCCAAGTATTGAATATTTGTTTATGTTGTCTATGGTTTTAAAAGAATATGCTCGTTTGAAACATCAAATAAATTTAAAATTATGCTGCAATTTACTTAATAAATACTCAGTATTATGAAAAACGTATTTTATATGTACAGAAATAACCAAAGTAGTTTGTTGTACAAAGTTACAGTATCTTTATTGTAGTATTACAAAATATTTTTTGACAACTTGTTTCCAAAGGAATCTTCTGTAAAAATACAAATCGTGATTTTCTGTCCAACACGTGGGAAACTGCACCACAATTTACAAAAATATTTTATTCTAGTTCGAGAATAATATTTTAGTTAAATTTTTATGGTTCAACAGCGAAAAATATTGATCTAATATGTATTCTAAATTCCTGCAAGCAATTCCGTGCGGCAAAAGAAGTTTAAAACATAAGTAGAACTAAGAGATAAACGTAGGAAATTGTTACATATTTCTTTTTCATTTTAGTAGCAAAATCTTCCGTATTATTTGGTATTTACTTACTCGCCCAGAAACTTGTTCGTTGTTTTCTGTCCCTTGTTATAACAACGAAGAAGCTGTTCGCTTCCCAATCACATAAACGAAAGTTTGCAACGACGGTATCACATTCTGTGAGAGCAAAGGTTATATCTATAAGAAAAAACTCGATACGCTGATATAGTAAAAAAATGCTAAAAGCAAAATGATCAAAATGTTCGGGAACCCTTATCCAAACAAGTAAACTCCCGTATATTTTAACCACAGCAGCAAGGGTTTTCCATTCTATCTCTCTCAGATTTATTATTTTTAATTTTAAAAACACTTCTGCTAGACACATAAATACGTTCTGCACCTATGGGATGTTATAATTTTCATTTTCGTGTATAACAAATTTTATGTCTTAAATTACATTTTACAACTTTAAAATTTTGAATAAACAGATTTAAGAATAAATTTGACACTAGGTGTAATCGTCGGAAAATTAAAAACATTTGATAAAACTTTAAGGCTGAAATAACACTTTTTTTTTTGGTTCGTTACAAACTTCAGTGTGAGCACTTATTTCAAGAAATGTTTACGTTCACACGTACGAATGGAATTATTTATTTTACTGCCTTTTAAAAAATTTCTACATTCCTAATTGTTTATTCGTTTAAGGGGATTGCGAACATCTCCAAGCTTTGTGCGCGTTGAAGGTGCATCTTTAAGCAACTTCACCAGCAATCTCCTGAATGGGTACGCAACCTCGATATCGGAGGAAAAGCTACTCCTAAATGCTGACAGCTGACCTCGAACCCAAGACCCCCACAACTATGAGCCGGGCGTGACGTCACACGGCCATATACACTCGGAATATCTCAACGAGCAGCTTTAACACGTTTGCTTCATTGAGAGTGAGATTTTGCCTATGGTTACAACAGCAGTGATTTAGTCTACCCGTAAACAGAAATCGACAAAACTCATCAATGCTCAGATATTTAACATCAGTAATTCATCACACTATTATCTATACAAAAAAATTCAAACTAAAGTATCACTAATGCTGTAATTGTAAGTTGGAATTCATAATCCAAACCTTGTCATTATGTCTGAACCAACAAAAATGGTAATAAAATGTATATATTAAAAAGTGCATCACTGATCGAACGTTTAATAAATAGAAAATGCAAATAGGCTATATAGGAATGTAGCATATTAAAAATATTTTAAATGATTGAAATTTTTAAAAATTATTTAAGAACTTTTTTGCATACTTTCAATTCTTTTCTAATTAAAAGCATTTGATGCAGAGAAAGTTTTAAATAAGACCCAAAGATCTTCATGGAATGCTAATTCTACTATCTACTATCTACATGATGGTGAAAAAAAAGCTTGGCATCAATATAACTCGAAGGCCTTAAAAGAGGACACCACGTCTAATGTCATTACTTACTATTAGATAATTATGATTAATTAAATTAGTTTTTTTGAATGAAATGCTATCTTAATTCAGAGACGTTTGTTAACTTGAAAATCAGATCCGGACAGCTGAAATATCTTGCTGAATAGTTTCACAGACATATTTCCCAATTATAATAAATTTTTATATCAGCATATTTTCTTAATCAATTCTGACTACAGTGGAATATCATTTATTAAATATTAAAGATTAGTTGAGATAAACTATTACTTTGCGGAACACCCTAATACCATGAAATAAAATTTGCAAATTTGACTGAAAACCGTATATTTGTAAGATAATTAAAACATATATATAATATATATATTATATATATATATACACACACACCACGAATTGCTTGACGAGCCCTAAAATCATAAGAATTATGTTGGAAAGTACCAAAGACCTGCTCATGTTGAAATAAATAGAATATTTTATTTACATCTGGATTTATACTGGTACACGCACATATATAAAAAAATAATATTTTTAGGAATAAAATTCATGTGCCTATAAATATTTTTTCGTCAAAAACGTCTAAAATACTACAAAACAAATGCTTCAAGAAAATATAAAGCGATAAATGGTTGCACACACAACATCGGTATACAACCACTCACTGACTGATACACACTTAATTTAAATATTTTATGTACAAAAGAAAAAATAAATTAATGTTTTAAATTTTGGTTTGAGCTTTATTTATAACATGGTGGAATGATAATAATACAGTTACTAAAAACTAAAACAGAACAAAACTAAAAAAATAATAATATTTTTGCAAAACTCCGTTCCCCCGGAGAAACCCCCGGAATGGCCACCGCATGGGGAGCCCAAAAAAAGAAACGGGCTCCCCATTTGGAAGCCACCTGGAAGGTTTTTTTCTGTTCCACCCACCGTTTCTTTAGTAGCCTGACTTGTTACAAGGGATTGTATTCCTACCATAGAAAATGCCACCATTCTCTCTGGGCAATCCGCCTTGGAGGAGCCGGGGCGCGAACCCGGGTCCTACAAGTCACAAGGCAGGCGCTCTACCCCAGAACCAGAGTGGTAGAGCGGATACTTGCAGTCTTCTTAACACTGACATGATGTTATTCCACGAGTTTACTTTAGTTTTGTGTGTCATTAACACGTACAGTACGATCTAACCTCGGTAGCGAACAAATTTATGCGTTCTTATGTTGTTCGTTCAGCATGAATTATGTAATTTCATAACAGTGAAATATAATTTGTATAACTAGTAGTTTTTAGTAACTTTCCTGCAAACAAACCTACAGTCCCGCTGTACTATAATTATATAGAAATATAGACTAGTAAAAACATATGTAAGAGCTTGCACTGTCGATGGTAAATTTATTTTGAAATAAATGTTAGATATTAAAAGAGTGTGTTTAGTTAAAATATGTGTGTGCTTACAAGCATGAAGTTATTGTATTAATATTTTATTTATTTGGTTTTAAAGCCATAGAAAAGTTAACATTTTTATATTACTTTTGGTTTTCTTTTGTTTTACCATGCTTAACTTGCGCAGCTAATACTGGAAAGCTATTCAAACAACTGTTTGCAAATAACTAAATATTGGAGGTACTGGGGTAACACGAAGCATAAATATTGTAACGCTTTTTGTAGTGATATAGTTGTTTTCATGTAAATGTTTAAATTTACAAATATCTGTAGTTTAACATGAATATTTCTGTTCCATTTATATATATAAATTACACTGTATTTTGATACGCCCTTTCAAAAGCCTTGAGTTTATAGCAAGTAATTTTTTTTTTGCATAATCATATCCGTTTTTAAGAACAAGGGAGAAAATAGACCAACATTGATGTGTGGAGGCAAGAATTTCTCTCTCGAAAAAAATAATCAATGCTCATTAGACTGCAACATGTCATACCGCGCCCGCTTTTTCTTCCTTGTGATTGGCCGTCATTTTCAAGAAAGCTATTATTACCTTATTTGGACGGGCCTTTCATGACTAGAGACCGGAAAAGTTCACGAATTCATTTCGCGATAGGCTAAAATACAAATCGTTATACCTCAGTGCTGCCTCTGCTATTGGTTCACAACTCACCTGGATGATTCTGGACCAATGAGAAACACCCAACCAAAGCTTTATGGAATCACAGGCTGCTACGCTGCTACGCTGGGACGTCTCACAAGACAGCAGCCAATGAGTGGGTGGCATTTGACCGAGTGTACGTAGAACTATGGAGTTCATCCTACAGGTCATTGAACCCGCGAATTTTTCCGGTCCCTATTCATGACTCGACGAATATCGAGCAGTCACGAAACACAAACGATGCTAGAGACCTGCAAAATTCGCGGATTCATTCGGTGATAGACTAGAATTAAACACACATACCTCTTAGATAATTTTTCTATTGGCTTACTGTTCATCTGGACGAAACTCAACCAGTTATAAACACCTCAACCAAAGAAGGATCGAATCACAGACAAACCAGCTGAGACGACTTACAAGTCGGCAGCCAATGAACTTGTGTTATTTGCCCGAGTGTACAGGGGTATGTGCAGTCTATCCTGAAGGCCATCGAAACCGCGAATTTTGCAGGTCTCTAAGATGCTATTTGTATTTTAACTCTCAGTTGGTCTTTTTTTTTTTTTTTTTTTTTTTGCGAAAAATACGTGACCCTAGTGATGTGCCATATTTGTATCCAGCAAACAGCAACTGAAATCGGAAAAACTTCAAAATCCTAAAAACCAAAATGAAAATTTTACCACGCTCGCTTGTTAACCACAAAACTACGTGTACAACGATGATCATGTCTCTCAAAATAGGTCATACACCTCACACCTGACAATTTATTGCGCAAATGATTAAGAAGTGTTCATGAACGAGAGAAAAATGTCAAAAGTCCAATACATCTTGATACACCTTCTACTAAAATATCTCCATCACTGGCACGAAAGTGTTCAAAACTTGTGTGACTCTGTACCTATGCGAGAGTCTATTGGCCAAAGAAGATGCTGATTATTTTTTTTTTTTGTTCAATGCACAACTTAGTGATTAAGCCGCATAAACTATAGATGTTATGAATTACAGACGTAGAAAAAAACATTAACACAGAAAATTTTGTTTGGGCTGTTTTAGTGAATTTGTTGCTCTGGTGTTTGATAGTTATTTAGTAAGTAGGGAAAGGAGAGGGATGTATGAAATCTTTGCCATGTTAACAATTGAAATCAAAATGAGAACGACACAGTATCCTCATCTGGATAGCAAAACGTTTTCCCCCTCCCTCTCAACACTTCATTACGGAATATTTATTTACGATCCTTCCTAACGAGTTTCTTTCAAGCTATTAAAAAAAATATGGCATAAGCCTTTATACAGCTACCAATTT
Source organism: Bacillus rossius redtenbacheri (assembly GCF_032445375.1). Taxonomy (NCBI): domain Eukaryota; kingdom Metazoa; phylum Arthropoda; class Insecta; order Phasmatodea; family Bacillidae; genus Bacillus; species Bacillus rossius. The sequence goes on from NC_086340.1 coordinate 11,041,920, forward strand.
CTAGCCAGACACCAAATTCCATAGCCTGATACCTACATGAACTATATATATATATATATATATATATATATATATATATATATATATATATATATATATATATATGCTATTCTGAAAAAAATAAATCCTTTCATACAGTTTAAAAACCGTGGGAGCTAACTGTGTGTGTGTTTTTTTTTTTGTGTACGCGCAACATTTCGTTTTTGTTATTGGATTTCTTTTCTTCGCTTGTTTTGTGGCGACAGAAAACTGTTCCGTTAAATCTCTGCAATCGCCTGCTGGTGTTTCCTCTCTCTTTCTCTCTCTCTCTCTCTCTCTCTCTCTCTCTCTCTCTCTCTCTCTCTCTCTCTCTCTCTCTCTCGATGCGCGGTGTTCCACAATGGCTGCGCGTCGTGCGTCCTGGGACGAGTCCGCCCTTCCATCCCCGCTCACCCCTCTTCGCTCTTTCTTCCTCCGGTCCCACAAACACACGCGCATCGATCTAGCGCCGGCGCTGCCAACTGCGGACATTACATCACCACGGCCGAGATTCCCCTTTTTTTTTAAATATGTGGCGAATCGCGATGGGACTGAGAAAGCACCGGAAACCACGTCAATGCAACATGTTTACTTAGTAAAAAAAAAAAAACAACTCGTTAACACTGACTGACAACGCACAGCTCTAAACCGGTGGACCTAGATATTTGAAATTTGTAATACACATTCTTTGAGTGTGCCCTATGAATGCAGTACGGAGGGATTTTTTTTTTTTTTTTGAAATTACATCCCAAAAGGGGTGAAAAAGGGTGGTAAAGTTTGTATGAAGAAATATATATATATTTTTTTTTTAAAGCTGCGATGATGAAATTTTTGTAGTAATACTCTTAAAAATAAATAAAAATTACAAGTGTTTCATGACTTTCTTTTTTTAATTCGTCTCCTAACGGAGAATTTCAGGGCCGTTAAAAAGATAAAAATTCATGTTATTAGTCAAAAATCCCCATGGCAACTGATGTTACATTGTTGATGCTTCCTGCGTGTCCATGGCAACGGCTGTTGCATTGTTGAGGCATTATTCTTCTCTGTTAAAATTTAAGGGAAAAGGGGGGGGGGGTTTAAATATCTCCCCAGGAAGGGGGGGGGGGTTGGTTGTTGGAGGGGGGGGGGGGAGGTGCTTTAGCCCGGGCGACCATAATGTCCCCAACAGGCAACTGAAATCGTGAACCTGACCAGCATATAAATAAAAAATTTCTCGAATTAAAAAAAAAGGTTACGTTTTAATATACTAAATTTATCGAACAACACTCAAATAGCATGAAACAAAATCTTTGATGTTTAATCTCATATGATTATTTATTTTTTGCATTACTGGTGACAATGCTTTTTTCAATCTCTCAAATTCTTTCCGATTAATTTTTATTGTTCTATAATTTCTTATTGCAAAATGTATAATGTTAATGTGTGATGTATCAAAGTCACAATTAATACGTATTAAAACTTTTGGTAGCATATTTTTAATAATACCGTGTCTTTATAATAACCATACTATATAAATATATAAATATAAAAAATAGCACCAAAATCTGTTAAAGAAAAAAATAAATGGATCCAAAAATAAAATCATAAAATTTGGTCATACATAACACCACAATGAAAATGAACACATAACGTTAAAGAAAAACTGAACGAAAATGCTTAAAAGAATGTTCTGTTTCAAATAGTACCATAAACTTATAAGTTGCATCTTCCTCATAAAATATGCATGAATATTAAATTTCAATATATTTCACGCAGCAAAAAAAAAAAGAGAAAAAAAGGGGGGGGGGGGGGGGGGATTTGGTTCACTTCAGTTAAGAATTTTTGATCAGAGAAATGTGATATTGAATCTATCGGTACAGTATGTAGTTTGTAATTACGCACAGTAAAAAGTGACTAAGTACCAAATTTTATGCACTTTGTGTCTCATTGCAAAGCACCGTTTAAATTCTTAGTTGTCTACTTATAAATAGAAACCGAAAATTGCACGGATCAATTTTAAGATAGGTTAGAATTCAAACAAGTATTTTTTTATGCCGCTTCAGTGATTGTATAACAATTAATAGGAAATATTTTTAGCAGTGAGAAACCTTCAATACGGAAAATATTGAATAATAATCATTCTAGTCAACAGGTCTCACAAATCATTATCCAATGAGTAGAGACCAGCAAAATTCGCGGATTCATTTGGTGATAGGCTAGAATTCAAACACATATACCTCTTAGATAATCTTGCTATTGGCTTACTGTTTATCTGGACGAATCTCAACCAGTTATAAACCCTCAACCAAAGAAGGATCGAATCACAGACAAACCAGCCGAGACGACTTACAAGTCGGCAGCCAATGAACTTGCATTATTTGCCCAAGTGTACAGGGGAATATGTGCAGTCTATCCTGAAGGCCATCGAAACCGCGAAAATGCAGGTCTCTACCAATGAGCAGTTGGAATTTTCCCGAGAAATTAAAGGATTGTGGATTCTATCCTAGAGTTCATGGAAACAGCAAAATTTTCCAGTCCCTACTTATCTTATAACTATTGTCAATTAAATTCACAAGTACACACTGTTTTAATAAAAGTGAAATAAAATATTCATCTGATTCATAGTAACGAATAAAGGATCATACAACTAATTCAATTTAATAATAAAAAAAGACAATCTATCACCTAGACTTACCTTTCACCACAGACTTAATTTTTCCATTGACGATTGCTGTTGGAGGTTGGGGAAAGATTATGCAACTAATACTAATGTATGCTAATTTATTTACCGTGGAGACTAGTCATCTGTATTTTGCGAAAACGTTTCGAATCAAGTTATTTATCCCAGCTTTTTCTTACTGTTATAGCAAATCATGGACGTTCAATAATAGAGTAGCCACTTATTGTATTGGCCAAGAAACGTGAAAGTACCAACTACAGAATAATAAAAACTAATCGTGGTAAATATTTATACATTGTGTCAGTCTATCGAACATTTTTCATCTATCTATAGCTCTAGGCACGGTAATTTCGCAGATTCATTTCACTCCAGGCTAGACTCAGATTGCCTACACAGCATAATAAATGCTCATTTGTCGATGACAAGGCAACATCATTTTGTAGGTTACACGTGATTGGATAGTCAAGATCACTGTAGTCCAATCATCAACGTGAAGCAGATGTAGGTACATATGCGTTCTTCAAGTTCAAGGCTGCTTTTCCACCCACTCAATTTGCTTGATAATCGTGGATGTATAAACAGTACATATCGTTGATGTTTCTAGAGCTTAGCTACATTCGCGATAGTATGCAAACGGTATGCAAATAGCACAACTGCACACACTGAAGTACTCGTTAAGGCTTTATTGCTGTCCAAAATTGTGTTTGTTTGAGATAAAATGGCATTAATGTTCAAAATAAAAAAGAACTAATTAGATAGTATACATGGTATAAAAGTTGTGATATATATAAGTATACACACACACACACACACACACACAAACCTCCGTTTGTTCAACACTATGCCGTAATTATTGTATCAAAAATTGTTTCAGACTAAAGTTAGAGATTTTATTCATTTGGTTTACAAACAATTCCAACTATCTGATAGTGGTCCTACTAAAGGAGTTATTTTATTTGTCATGCAACTCCTGTTTTTTTTCTACCTCCTGCAGTAATGGCGGGTCGGTTAAAACATTATTTTAGACGAAAGTTGTAGGTAATGTTTTTGAAGTTTTACAAAATAACATGAAGCTATTTGATAGTGTAGGTAGATAGTACGAAAATTGTGGATATGTTTTGTTTTTAAACCTCTGTTTTTTCAACCATTTGCATCAATGATTAGTCTCATCAAAAAACATTTTCAGTCGAATGTTTTTAGATAATATTTATAAGGCTTCCAAACAATTTGAACATATTTTATGGTGTGCCTAGTAAGAGAAATATGAAATTTTTTGTCCTCCAACCCCTGGTTTTTCTACACTTTGCTGTTGTGGTTTGGTAGTATCAAAAAAATGTATTATGACGAAAGTTTTTGGTATTACTCCAACTTCATAGGGATGCCGATATTCGTCATATTAAGGGAGTGGCGGCGATATATATATATATATATATATAAACCTTCCCCTTTTTAGGTTGGATTCAGCTCATTAACGAACTCCACAGAAAATTTTTCCATTTCTTTATTTTATGTATCAGTTTGGAAATGATAAGTGCAAAAGTACGACAGTTGAAGATGGTCTTGATAGTCTGGACATTGAAACGAAAAACTATCTAAGAATTATCCGTAAGTCGCGCCATGGTAACGACTACAATAGGTAGTCTTTTTTTCCAGATTTACTTAATAAAATAAAGTTCTACCAGATGACGACATAAATGAGATAGGTGCCTTATTTTCACGTTGTATACAGTTACATTTGAATTGCCAGATTTTGTTGAAAAAAATACTCAAGTGACATAATTTTTGTAAAAAGAAAAAAAATGATGAAATATTTCATAAATCCGTTTTGCTTGGTTTTACTTTCGAAAATCACAAAAATATGAAATACACAATTTTGAATTAGCAATTACACTTTTATGGAAGATATAATATGTGTATTGTGTGTGACTTTCTTTGAACTTATAAATGAAGCATATTAGGAATGTCAAATGCAACTCTAAACCACAATAGGTTCTCTATTGGTAATATTTTTATTTGTTTTAACGAAAGCAAGGAAAAGTGTTAATAATTGTTTCAGAAGGTACTTCAATTATAAAGAATTTAATATAAATATTAAAAAACAGAACTAGATTTTAATTTTTAAATCCTTAAATATAAAAAAATAATTTCCAACGCAGTGCTACAGTTTGGGTCAATGGCTTCGATTTCTGATAGATGACTCAAGGTTTCGGGTTCGATTCCAAGTCGGATGGGTAATTTATCATTTGTGAAAAACATCCTTCAGGGCTTCTATGTCGTTGGCCTTAGACGATTCACGAGAATACATCTATCATTTGAAAATTTCGCGGTTTGCAACACTTGCCGATTTCCTGGGAACATGTCGCACGTAGTCTATGTAAATACAATTAAAAATTGTTCATAACAAATATAATTTATAATTGGGCTGTGATATTAAAATAAAAATATTCACAAAACAGGTGACGTATTCTAAGATTAAAAAGTTGTGATTATCGTGCACCTACTCATCGCAAATAGATCACATACCTGCACTCTAGGTAGGTAAAGGGGTGAAGATAACCTTTAGTTCAGCCATAGGGCGATACGTGGCGACACTGTCTCGGCGCCAACACTTTCTACTTTCCCCGCTAGATGGCAGGAGAGTGCGCGCCGTTTTGCGTGAGGAGTGTGTGTGGTCGTCTGTGTTTGTTGATATTAGAAAACACTGTGATATTATGTTTTAGCCGATTTTTTTTAGTATTCAATGCTCTTGTGAAATGTGTTTCGACAGGTGCCTTTACTACACGGACTTACAATACCATGTAAATGCTTCGTAACGTTCGTGAAGGTAGGAAAGTCGAACGTGAGGGCGCTGCTGGTAAGTGAATGCTGGGCTTGTAACCGCAGTCAAATCCGTTGCCAATGAACAACACATGGTCACAACATGTGCATGCGCATTTTTTTTCTCTTCAACTAACTTGATGGCGTGCCGACTTTTTTTTATTGGGAAAACGAAATGGAATGCATGCCTTATGGCTTGGATTTTGTAACCAATCTTAAGTTTTAATCATTGTAGGTTGGCTGTATTGTGCATATTTATTTCTCTGAATGTAAACAGCGTAAATCTTCCATTTTACAAACAAAATTTTGAAACGTAAGAGAGACAATGTTCACAATAATTCCCCACTGTACAACAAACGACTGCATATCTTAACTCATGTAATGAACTTGTGTGAGCTAACGGTTATTTAGGGAGTTTTGATCACCACTTAAATACGATAGACTGATAAATGAACATTTGTGTGCAAGTCTAAACAATACAGAGCCTAAACATGAGTGAAGATTATTAGGGTCTATAGGCTCAGTTCTTTACTTTAAAAAGAACAACGTTCCATTAAAATAACCAAATGAGCCATAATCTTTTAAGTGTGTTTTTCTTGGTACATACGCCCATAGTGATTCAAATTAAGATATTTTATGGTGATTTACTAACTTGACTTTATTGGCTGAGTCTAATGGGAACACTCCTAACCTTTCGGTAGGGTTAATCACAAAACACCACTTCATTATTTAATGACAGAACATTTTACAGTTTAGACTTCACATAAATATCTTTGGGGTCCCTCGCTAAATTAAACCTTTAAGCATATCTCATAAGTGACCACTGATAACTTAGTATTCTTAGGTGAACCAGAGTGAATTACTGCTAAGCTAATGCTTACCTACCCTATATGATGACCCAGAACTCAACATCAAACCAAGAATAGTAAATAAGCAAATTAATTATTATTCTGTATTAAAAAGAAATAGGTGCTTGCACTTATAAATGCACGTTGGAAGTTATATGTACTTGAAGTGATAAAAAACTAACTTTAATTTTGCATGCAAATAGTTACCTAATAGAAATATTAAAAAAGGACTGGAGTGTTTTTATAAATATGGTTGCTAAAATATAAATTCAATAAAATTAATTAATCAATAAATACTCAGTATTCAATATTAATATAATCATGTGTGTAAAATTAATTATTTAATGTAGCAAATTAATCAAGATAAATTTAAATAATGTGAAATTTATAATGGAAATATATTATACACACAGAAACATAACCTTATTTTTATAAATACACTTGAAAAAGTTTACATCACTAATATTGACAATAAATAAATGTTTTTAATGATAGAGCCAGTATTAAATATCAATCATTAAAGTATAAGATTGAAAAGCATATATTTTTATTTGTATGTAACCTTTTGTTTGTATGTAGCCATTTTTTTATCTTATAAAAATTTCTTATCTTTTTTCATAATGCACTTAAAGAAGTGTAACTTCAAAAAAATGTTGTAGCTTTCAAATTTTAGGAATTTTTGAAAAGTTTTAAAATTCTCACCCTCTACCAAATGATTAGATACTTTGTCCATACAAAGTTAGTTAGGTACTATAGCCTACTAGTATATTTTTTACAATGCAATCCTGCTATGCTATGCAATCCTGCAATGCTACTATTATTACAATTTAAAATAAAATCTAACATGCAGTATGTACCTACTTTTAAAAACAAATTCTTTAAGTAGAAGAGATTACCTAGGTACAAACATTTTTAATCAGGGAAATTTGATGTTTTAAACTACCTATAAGAAAAAAAATATGTTCTAACTTGGCAAGTTATTTTTAAGAATGGCTTATTTATGCAAGGTTCATAAATTGTATAGCTCTGTCCACTTTATACAAAAATTATGACCAAATTTCAAAATAAATTCTATACTGTTAAAGATAGCACAATGAATAGGTACATACTATTCAAAACTCAAATTCAATTAGTATTTTCCAGACATACAGTAAGGCCATTGAACGTGAGTTAGAACGAGGCAGATAGTAAAACAAAAGTGAAACTAAGTATTTATTGATATAAGTTTATATAATTAAATTAAATGTTAAAACTGTTTGCCATCATCCTTAATGCATGCTTTACATTGCCTTTGAAAGGACCTTTTCACGAGTCTTCCCTACCTGCGAGAATTAATTTCTTTGACTGCTTAAGCAATTTTTTGATGCAACTCTGCTATGTTTAAAAAAAATGTGATCAGTGCTGTACCATTATTAAACTGGCTTAAATAAGCCATCATTAAAAATAACTTGCCAAGTTATATCAGTATGTATTTTACATTTAAAATTGTCGTATTTACCAGACCAAAAGTCATGCAAATAAATTTTATTTACCCAATGTATATAGGCTACAATGTTTAGTCATATTTTTAATTATTAATGAGTATGGTTATTGAGGATTGCTAAACAAAAATTAGATCAGCATAATATGGAAATGTTTAGTTACAGTATTTAATAATTAGGTGCAGGGTAGGAATTTTTAAACTTTTGAAAAAAAAATCCACATAAATTAGGCCTAGGAAACTTTAAAGAAAAAAAGAAACATTTTCTTTTTCTTTTGAATTCAGAATCTCCATTAATTAGAGTATCAATAGTTCTAGGTATACCATATTGATGGCAAATTTTTTTCCCCAACTTTTACCAATATTTAATAACACAGGTGCAAGTACATAGCTTAGGCCAAATTATGATGTTTGATCATAAAAATTACAGTTAAAATTATAAGAGATAATGATTAAATTTTATTTCACTGCATTATGCCTAGATTGCCAAATGTCGGCCTGCAAATTCATTTCGTATGGCTCGTATAATATGAATGCTTTACCTAGTGAACGAGCCCGTTGTTTTTATAAAGATATTTAGAATAGCTTGACACCAGACAAGCCACAATATCCTCATATAAATACTTAGAACTATTCTTAATTTTTTTTGTATTTATTGGTATTTTTTAATTATTGTACATAATAATAAAATATTGATATTTTTCATTAATTATTGCAATATTTCATATTTCTGGCCGTCTGAATAGTTTAAAAAAAGAATCAGCCTCCAAAAAGAGTGCATTTGGGCATCATGGACCTACATAATAGCGGGCTTTGGACCACATTGTGTACAAACTCGATGCTCGTAAACTGAAGCCTTACCGGTGGATCATGGTCGAACTCAGAAGCCTAGCCACGCGAGTGTGATACGTCAGCAGTCACAGTCCCAGAAGGTCCTACTTGTGAATTTTATGAGCAAGGGCATAGCTAGAAATTCCTTGAGGTGTAGAGTCATGCATAACTTAAATTCTCACTGCTTGAAAAATAACAATAACAGTTACGTCTTTGTTAGCTTCACTTGTAACCAACTATGTAATCAAATCTTGGAAGTTCGTAACCTACTTCAAATGTCGTATCAATTTGAAACTGGGGAAGTATATGTGATCAGGATGACAATACAATAATTTCAGGACTATGAAATGTCATAGGGGCAAAAAGCCACTACTTTCGAGCTATGGGCAATAAACCACAACTTTTTAAGCTTTTTTTGTGTATCCATTCCATGATACTGGGGCATGGTGGGAAATTTTCTCATGGGTTGAATGCCCCCTCCCCCTCAAGAGGTCAACACCAAAAATTTTGAAAATTTCAAAAATATATTCTCTTTCGATTTGGAGTGTTTCCTATCCATGAGGCCGGGGCATGGTGTAAATAAAATGTGCCCGTGGTTCGAATGTAGCTCCCCCCTCCTTTTTCATTGAGGGTAGGTCATTTGCCCTCGATTTTTGGAAAGTCAGAAAAATTGAAGCATACTGATTTTGATGTGCTCCCAAGGTCTTCATGCACCATTGGATTCCCTCGGGAAAGGGGGGGGGGGGGGAAGGGTCATTTGGCCCCAAAATTTTTAGGATTTTGAAAATTGATTTTGTGGTGCATTAAGAGGAGTATCACATATTACTTAAATTGAAAGAATAATAAGAACCTATGAAAAAACAAAAACATTCATGACTGTGACCATTAGAGGTACAAAAAAACCACTACTTTCGAGCTATGGGCAATAACCATGCTTTTTATGTATCCATGAGGTTGGAAAATGGTGGGAAGTTTTACCGAAGTCAACTGCCCCTCTTGAAGAGGGGAAGGGGTGGTGGGGCAAAGCCACAAAATTTTGGAAATTTCAAAAATAAATTGTCTTTCGATTTGGAGTGTTTCCTATGCAAGAGGCTGGGTATGGTGTAAAATGTAACTGGAGTTCTTTCTATAGGTTGTCTTAAATTTTACACTATTAATAGCTATTCTTTAGGACAGAATCAGTATGAAAATGAAAGAGTCGTGCTTTTTTTATTAAAATGAATTGTTTGGTTTATTACTTGATTCTTATTTTAGGCTGATTAAAAAAATTATGTTATACAGAGTTGAAGTTGAACAAATTACTTAAATTCAAAGATTATTTTTTTAATTTTTAGTTCATACAACAATAAAAGTGTATTATTTTTTTTTTTTAGTATTTAAAAATATAATTTTATTATTATCTAAATAGGTACCAGGTTTTTTGTAGGCATATAATACAAACATTTTGATTTTAGCATTATTACATTAACACACCTGAAAATGTAACATTATATTTAGGTAATATAAATAATTTATAAATTGTATTTAACAAATTACGTATATGGTTACTTTAAGATTATAAGTACTGTTATGCAATTGAATAATTAATATTTACTGAAACAGGAGTATAGAAAACAATTTTTTTTTTCAGTACCATTCCTATTAGGCCTATCATCATTGACGAAGAATAATGTATTAGACTAATGGTCAGAGACCAATTAAAATTTTTTCTGTATCACTTTGTATAAATTGACCCAAGATCAACTGACTTGATTGTTTCTCAAAATTAATTTTATACCCTCCATTTGTCTCCATGCATCACAGTAATGTTTCATAAGTTGTGTGACATAGCTGTTACCAGGAGAAAAAAAAATTAATGAGCTATACAAATGTTAAAAAATTCCCCTCTTTTTTTTTATTTCAACAAAGATTATGCATGACAACTGAGTGAAAAATTTTGCTGAAAATGCGGCTTAAAGTGTGCAAGTTAGAAAACGAGAAAGTTTAGAAGTAGGCCACTCAGTGTAAAGCATTGGAAAGTAGCACATAATGGAGAACTTAGCTTTTGTTAAAGTGCAAACATTCCCCCCTCCCCCCTCCCCCACAAACCAAAAAATGAAACAGAAAAGAGGAAGCACATCAAAACCACAGCAACAAAGTGAATGTTGTCTCACTTTTTTATTTGTTTGTCTCTGATTGGTCAATTAAAACTTCTATTGTTCAAAAATTAAAGTACCTGAGCACTTCTGTTCACTGACATTTTTCTGCTCAATTTAGGTATTTTGTTCAACCAAAAGAAAGAAAATAAGATAGGGAATTATATTATACATTGTGTTACAATTAATAAATTAATTTTTTTTTCTAATTTTATGTCATTCATATTGAACTCAAAAAATGCCTATTGTGTATCACCGATATTTAGTTACCTGATGTTTCCTGTTACTGGTGTTTCAGAGACGTAGCAGTTTCGTTGGGCGGGTTCGTGGGCGTAACGTAGTAAGCGTGCTGGTATCGCTGCATCTGTGTTCTCCATTGTAGAAAGGTGAGTGTTCACATCTTACCAGATCAGACTTTACATATAGCTGTTAAATGTTCAAAACTGAGTCACTCATTTTAGAAAGGGTTTTACACCAAAGTAAACTTTTTTTCAGGAAGTAAATTTTTTTTGTATTTGTAGAAGTATTTAATGGATATCTGATGCTTCTATGAATTAAACGTAGGCAATTGTGATGTTACAGTATATAGTTTTTGTAGAAATGTGTTTTTTATACTTCTAACTACTTACGTACTGAAGAGTTTTATTTTTACCTCCTGTAAAAGAAGGTCATTTTCAAGCAAAGCCCTTTCAAAAAGAGCTTTTCAAATGTGATTACAAATTATTTTAGGAATGACTAGTGTTGAATGAATTTTAAGTATAAAAGCTCAAATTAGTTTAAACAGTAGTCGCTTGTTAATATGTATCTGTTGAAACAACTGTGCTGCACAGAATATGAACTTTTAACTGTCTTTAATCCTTAGTTACGTTATTTTCAGGGTACACATTTATAATTTTAAGGTTGTTGGTTTTATTTTAAGCTCCGGCATCAGTGTATTTAGGATTAGTTTGTGTGGTATGTAATTTGTGCTCAATACATACCCAAGTTTTATACAAAAAGATGATGTTAACATCTTATAAAATGAAATAAAAAGATGTGTTTCTTCGAAATAATCAAAAGTGCACTATACAAGAGGTTTTTTTACATGTGCTTTACACCTTTGTAGAAAATGATGTCATTAGAGATGAATGAACTCAACAACAGAATTTAAAAAAAAAACTGGGGAAGCAATCCAGCATACCTTATACATAGAGACCAGAAAAATTTGTGAGTTCATTTCGCGATAGGCTAAAATACAAGTAGTTATACCTCAGTGCTGCCTCTGCTATTGGCTCACAACTCACCAGGATGACTCTGAGCCAATGAGAAACACCCAACCAAAGCTTTATCGAATCACAGGCTGCTACATTGGGACGTCTCACAGGACAGCAACCAATGAGTGGGTGACATTTGACCGTGTACGTAGAACTATGGAGTTCATCCTATAGGCCATTGAACCCGCACATTTTTCCGGTCCCTACATATACAGAGTGTCTACAGGGCAGGAAACCAAAGGGCTGGTCTCAAAGTCTCAAAGAAGTCCTGAAATAAATGGTATTGGTGCTGGAAGTCTTGAAACTTTAAAGTACAGTTAAAACCTCATTAATCCGGACTAACTGGGATCAAAGGCAATCCGGACAATCGGAATTCTGGATAATCCAGGTAATATGGGTAATAAGCAAAACAAAATCCTTAAGTAAGCAGACTAATGTTTACTATGATAAAAATCTATGTTTTGTAACAAAATCAGAGCATACATGCCCCATATTCTATACAATTTGTTGAAAAAAATTTCTTAACAAAGACTTTATTTCTTTGGTTTCAAACATGTATGGTGTTTAAATGAAAAATGCTCAGGTGCATTATCGTGTGCTAACTGTCTTTGTTTACATAGGTGTAGAATACAGTTGTCATTATTATGTGCACATTAAATAAAATGTCTACAACTCTGATCCCGATTACCCGGAGATCCGGATTAACGAGGGCCAGATAAACAAGGTTTTACTGTATGGAAATTGATGCTTTAGTTTTTGCAATTTGATTTATCATTACTGGACAATTTTTTATTGTAGTTTTAGTAAAATTAATAAATAAAATGAAAACTTTTTTTTTACAATTTTTAATCAATTTGTAGATATTCTTTGAAAGTAAAATTTATAGTAATTTTAGTAAGTTTGTATTCATATCAATAAACTATTAGGAGAGTGTTTTTACTAGTAAGCTCTGTTAATGTACTGATATCTAAAAAATAAGCTTTCATGGAGTAACTAATTCATTATTTCATTAGGTTCTAAAAACTTTAATTTACCATGAAAATCTTTTGTTACTTTAATTAACTTTGTTTAACTTTTACATAAACTCATTTCATCCTTTTTTTCTTTTCATTTTAATCTGCCATAAAATGCTGTTAAATATTGTGATACCACCAGTATTTTGACATTCCGTTTACCTGTCACCAATTTAGTTTCTGTTTAGTGGGTGCACATTTTTAAAGATTACCTACAAAGTTTATATATTAATTCAGAAAAAAAAAAAAAAAAATTCAATACCATTTCCATCAGTTTGAATCTTACGTATAAGACATTCCGCTTGGGTATCGTGTCTAGCTGGGTACCACCCCGGTCTTTTTTTATTACTAATACATCAGTAGTGTAAAATGTTTGTCACCAACCTATTTTGATCATATAATGTAAACATAATTTATTACAATTTTAAAATTGGGTTATCATTCCGTATCACGTGTCCAAGTTTATCCCTTGAGCCTTGTGGCATGAGCCTGTATTCATTGCTCCTGTGGCATACTATGCTTGCATGTTTAATTGAGTACATTGAAAAACCCTGGACATAATAAAAAACTTGAAATATCACAACAAATGATTTGTGTCAGGTCATGTCCAGTATATTTCATCATACCTACTAAATTAAAACAGCAAGCATCATGTACCACAGGATTAATACATACTGGATCATACCATCATGATCAAAGTGTGACACGTGATACAGAACTTTTACCTTAAAATGAACACCAAAAATTTTTTTAAGAAAAATGAGCAAAACCATTATCTGTATAGGTATGTTCCAGCCTGGCTTAACATTTCTTTTGATAAGATTTTATTTTTAAAATATGCCAGGGGAGCTATTTTGTGTCAGATATTCTATACCCCAATCCACTCCCCATTAGGGGCCACAAAGTTTAGGACCAACATCAACATTCCAAAATGTAACACTATTCATTGCTCACAGCCAATTTAATTGCTGCCTAAAAGTGCAAAAGAGCATGTTCATTCACAGAAACGTGCCCTTTTTTTTCCTTTCTTTTTTTTTTAAAAAAAAGATTGGTCCCACAACTGTTATGTGGATGCATTGTAGATCACACCAGATAGTTTTTATCAATTCATTATTTGTAGATAAATAATGTCTTGTTTTATTTTTACTTAATCAATGATTCAAATGGCACTCTCTTTTATTTGTGATCTGGTGACATGAAAACATTTTGTTTGGGGCTGTACCTATGCATAGACATTTAGCTACCTCATTTATTCATATACGTACTGAATGATATTACTGCTATTTGTAATCTAGCAATTTTTTTTATAATACTGCTGTATTCAATCCTAGATAAAATAATTATATATATTTATATTCCATTAAGAAATTTTTTAATTTTTTTTATACATATTCTATTTTTTATGTTACCCTCAATTTGAACTATAATAAACAACACTCATATGGACTCTAAAATTTTTGATGTTGTTTCCCTAAAAATGTTTTTAAAATTTTTAAATAGCATATTTATACAATCTCTCTCATATCCACAATAACTAATGAAACAAATGCCCTCACTTCCCAACACAGATATCTTAGTGTAGCATTTATTTTATAATGCAAGCTGTCATCAGGATAGGCAATGTGCTTACCTTAGTAAAACTTCCAGCTGCATGATATACAATCAGAATTAATGTAATTTACGAGCCACCAAAAATAGTACAAAATTAAATGAAAAAAAAGTTATAAATGTAAAGTTAAATTATGAGTCAAAAAATGCCTGTTAAGTTTTTTTGCATATTGATGTAATATTCCCATATAAAACAGGAGGGCATTACATAATTTCCTAGTCCAGGCATGTATTATATGTGTATTTTAACAAACAAGCAAAATAATGTTTATACCTATAGCACTTCTGTGTAATAATTATCCACATGCATACCTAGTAAATAAAACCAATATAATTGTGTAATGGCACCAAATGTTTTGCTGTTTATCTATATAATAATGTTATAATTGTTTGTGTTTCTTGAATTATAATACCTGTGTTTGGTCAACTATTATTATTATTATCATCATCATCATCATCATTATCATCATATGAATGTGTACAAAATTATTGTTATTTGTAATCTACGACATACATTTTGTAAGCTAGGTACTAGTTATACATTTAAATTAAATATATATTGATTGACTTTATGTCACATCATCTGACTTTGGTACATATCTATTTTTAGCCAGTCATGAGATAAACCTAAGATTCACAGACGATAAGTCAGCAGACGCCTGAAAGATTACTCTTCTATTATTTTCCCCCTGTTGATAAAGTAAAGGCTAGGTAAGATTATGGCTGTATCCGAATACTGGCCTAATGGATCCCTTAGCTAAGGGATCCACTAAAAGTGCATCGTAGTGGACGCGGCCATCTTTGTGTTGAATCCGAATTCTCACAAGGGATGCCGATGCATCCTTTCACGCATCCACTAATTCGAGATTTCTAGGGATGCGACACTCGCATCCACTAACGCGTCCCTACATCCATTAGCTTCGGAATCGGGTTTTATTTTGTTTGTGTATAATATTACTTCAGATTTTCAGCATAAGATTTGTTTAAAACATTATAAGCGAAAGTGAATACTTAAACAGAGACAAATGAAGACGTTAATAAATATAATAAAAATACGAATTTAAACTTAAAGGATAATTCAAAACTCATAAGTATTTTTAAAGTTTACAATTTATAAAATGTATTTTAATTGGATCGCTAAAATGTATAACATACACGTTACATTATTTTTTAATTGGTAGGTATTTATTATTTACGTTTTGCTGAAAATTCGTAGATATCCCTACACAAAATGGCTGCGTAAACATTAGTACGACTGACAGTCAACAGGTGGTGCTAGCAGTAAAAGTATTCGGATACTATCCATCCATTAGAAATGCGTCCTCTACATTGTGGCTGCATTTGCTAAGGGATGTAGGGATGTGTGTGCTAAGGACGCATCCCTATGTATTCGGATACAGCCAATATTTGTTACATGTATGAATTTTAAGAATAAAATATTTAATTATTTAATTTTTTGGGAATAGTAGGTTTTCGCACGTCTTGGTGATAAAAAGAAATGAAAGGTGGGTTGGCTTAGGTAACCCAAATGTGAACATTTCTCTTTAAATGTCTAAAATACCCTAAAATGTGAACAATTCTCTCAAAAGGACATTAGAGGCAATGAAATGTGATGAGATGGTAGTTGCACTTTTGCACGACCAAGAAGCTAACTTCAGATGTGTTTGGGATCATGATTGTAATTCAGTGAATCTTGGGCTCCCCCGGTCGTGTGATGGGAAGTGCTGCTACGGTGGCGAAACTGAGAACCTTCGCAC
Organism: Bacillus rossius redtenbacheri; assembly: GCF_032445375.1. Taxonomy (NCBI): domain Eukaryota; kingdom Metazoa; phylum Arthropoda; class Insecta; order Phasmatodea; family Bacillidae; genus Bacillus; species Bacillus rossius. Next base: position 11,058,339 of record NC_086340.1, read on the forward strand.
AGCGCTCGGCGCGGCGAACGTGCGAACTAAAGGCGGGACTCGGAGTGTGGCGGTGACTAGCGGCAGGCGGCAACAACTCGTTTCGAAAAAAAGGTTCTTCTGGTTTCACGGTGGGGGAAGGTTAGCCGAACGGAGAGAAGGGAAAAGGGGAGAGAGCCTGAAACACTAGAATGTGAAATCAATAACAGGAACAAAGACGGCGAATTGTGCATTCTGCGCGCTCTCTAGCGCCCGCGACCTTTTGACCGCAATTTCGTGCCTCGTTGGGATGGGTTTTTGTGAGCGTGTAGACGGTATTCACAGCCGGGAGAAAAAAAAATTACCCTTTTTTTTATGGCTGACTAACTAGGCCAACGGCACGCAACTTGGTAAATGTTCGCATATCGACTGAGCTACTTTTCTTTAGATACACGCAGAAGCGTGAACAGAAGAACTCGAAAATTTCCCTAACCTTAAAAATGATACATACTGCAGTTTTCATTTTCGTTGTTCGTTTAGGTTTCTGTAGTGAGATTTTTTTAAAGTATAAACACTAGGATAAAACAGCTATCGAAAATGAGATCCAAATGGAATTTTCAAAATAAGCACCTTCATGGCATACTAGTAATGACTGGACAATAACGTTTCATTTATCACCCTGATGCTAGGAACAAAGCTGTATACGTATATTATACTCAGAATGTGGTGTGTATAGTCCTTCGAACAGCTTTTGAAATCTGGACAAAGATGGCGGTGAATCATTGTAGATTGATTGATATCTCTTGCACACTCTTTTTTTTTATCTACTTGTGGTCGATTGTTCCTGAAGTTAATTAAAAAAAAAACCGCCTAAGTGTCAAGAACACAGTATGCTACAACTTGAACATTATTCACCGTATTTCCTTTTTTTTTTTTAAATGTTATTATGAACACCGTCATTTTTAATACCGTCTGTCTGAAGTACCATTCCCTTGTTTTAGTTCTCGCTGAATTGTACGTTGGTGACATAAGCATGGCTCGAATTCAAAATATATCAAACTCGTAAACTAGACAAATCCTTTATAAAAAGTAGTCCTACTACAGGCTAAGTATTAGTTAATGCACATACTAGTAATTTTTACACCCACGATAGCGGTAATGGCCGATAAAGAATGCCCATTAGTTAAATTTTTCTAATAAATATCAATAAAATACCAGAAAGCATACAAGTAGTAATTATTGATGTACTGCTTACACATGACTCATGTACGCATTGATTTAATCAATATTTTTACGAGTGTGGCACGTTTTCTCGTAAACAGTGTCATAATCAAAAGTTATTTATATTGTTTTTTTCCTTCTTTTTTTTAGTTTTGTTTTTTTATTCTTATTTCATTCAGCTTAGAATATTTGAGACGTATTATTTTAGGTTTTGAAATGTATAATCATTTAGTAGTCGCCGAGTAATAAACGCAGAAAGTTCGTAGTCTGTAAGCCTGCACTTGTGAAATAATCAATTTTTCTGATGTTGGTGGAAAATTCCCACGTGTCACAGTCAATCATTAATCATCGTAGGGTAAGTGAGGTGTTAAATGCTATCGCATGGCAAACACATGCGATATTTATGTTCACTGTTGTAAGAGGAAACGTGACGAATGCTTCTTACGTGAGAAAATCGTTCCCTAAATTTAATATAAGGGAACAATTAAATTTTGAGAAATATTGTTGATCTTGAAAATTTCTACACAAAATATCAGTGTTCGCAGAATTCTCCTGACAGAGGTTACATTCTAAATTGCGTTAGTATATAATTAATTATAGCCACATTTTATGTGCATGAACATAGCAATCTAGTTAGTTACAGAACTGTAAGTTACAAATTATTAACTATCAGTATTATTTTTAAAATGCCTACATAATAACCATTTACTGGTTCTAATAATATTTTGCATAAAAATGAGTTAAACATTTTTTATAGCTGATATGTATACTGTGATGATAAAACTGACATGAGTTATTGCCATCTTTTCAAAATCCGCACCTCATTTCAATAACATGTGTATATTCTTCGCTATGTAGTACATAACCATTGGGAAAATGTCACGACTAAACAAAATGAGTTGAAAATAATTAAGTTAGACTTCTCACAGCTTTGTGTTTGGCTCTAAAACTGCACTACAACACATGTAATTAAAATGAGGTGCGGATTTTGAAAAAAAAAAAATGCAAATTATACTGTGATGATAAAACTGTCGTGAGTTATTGTCATCTTTTTCAAAAATCCGCACCTCATTTCAGTAGTATGTGTTGTAGCGCAATTTTAGAGTCAAACACGAAGCTGTAACCAGTCGAACTTAAATTCTTTTCAACTCATTTTGGTTGGTCGTTACATTTCCTCAATGGTTTATGTGTAGGAGCATTCATATTTCGCGAAAAGATTCTGAGACTAGCTGAAAGTTAAAACAATGTATCATCGCTTGTGGTGTCATGATTGGATGAGTTTCTTTCAGGTACATGTCGATTGTTAAACCACCAATCAAATCTATTCAGTGCGGAAGCAAAACGCGTCCTGAGTGGCTTCGGCCAAATGAGGCAACGACTTCTCTCGCCGACGGCCGGCCAATCACAAGGAAGAAACAGTTTGTGCGGGTATACCTTGTTGCAGTCTAACAGGCGGTCTGATTTATTCGCGAAAAATGCCTGCCCCTATTTATGTGCTACATCAGCGAAGGATTTACGGGTCAATAGGCCTCAATTTTGACCAGACGCGGGGTAAAGGTTTGTTCACGCACGTGAGAAATAGGCTGCCTTGTATAAGATTCGCTTGGAGAGAAACGAGCCGCAATCGAATCACGCGATTGCACGGACTTGTTTGAAGCACGGACTTTGTTTGAAGCACGGACTTGAACGCCAGGTGCTAATTAGAAAGTGAAGAGAGTCGGGAGTGGCGCGACGTTCCGTAAGCGCTCGCCCCGCTATCACGTGAACAAGAGAGCGAGGCCTCGCCTCTCGAACATAATTAAATATACGCCTGGTTTTTACACTCCGGCTCGTCAGCTTAACAAGTGCCCTTTGTAGCCCAAGTGCTTCTTAAAGGGGAGTCAAAGTAGGAATGTTCTTTATCGAACACGGCCGTGTTTGCTCTGGTCAGAGACTTTAGGGGGGGGGGGGGGGGTTCATGGGAGTACAGACCCTCCCTCCCAGGATTTAAATGAAAAAAAAGGGGGTTGTCTGTAAAGTCGGTTTACGGACGATAATTTTACGTGATAACGTCATAAGAAAACATTGATGACGAAATTGCATATTATTTTTATTTTCAAATATTATGTACAGTTTTTTGAAAATTTAATTTAAATAATTTGTTTAAATGTAATCACGAACAATTAGTTAAAAAAGCCCGCCTTAACCTGTTTGATATTATGGAAGATTTTCTCGCACGGTGGTTGGCCGGTTCTTGCACGCTCGGCTCAGGCGGAACGTGACAATTGAGTCATGCTTTTTCTTCGTGCGTGCAGCCGGCGTTCATCGATTTATAAGACGTTATCACGTCAAAAAAAAATTTCTAGTGAAGCTGAAGACAGAATAAGAAAATTACAGCAACTTAGGTACATAAGGTTACAGAGAGTTTTATTTGGAAATATTTTTTTAATTCTTAGAGTGGACTACAATAAATGCATTTTCCTCCCACATCCAGCCCAGCATGGCTCATACACAGAAGCCGCAGGAGTTTATTTTTTTAATTTGATTCAAACATCATACATTATATTGCACATACCTACATGTGGATCACGACAATGTAATTATTGGTTCTATCTATAAAGTACACAACTGCAAGCTACCGCTAGCAAACCATGCTCAAAAGCCAAATAAGGAGTGTCTATAACTTTGCTTGAGGGTGCCGTATTGAAGTTGTTCCCATCGCTCTAGTCTGAGATGTTGCAAGAAGTACTGTGTGTCCTGCGGTATATAATTCAGAACTTATTGAGGTATTTTAAATGATAATTGATAATATCTTGATTAGTATATAACCATTTGTTCCTGTATGAAAGAAACATTAATGAACAAACTATTGTTGTTATTAGAGTGTAATGAGATATTTCACTAATTTTTTTATAGATATTTTATTTAAAAATACATTTGTTGAACAAACCATTTTGTTTTAATAAAACACTTGATTTAAACAATGGTTTAAACCACTGGTGTTTAAATCGGTCAACCCTGTCACAAAGCAATGGGGAAAATTCATAGTATCAACCGTTTTTGTTTTTTTTTGTTTTTAACAAGATGGACAGTGTTTTAATATAATCCCTTGTCGAATTCATTCCTTTGCTCTGCAAATATAATGATTCAACAGGGACGTAGTTGCTACGGCAGCGAATTCTAGCGGCGGGTGTGGAAACTACGTGTGATTGGTGTCAAGTAATTTAGTTAAAAAAAACAAAAAAAAAACACAATTTTCGTATATTTATCACGTTTGACCTTATTATTATTTTTTTTTTTTTAATAATTTACTTTTAAATTTTGTTTCCGAGATTCGTATTATAAGTGTGTTAGCAACGTGAGAACAAGGGGAAAAAAAAATCCAAGATGGCGGGTGGAGCAGGGCCTTTAACGCTTGTTGACGTCATGCGCGACGGCGTCTTTTGTCCGCGGCGACGCGACGGTAAGTTACCGCCGCCCGCCCTGATCCCGTTGCGAGGAGTGTTATTCCTCGGGCTCCCGCGAGCGTAAACAATGGCGTCGCCGCAACACGGCCGATAAACCGTGAGCTGTTGGTTTTGGGTTTTGGGTTGGAGGGGTGGGTGTTGGGTTGTCGGCGCGCTGTGCGGGATGTTAGGGTTGAGGAGGGGGGGAGGGGGTTGAAGGGGTGGAAGCCTTGGCCTCGCTTGTTATCCTCGGAGCCCCAGAGCCCGCCTTCTCACTTCATTAAACCGCGGCCACAATGGGCGCCATTGTTGTGGCGCGTGCCCCCTGCTAGATAAGGCCGCCCCTCCCCCTCTCACTCCTTCACGTTCTCCGTTGCCCCCCCCCATTTTTCACCCCTTCCTCCCCCTCCTCGTAGCGACAAGACTGCTTGAATTTGCCTCGCGGTCCACCCCTTCCCGTTCTCCCTTCCACCTAATCCTTGTCAGATAACGCTCCAACAATTTCCCTCCTCTTATCGGCCCAAGAGTTCGTTCTTCTGTTTTTTTTTCTTTCATTTCCCTCCCCCCCTCATCAGCACTTCCACCTCCTTGATTCCACTTTTCAGGCTAGTTGTTCCCTCCTTCGTCCCACGCCAGCCGTGCTTTCTTACGGCCGAACTAGCCCTCCGGTTCCTTCTCCCCTCTCTTTCGCGGGGGCATTCGCGCTATTAGCAGGTTCGGCGTTGCGAGCGCCTTATCGCTCTTGAAGTGTGTTTGGACGGTGCCGGAAACTAAGTCTTAAGAAGACGCGAGTTACCGGGCCTCTTTTTTTTTCTTTTTTGATGGCTGCATCGATGCTCTGGCTCCTCTAATTCTCGCTTGTACTTATGGTCCGTTCGCTGTTTGTTTGCCGTGTCCTTCAGCGACTAGGAACGAAGATAATCTGCTAACTAATTTTCACGACGTAAGTTCTGCGAGGCTTTAATTTTTTTTTTTTTTTTTACTTTTTCGGAATTATTCTGGTGATTTATGATAAATGGAGGAAACTCAGAAATTGAAACAGTTTCTACAAAACCTGGAAAACAAAACACTATTTACTGTACAAAATAGTAGGCCTACTATCAGTATTTTTTTCTTTCTCTGTAGTATCTTAATGTCACATCAGTACGTATTTTAAAAATAAATTCGTAAGCAATAAATAATCCGCATCTGATTTTAACCAACATTAATTAAACATAAGTATTAACTTGGACCACAATGTCTCTCTCTCTCTCGCTCAAACACACATATATGTATATATATGTATATATGTATATTTATGGCCTTGCACATAATATCAAAATGTTTCGTTCAAAATTATATAAAAGATAATTTCGTTTCCTTTTTTTCAGTCAAGCAGTATTATTTATGTAATGTTGGTGAAAATTACGTGTTCCTGCGGAAATCACCCATGATGTTTGATGCTTACCGTGTCATAATGTCACAAGTTGGAAAACGGGTTCGTAAGGATAGCCCGATGATTTTTATACACTTTTATTGTCTACTGATATTTACATTACCTACTAATTAAATAACCACACTTAATGTCTGCACACAAATCACTGAGTATCTGCCGAGTCCACAGTTGACACTCCTCACTGGAGCTAGGCTCGACAGTGATTCGCCACTCGGCCACACACGCACGGTCCCGTCGCTCCGTGCCTGCGTCGCTCGCGAAAAAAAGGGGGGGGGGGGGGTGGAGCTACTTCTCGTCTTCCTCGCCGAACTCGCACTTCGTTCTCTCTCTCCAGTCGGAACATCAACTCCCGCGGAGTCCGGCGTCGCCGCTTTTGTACCCTTTGGCCGTGTTTCTGGAACCGACTGGAGTGGTTGTCATCCCGGTACGGACCCGGCGATCAAAACATCCAGAACAACGGCGCTTATTCACGCCACTCCACGCAGTGACTTAAAAGCATTCCCCTCGGAATTCCCAGGCCGCTGAGGGATGGGAAACAGCCCTGGGAAGGAACCCCGCAGGGTGATGCCGGGACGCGCCAACCCCCTAAGGTATGCGCGTGTGACGTCAGCGGCCGTGCGGGGTCGCTAGCCGGCCCAGGTACCATGCGGGCGTAGCGGCCTCGTTCTGTGTTCGTGATCATCCCGTACGGTCGGCGGCCGGCGGACAGGCGGGGGAGGGGGGGGGTGTCAGCCCCCTGCACAAGGGCGCGATCAATTCGCGTCGGAAATACCTGGCGTTCCCTCGCGGAATGGCCTCGTAGTTAGAATAATTTGTCCGTGCGTTGCGCGCGCAACAGCTTTGGCCAGCGGACAGTAGAACGTGAAATGGTGTGTTGGGGAAGGGAAGCAGGCGGGGAGTTGTGTGGTTCAAGTGAACCCCCGCGCCGGTACATTTGGGTTTGTGTGCTCGCCGCCGTAGCAGCAGCTTTTTTTATTTTTTTTATTTTCTAAATTCTAACCACTCTCCTCCCAACGCGCGAATTTCCCGCATTCCGGTGTGCTCCTATGATGCCTCGAATGCCTGACGCGCTTTCTCTCTTTCTCTGTCTCTCGAAATCATGCCGACAGCGGTTTATAGCTCTCTCTCTCTCTCTCTCACTCACTTCCTGTTCCCCCCCCCCCCCCACCCACTACATCGTCCTCACTGTATGTCTCCCACACGCACTAATTCCTCTTCTTTTCGCCGCGCGGGCCAACGCTTGCGTGCTGGGATTCCAGCAGCAGTAATCAACCCCCCCTTCCCCCTCCCACTCCGGACCGACAACACCGCGAGTGTGTGCATTATCATTATGTTAATTGGATCGCCGCAAGGTCTCTCCCGCGCGCTCGGGCGTGTGTCCCCGTGCATTTCTGTCCCCATTCGACCCCCACTACTCCTCCTCCCCTTCCCAACTAACCGTTTCCCACCGGCGCGCCACGGCCAACCCACCAATACCTTCCGCGAGCTTGCTCCCGGCTCCCACAGACCTCTCTGCGCCCTTCGACCGTAATGCGATTACTGCCGGCGGGTCACAAGCGCCGCGTTAAAGCGGGGATCGGTTGCGAGGCTCGAATAGCGCCGGTTGTGAGTCGGGGATTTGTACTTCTCCTCCCCTCCCCTTATCAACCCTCATCGGGACACCCTGTTGTAGCTGCGAGAATGGCGTGGGGGCGGGTTTTTTTTGTTTAGAGGGCACTTTGCCCTCGCCTCTCACACATCCTCCTGTCCCTTCCCCCTCCCCCTCCGCCCAAATTGCACACCTTTTATGTTACAATTCCCCAGCCCGCGTCAACGGTCCTCGCGAAGCTGTTTGACTTTTAGGGGCCCGTCACAGGGACGCACCACAACGCCGAAATACCACAACGCCGAACGTACAATAACACCGGAAACCATAACGCCGAAATGCCAAATTGACCACAACGCCGACAGCTAGAAAACTGCTGTGTACCACAACGCCGAAATACCACAACGCCGAACTTACAATAATGCCGGAAACCATAACGCCGAAATGCCCAAATTGACTACAACGCCGAAATGCCCAAATTGACTACAACGCCGACAGCTAGAAAACTGCTGTGTACCACAACGCCGAATTACCACAACGCCGAAATACATTAACGCCGAAAAAATGTCATTGCAGGACTGCCACAAAGGTTAGGTTAGGTAAGTTTAGCACACAGATTCATGCAGTTTTTTTTCATTTTGCTCCTGTGGCCCCCACCCTCGCCGCAGCAACATTTTTCGGCGTTGCTGTATTTCGGCGTTGTGGCACACAGCAGTTTTCTAGCTGTCGGCGTTGCGGTCAATTTGGCATTTGGCGTTATGGTATTCGTGCGTTATTGTACGTTCGGCGTTGTGGTATTTCGGCGTTGTGGTGACGACCCGCCCGGTCACGTGGTCGTTGTATCCTGTGTATTGCTGCAGGGGTGGTCCGTGGGGCAGTCCAGCGCGCTGTCTCGGATCGACATAGACATGGTCCCCCCCCCTCGTCTAGCAGCACCTCGCCCTAGATCCTTTAATATAGCATAGCACCTGTCATTAAATTGTTGAACCATTTTCGTTGTTATTCGCTTTTGTGCTTTTAACATAATATAAATAGAGACCGAAAAAAAAAATCGCGATTTCAATGACTTGTAGGATAGACTCCATGATCCTCTATGCACGCGGGAAAAAATTACATTTGCTCTTTGGCTACTGACTTTTGACACCTGTTAACTGGGACGCTATTGATTCGATACTTCTTTTGTTAAAAGGTTTTTTTCATTGGCCGAGTATCATTCAGATAAACTGTGGCCCAACCACTGATGCAGTATAAAGGCAAACGTTTTTGGATTCTAGACTATCACGAAACGAATCCGCGAATTTTTTCGGTCTCTAAATATAAATGGATTAACAATACCATCGTCGAAATTTTAGTTTCTCGTTGTGTTGGAAAAATGTTGATTTAAAAAAAAAAATATTACTTTTAATTTTTTTTTTTTTTTTTGCGGTAGCTGTTCTATCCCCAAAGCAGGGACGTGGGGTCCGGACCTGTCCCTTCCAGGATTCAAACAACAGCTAACCATTATTTTGGAAGGATTATTGTAATCCTTAGTGGTCAGCAATTCCCAGGACAGCCCGGCATGCCTCATGTAGAGACCTGCAAAATTCGCGGATTCAATGACCTCCAGGATAGACTCTACTATACTCTACACATTCGGGCAAATGCCACCTGTTCATTGGCTGCTGACTTGTGAATAGTCTCGACCCGAGTGTCTGTGACTCGACACTTCTATGAGTGAGGGTCTCTAATTGGCCCTCCTTACTCCAGATTAACAGTGAACCAGTGGTAGAAGCAGCGCTAAGGTATAATTATTTGAATTGTAGCATATCACGAAATGAATCCGCGAATTTTGCAGGTCTCTACTCATGGGTACACAGAATCGGCAGGAATCGCGTTAAAACGTAGACTCTGTTTTATTACTGTAGGCATGTCTTTAACATAAACTTGACACGTGTGTGTTTCATGAATTTAACTACATTATCATAATAGAATTTACGATTTGTTTCAACTACATTAAAGCAAAACCAAATTCCCTTTTACATATTTTGATCTTATACTAGCTAATGCCCTGCATGTTTGCAATGCCTCTTTGTAAATAAATATATATTGTACACACATACAAAGCACATATCTCTCTTTATCCCTTTTTAACTCTATATATATCTTAATATATCGTTATCTCTTTATACTCACCTCACAATATCTCTCAATCTCCCTATATATATATATATATATATATATATATATATATATATATAACGAAAGACTCAAAAAAGTATTTCAAACAAATAGTCCAAAATATAAAATTTTCAGTTCTATTTTCTGAAGCAAAATCATCACTATGTGTAGGTACATTTGGAGTTATAAAAATCTACTATTCCCCCAAGATTTGTAGTGCAGAAATCAATTTTCTTAAAATTCAATTTATAAAGATAATTTACACTTAACAAATTATATAATTGTTATATATAAGTATTGTTTACCCCTCGGTAAATCCACACCTCAGGGAGGCGCGGTGGTTTAGTGGTGCGGTACAGTTATGGCGGGAGTTGTCCGATCCGGTGTTACCTGCTGCTTATGAATTCTACAACGACATTATCCTCACGGTATACAAGAGAAAGAAGATACATCTTGAGAGTACGAATATTTGTCACTGGTGTGGGGACATAGACACCGCATACCACAGAGTAATATATTGTACGTATGCCCGACCAATATGGCGCTGGGTAAAACTCATCATTGCTACGATTCCAGCGTCGACCTGCCAGATGATGATATTGTGAATATTCGATTCAAGTTGTTTCCGCGTGTGCGCCAGCGCGGAGTTAATGTGGCTCTTCACCCAAGCCCTGCAGTACACGTTATCTGCGACACAGGACTTCTTGCAACATCTCAGACTAGAGCGATGGAAACTAATTCAATACGGCACCCTCAAGCAAAGTTATGGGCACTCCTTAAGGGGCCCGCCTCGTCAGGGGTGTATGTGTGTTAGTGAGGCGGGATGATAAGCGCGACGCTCGCTGGTGCTTCCAGCGCGGTATAGCCTCTAAGCGCAAGTGTCTGAACTGGCGCGCAGTCTTCTCGTCGTCACAGGATAACTGTGAAATTTGAGTGGTGACCGTAACATTATATGGCGGAGAAATGAAGATAAAGGTGTTATGCAAGCCCCTTAAGTGCTTTCAAGAATCTGTACTGATTGTTTTATGCCTAAAAATTACTCTGAAAACACGCGTTTTAGGCATTTTAACGCTTCTAAAAATACAGTTTAAAAACTTAATCCGAAATTAAAAGTACTTTTCGGCCCTCAGCGAACTCTTAAATGCTATTCGTAAATAGGCCCCACTCGGATATCTTGAGTAGTTTTGAAATCGCGTTGTTTTTCCTGAAGCTCTGCACACCGTATGTGTGCCCAGGTAGGCGGGCCCCTTAATTGGCTTTTGAGCATGGTTTGCTAGCGGTAGCTTGCAGTCGTGTACTTTATAGATAGAACCAATAATTAGAGACCGGAAAAATTCGTGGATTCATTCGGCGATAGGCTAAAATTAAAATACCTCTTAGATGATTTTGCTATTGGCTTACTGTTCATCTGGACGAATCTCAACCAATTATAAACCCTCAACCAAAGAAGGATAGAATCACAGACAAACCAGCCGAGACGACTTACAAGTCGGCAGCCAATGAACTTGCGTTATTTGCCCGAGTGTACAGGGGAATGTGCAGTCTATCCTGAAGGCCATCGTAACCGCGAATTTTTCCTGTCCCTAATAATTGCATTGTCGTGAGCCCAATGTAGTCTATGTGTAATATGCTGTTTAAATCAAATTTAAAAAAAAGGTGGTTAGAATCCTCGCCTTCCACTCAGACGATCCAGGTTCGATTCCCGGCGAGTTCGAAAGATTTTTCAAGTATTAAGCATGGCGGACGTTGCTGAGTTCTTCCGTTTTCATCTCCAGTTCATTCCGTCGAAATATTAGGGCCTCGCAAAGTGTAGAATCACCACGACGGCGTTGGAGTTTGACGGGGGCTCGGGGTGCTAGATCCTTTTACTCCTCCCCCCACCCCGTCCTGCCCTGCCGGCGAGTGACGTATTGCGTCCACCATCAACAAGCGCGTGCCACAACATCAATCTCCCTGCAGCCGGTGAAATGATGGATACTCGTGTTTGCCAGATGGACGGACCCTACTGCCATTTCCCCGTGCAGAGGAGCACTTGCGAGACATCAGCTATAGTCTGTCCCACGCTTCGATTGTGGTAGAGAGCAAGCGGCGTCCACTGTTTCCACACACACACACACACACACACACACACACACACACACACACACACACACACACACACATGTGTATAAATACTATATGTACGGGCAGGCATTTTTCGCGAAAAGATCTGAACACTTATTAGACTGCAACAAGGTATACCCGCACCTGTGGTTTCTTCCTTGTGATTGGTAGCCGTCGGCGAGAGAAGTCGTTGCCTTATTTGACAGAGCCATTCAGGACGCCTTTACTTCCACACTGAATCACTGTGATTGGTGTTGTTACAATCAATATGTACCTGGGAGAAACTCACCCAATCACGAAACACAGACGATGCTATAGTGTTTTAAATTTAATCTAGTCTGGAAATCTTTTCGCGAAATATGCATGGCCCTAACTATATGTATACTACCCGGCTGTTTAACTTGATTTTAATAAGTTTTGTTAGCTTAACTTGTAATTAACTATTTAATCATATCTTGTAAGTCGATTTTAACCTACTTCTAATCGTCGTATCGATTTGAAACTTTCCTAGTACTATACGCAATCCCGATGACAATGGGCTTGCTATGAAAATTTTCTAACACTAATGTCTATTCGTTAGGATACAGTCATTAAGAAAATGAAAGACGATAGCAGCGCACGCTTCATATCAGATTCCTTAAATTTTCTACCAAAAATGGCTATTATTTAGGACAGAATCACTATGAAAATGAAAGAAGAGAGCACTCACGCTTTTTTTCAGTAAAGTTATTTTTTTTTAAATTTTTCACTTGATTCTTATTTTAAGCTTTTTTTTTAAAAAAAAATTACAGTATACAGAGTTCTAGTTCATTCTTTCGCTTTTGATCAAATTATTTAAATTTAAAGATAATTTATTGTTTTACTTTTTAGTTCACACATCGAAAGGTTTTTTATTTTTTTTAAATATAATTTTATACTATTTGTTGTTTTTTTACTAATACTATCAAATTGTGTCTTTTAACAGTATTATTACAGTTATACGCATTATCAAAGAAAAAATATATAAATTCTAAATACCAATTATTACTTCACAGGAGAAAATATTTTTTGTAGTAGTCGATCACTATTAATAGCAATAGATTCTATTCCTACTAGGCTGGAACCATAGGCGTGCCCAGACATTTACATTAGGGGGTCCCTGCTAAATCTTTAAATCAGAAGCTGTATTTAGAATGTTAAATAACCTTAATACATTCACTCATTGCCGTGTTTATATTTTTGTGCACTATCATGAGATTTGTTTACTAGTTAATATTTATATCCGTATAATTTTAACAATCTTGAAAATATGTTTTTTTTTCCATAGACAATGTTTAAAGGGTACTTACATATTTCCCCCCCCCCCCCCCCTCGAATTTTCCAATAGCTTGGTCCAGATCTACAGCAATTCAGACAACAGAACTTTAACAAACCTCTTAATTTTTTTTTGCTGGGCCATTTTAAGGGACATCGTGTTTTAAATAAACTAAGGCGGCTGTATTTCCAGAACGATAAAATGTTAAAAAATATTGTTAATTAGCACGCTGCAACACTGAAAAACAGTTTGAGTGTCACAGTGCCAGGAATATACGAATATTAACGAACGCATTAGAGAAAGTGCTGATCTGAGTGATTACATTAGGGGGGGGGGGGGGCCATGGCCCACCTGGCCCCCCCTGTAGGCACGCCTATGGCTAGAACCAAGATGGCGGCTTTCTGTTACTTGTTATTAAAAGAATTGAATGCTTTCAGCTAATGCCCTTGATGAAATGCAACAAAAGAAAACTTATTTCCAAAATTTCCATTCCAAATTTCCCTTTAAAAATATTTTTGTACATTTTTAAAATTATTTTGTTATATTATGAGGTTGTGTTCAAAACGTTTGTGGTCTTTGCGTGTATCTGGCAACAGATCGCACTGAAAAAAAGTGTGCCACTATCGTAGCACCGACAGCGCTTCACGTCGAACTGTATGTGTAGGGACCGGAAAAATTCGCGGGTTAAATGACCTGTAGGATGAACTCCATAGTTCTACGTACACTCGGTCAAATGCCACCCACTCATTGGCTGCTGTCTTGTGAGACGTTCCAGCGTAGCAAGCCTGTGATTCGATAAAGCTTTGGTTGGGTGTTTCTCATTGGCCCAGAGTCATCCATGTGAGTTTTGAACCAATAGCAGAGGCAGCACTGAGGTATAGCGATTTGTATTTTAGCATATCGCGAAATGAATTCGCGAATTTTTTCCGGTCTCTAGCCATGACTAAATCCCAAGTAGAGCCCAGGTAAAACCTGCACAGACACGGGGAAAACCCTGGGCACAGACGTGCGCGATGCAAGGGACAAGCATACGGGACACAGAGGGATGGCATGGTTGAAGAGTTGGGCGAATTGGGAGCTCGTTAGCGTTATTCCGCTTTCATATTTTGCATCCGTTGCTGGATTTATGACCAGGTGCACTCACACCCCTGGTGGTGAGTGGCTACACTAACCACTCATTCCGCTGCCAGTCAGAACCTGAAAACAGAGAAGAAAGAAAAGCATGAAATATATAGGTACTAGACACTTGATTAATTAGTTTCTGTGATATGCCGAGCCGTGAATGTACTTTGATTGAAAATATACGTAATACAACATACTAAAACTAAATTTATTAGATTGTTTTTTATACTTTGTTAACTTTTTTCCCCTAAAGTAATTACTTAGTAACTAAGGGCTCAGATACTAATATACAATACTTCAGTTGCCACTATAATGATAATAATCACAGAGGAACTGTCGGGAGTATAGAAGTCACAGGCGAATGGGGAAACGAGCATTCGTACGACGGGTGTTATTTTCCCTTTCAACAACCAAACATGACGGGTACTATTTTCCCTTTCAACAACCAAACATGACGGGTGCTATTTTCCCTTTCAACAACCAGACATGACGGGTGCTATTTTCCCTTTCAACAACCCAAACACGACGGGTGTTATTTTCCCTCTCAACAACCCAAACACGACGGGTGTTATTTTCCCTTTCAACAACCAAACATGACAGGTGTTATTTTCCCTTTCAATAACCAGACACGACGGGTGTTATTTTTCCTTTCAACAACCCAAACACGACGGGTGTAATTTTCCCATTCAACAACGAAACGGACGGGTGTTATTTTCCCTTTCAACGACCCAAACATGACGGGTGTTATTTTCCCTTTCAACAGCCAAACACGACGGGTGTTATTTTCCCTTTCAACAACCAACCACGACGGGTGTTATTTTGCCTTTCAACAACCCAAACACGACGGGTGTTATTTTCCCTTTCAACAACCCAAACACGACGGGTGTTATTTTCCCTTTCCACAACCAAACATGACGGGTGTTGTTTTCCCTTTCAACAACCAAACATGACGGGTGTTATTTTCCCTTTCCACAACCAAACATGACGGGTGTTGTTTTCCCTTTCAACAACCAAACATGACGGGTGTTATTTTCCCTTTCAACAACCCAAACACGACGGGTGTTATTTTCGCTTTCAACAACCCAAACACGACGGGTGTTATTTTCCCTTTCCACAACCAAACATGACGGGTGTTGTTTTCCCTTTCAACAACCAAACATGACGGGTGTTTTTTTCCCTTTCAACAACCAAACATGACAGGTGTTATTTTCCCTTTCAATAACCAGACACGACGGGTGTTATTTTTCCTTTCAACAACCCAAACACGACGGGTGTAATTTTCCCATTCAACAACGAAACGGACGGGTGTTATTTTCCCTTTCAACGACCCAAACATGACGGGTGTTATTTTCCCTTTCAACAGCCAAACACGACGGGTGTTATTTTCCCTTTCAACAACCAACCACGACGGGTGTTATTTTGCCTTTCAACAACCCAAACACGACGGGTGTTATTTTCCCTTTCAACAACCCAAACACGACGGGTGTTATTTTCCCTTTCCACAACCAAACATGACGGGTGTTGTTTTCCCTTTCAACAACCAAACATGACGGGTGTTATTTTCCCTTTCCACAACCAAACATGACGGGTGTTGTTTTCCCTTTCAACAACCAAACATGACGGGTGTTATTTTCTATTTCAACAACCCAAACATGACGGGTGTTATTTTCCCTTTCAACAACCAGACATGACGGTTGTTATTTTCCCTTTCAACAACCAAATATGACGGGTGTTATTTTCCCTTTCAATAACCAAACATTACGGGTGTTATTTTCCCCTTCAACAACCAAACATGACGGGTGTAATTTTTCCCTTCAACAACCAAACATGACGTGTGTTATTTTCCCTTTCAACAACCCAAACGTGACGGGTGTTATTTTCCCTTTCAAGAACTCAAACACGATTGGTGTTATTTTCCCTTTCAACAACCAGGCATGACGGGTGTTATTTTCCCTTTCAACAACCAACCACGACGGGCGATAGCCGGGCATCGGCGCATAGGCGAGCCTCGACTGGGGACGACGCGTGCGCGCCGTCAGCGGAGGCCGAAGAACGCCCGATGCGTTCTGACAATGGAGTTCCGCGCGTGCCCGCCGCGCGTGATTTACTGACGGCTTCATACACCCCCTCCCCCTCCACCCACCTCTTGTCTGTTGTCATTGGCCCGTTATCTGCCGCCCATTATTGCGTCCAATAGCCCGGGATGGTGTGGGGAGGGGGTGCGGGGAGGAGGCTGTGTAACTATCTGCCGCGACAATGCGGCTTCCGCTCCCCCCCCCCCCCCCAAGATAGCGGGCCGATTGTCTTTGTCGGCGCGGCCGGCGGGTATCCCGTACAGTGCCTGACGTCGCGTCATCTTCGGGACGAACTACTGGTCAGGGTTCTTCTTTATTGTGTGTGCCGGTGCTTGTAGCGCGGTATCGCCTCTAAGCGGCGCGCACACTGAGAGAAAGGATTGTTTGCCTCAACAAAAAATTTTTTACGTGACAACGTCTAATAAATCGATGAACGCCGGCTGCACGCACGAAAAAGTGTCCCGTAACGCACATTGTCCCGTTACGCGGTGTCCCGTTACGCTCATTGTACGCTTGCGCCGCATCTATCTCTCTTCCACTCGATTGGAACAACCATCGATTTTGACATTTTCGAGGCACATTCAACTTGAAACACTCCCATTCGTTTCCTACTTTTCCTATCATCGTCCTATCCTTAACAGAATAACACAGAAGAAGTTAAATAGCAAACATGTATAAAAGTTATAGTTAAAATAATCGCTTCGTTAAAGTAATAAACAAATTTTAATTAATGAGTGCAAATAAGAGTAAATTTATCAATTAAATTGTAGATTTCATTCCTTCTTTGTATCTATACAAAATAGTGATAATTCAATAAAAATGATTCAATTTTATTCATAAAAGTATGCAATCATTTCATCAATCTTTTTCTATGACGTTGTCACGTAAAACTATCGTCCGTAAACCGACTTTACAGACAACCAAGTTTTTAAATATATGGCGAAATAAATATATTTTGTTAATTCAATCAAACATTTTGTAGCAGGAAAGATTCTGTTGACCCAACAAAATGATTTTGTAAACTCAAATGTATATTTTGTGTGGGTGTAGCAAATTATTTTTTGTTACTTACCGAGTTTGGTTAAACTAACAAAATATTTTGTTCCACCAAGTAAATAAATTTATTTCTCCATATATAAACAAATATTTGTTTGATAAAACAAGCCTTTTTCTCTGTGCAAGTCTTTTTCGTTGCGCCCAGGGACGACAATAATCACAACATCGTACTGAGAAGATAGAAGATAACAGGCGTGATGCAAGTCCTGGAAAGGGCTTTAGAGAATCCGTCCCGAGTGTTCCATGGCCTTTATAAACTATCCTGAAAACACATTTTGGAAACGGAATACGGGAACAGAACTGTTCGTCCGCCCTCAGCGTATACACACTCACAACACATCTACAGGGAGTTAACGTTAAACTGATTTATATCCAAATTATGTTCAGATGTCCAGATAGGAATGAAATGTTTGAGGGGTCGTTCTCAGTCGAGGAAATGTTATCTCGTGCCAAGGACGTATCGTTCGGTGCTTTCCATAATTCTTAAAGAACAAATTATACAACAACCATCTCTGTTAGTTCTTAATTCGACATATATTTCGCACTTGACCCGTCGAGACTCCTACACGATAATCACAAACCATCCCACTAGTTTACATAGTCATATCTCAAGCAACTTAATTTTCAGTCACAAACCCACCGTAACCTTTTCAGTCACACTATGTCAATTCTTTAGATATACCTAATTTTAGTGTTTTTATTGTGACCAAACAATTTTTTTTGGACTTTCGTGTGGTACTAATCGTACACTATAATTATAATATTGATGTATAAATAATAAAAGTAAAATTAAAATATTATAGTAGCTTGGCTTGTGGGTTGTAGCCGTGTCCTTGGCGAATAATTTACCTACGACATTGCAGTCGCCATCATCAGGGAGCAGTTACTTAGAGTAGGTAACAGTAGGTAACTGCTCCCTGATGATGGCGACTGCAATGTCGACCGAAACGTCGGTGAATTATTCGCCAAGGACACGGCTACAACCCAGAAGCCGAGCTACTTCAGACAATGGCCGTGAAACCTTGCGAAAATTATTAAAATATTATAATATTAATGTCCAATATAATTGTAGATGCACAACAACCCAAGCGTTCAATGTTTGATCAAACTCCGTGTATCATTGAGATATAAAATTGTCCACTGAAGTGGACGAATATTCTGAAGGGGGTGGGGGTTAAGAGTGTTCGTGACTCTAGGATGTGACACAACGTCCCAGTTTGACGACGCAGTTGTCAGCAACAGCAGCAACTTTGTAACTGAACTTTGTCGTTCGTGTCTCCTTCAGCTACCTTCCCCCCCCCATACACCCCTCCCCCTTCCTTTTCAAAATCTGTGTTCTATCCCCCGAGGCGTTTTCTGTTCTCTGGAGTGCCGTGCCTAGGGGCAGAGAGAGAGAGAGAGAGAGAGAGAGAGAGCGTTGGGTGGCTCATCTTTATTCATCATGTTGTCGCTGGGATTTAGAGGGGTTTGTGGGAGGAGGTTGGTGGGGGGTCGACTTGCGTGTTCTCTCAGGAGGAACGTCAGAGAGGTAAGCAAGACGGTGTACACGATATCCCTCCCACCCCCTTCCTTTTCCCCCTCAACCACTGCACTCACCCCCAAATATTTTCCGTTTCCATCGAATATTCACGTTTCTTTCCGAGTTACAACACGACCTTCTTGTCTCTTGTCGGTGGTCGGACCTTCGCAGTGAAGTTCTTGGGTTCGTGTCCTGGGTTTGACGTGGGTGAAAAAAATTCAATCTCTCAATGCGTCTTAAAAAAGCTGCAGTGTGATTATAGTTTCATTTCTCCATGGCATGCCCATTAATCGATACCCTAATCGCTCGTACACGAATCGACACGTCTCGTAGTGTTTACCCCCTTCCACCAACCATGTGGAGCGGCCAACTCACACCTCAGTTGAAGCTTGGTTATGGGAATGTCAACATGGCTGCAACGATAAACTGTACGGCGAAATGTGAGCTGCGTGGAGTCATCCGTTTCTTACAGGCAGAAGGGCACACCAATGATGAACTGCAGAGCACTGTTAAAACGTGGCTGAATAGGCAGGAGGCGTCATTTTATGCAGAGGGTATTGGAAAGCTGGTGCATCGGTACGACAAATACCTCAATCTGCACGTGATTAAGTGGAAAAATAGAGTAAAGATGTACGTTTATTTTGACATTAAAATAATTTCCCAATTCATTCCCGTTTTTTTTTTACTACAGCCGATCGGAGGTTGAAAAAAAATAACCCTCGTAACTAACTAGCCAAACATTTGTGTCTTAAGGCAGTAGTATACTAAATTAATTAGCTTATTTCGTGATCTTGCACATGCTTTTGAATAAGTTCATAATATAACCATATTTAATTTTTTCAAAGGTCTTTTTTTTCCAAACAATTCCTTACTTTTTGTTTTCTATGAACTAAAAGGCAAATTGTCATGTCACTCCTAGCATTTATTGACAGCATTATATCTTTTAGTATCTCGTACAGTTTTGGATTAACCGTTTCATTTCATTCATTAACTCAATAAAAATTAGTTTTTTCCCCCCAGAACCATAGAAACATGAGTTCTTGAAGGTTTTGTAAAAAAAAGCCTAATTTTTATATACAAAAAAAAAAGTACTTTAAGCCTGAGAATTTCGATTTTAATGTTGGTAGTAAAATTATCCGGGTATTTTTGAGATTTCATTGTCTAAGTTCGTTTAGTTAATCCGTTGAGTACTTTCATCCGGAATGACTTTTTTTTTTGGAATAAGTGCACGCCCGATATTTTTTTATATTAAACACAAAATTTCGATCAAACAAATTTTTTCTCATACAGGTCAGTCTTAACAAATTTGTAAAAAAAAAAAAAAAAAAAAAAAAAAAAAACATTGACGGCTGTGTACATGTACGGAAGGAATAAGTTTGTCACGCCGTTAAAAAAAAATTGGCGTGTTTCACGATGGGAAGTCTACAACTCACGTAGTTTCGGTTCCCTACCACGTTCGTGCAACTTCGGATTTCTCTCAAAAATTGAAATTAAAAAAAATCGAAGGGTTAGGTTATGTTAGGTCAGGTCAGTCACAACATGCTTGTTTTCATTGGAAACTTCTGATTTAGCGGCCGAAGTGGCGTTAGTTCCAAAACGCAAAACTTCGGAAATCTTCGGAAATTCTTGCAGGAAACCGAAACTACGTGAGTTGTAGTCTCCCCGTTTCACGATAGTGGTGATACTTGCTGTCGCACCGCGTCTGTCGTCTTGCCAGTGTGTGCCAACCTTGAGCGGAGGTTCCGCGCCCATAGCGCCGGGGGTTGGCACCCCCTGGCAAGACGCGCACCGCCGCATCTCCCGAGGGTTACGTAGGGGCGGACTATTGGTATTCGCATCTCGGCCCCCTGGCGTGTTTACATTCAATCATCCCTGAGAGCGGGAAGGGTAGACGTCCCTGAGGTGTGGGTGGGGGGGGGGGTGGGGGGGGGCTGTATCGCCTTCTCGCTCACCCCCACCCCCAACCTGCAGGGGTGTACAACATGTCCTGCGTTTAGAGATGGGGGCGGGAGGAAATATTTGGAAAAATTTTCCAACGAGTTAAGGGGGTGCCTCACATTTCAGGTCAAGATTTTATATTTACAGTAATTACAGATAATCTTTTAGGCATTTAGCAATTGTTTATAATTTTCACGAAATTAAAAAAATATATACAGCGCATACCTTTTTGCATAATTAGCTGCCAAAGTTACATTTTTAACGTTTTTGGGTTGTACAAATAGGGAGAATTGAATTTATTGCACAACTGAAACTTTTTTTGGTTTAACTGCAATGCCACTGGCTACTTCACGTAATGGTTTGAATTTTTTTCAGAAAATATTAATTAATTTTACCTGGAATTTCAAAATTCTCAAATTTGTTACGATTTTGAAATGCCACGTAAAATTATTTAATATTTCCTGAAAGAAATTCAAACCTTTTCTTGAAGTAGCCAGTGGCATTGCAGTTAAACCTAGAAAGTTTCAGTTCTGCAATAAGTTAAATTCTCTTTATTTGTACAACCCAAAATCGTTAAAAATGTATCTTTGGCAGCAAATTATGCAAAAAGTATCCGCTGTATATATATTTAATTTCGTTAAAGTTAAACAATTGGAAAACTCTAAAAGTTTATCAGTGATTAATATAAATATAAAATCATGACTTGAAATTGGAGGAACCCCCTTAAGCTGGGGGAACAACAAAATTTCAAGCCTACTGCCACAAATCCATACTATTGATATCAGCACTGTTCAAGATTTAAATATGCTTTAAAAAAAATGGTTCCACGTAAATAAGTTTATCAGTGTTATCAAAAACTACTTTTTTTTATCATTAAGACGCTCATTGTAAAAATTAATCTTATAGGTAAGTACTCACTAGCAGGCAACAGTATGATATCGATATTGCCTATATCGTGTGCATAGGAGGTAAATGAATGTATTTTATTTATTTTTACCGACACTTGGTGCAACAGCCAATGAAGAGTTTAAAGTAGGGCTCCATTTTGGCGGGACTGGACACCTGATTATGATTTATCGATTATATTGGGACAAGAAATTGTCGAGATATTAAAATTATCAGATGTATGTGATTCCTGCTTTAAAAATTAAATATTGCTATTAATTATAAATAGGAACCGGAAAAATTCGCGGCTTCAATGACCTGCAGGATGAACTCCATAGTTCTACGTACACTCGGTCAAATGTCACCCACTCATTGGCTGCTGTCTTGTGAGACGTCCCAACGTAGCAGCTTGTGATTCGATAAAGCTTTGGCTGGGTGTTTCTCATTGGCCCAGCGTCATTCCGGTGAGTTGTGAGCTAATAGCAGAGGCAGCACTGAGGTATAACTATTTGTATTTTAGCCTTTCGCGAAATGAATTCGTGAATTTTTTCCGGTCTCTAATTATAAACAGTCACTAGCTATTGACGTAAATAAAAACATAAATGTTTCGTCTGTAGAATGGTAAATTAAAATTTTTAAATAACTCAAATTAATTTGTATGTTGAGAAAACTGTGTTCTTAAATTGCTGGTCAGATGTCGTGGGATAGTAATCATTTGTTAGTTAGTGTAGTTATTTACTGACAGTACCAGCATATGTCGGATGCATTCCGTTGGCTGAAATTAACAGTAAGATTTCAATCGTGATTCGATTTCGCACAGGTCGTGTGCATGCCCTGCTGTGCACTCGCTTATGTTTTCAAATTGTGCACCCAGCTTTATACTTTCACTCAAACAAACAATGAAATGTTTACAAACTTTTTTGTACAAATAGAACCCAATAAAAAGATACAATCGGTATTTCTTTACAACGTAATAGCTGATTTAACATTCAAGAGTTTCCTAGGATCCATGCTACCAACTGATAGGAACAAACAATTTTTGGATTTCAAACGGTACCTGCAGGAACAAACAATTGTTGGTTTTTAAACGGTACCTGCAGGAACAAACAATTGTTTGTTTTTAAACGGTACGTGATAATTTGCAAAAAAAAAAAAAAAATATATATATATATATAACGTATATCAACCTATCTTAAAATATGTAAATATGTGTTTGTAATGGTAAAAAGATTTTTTTTTTCCGGAAAAATACGTGCTGACATTTTTTAAGAAAGTTTTGCTTTTCCGCTCACATCTCTACCTGCGCGTCGAGCATGTAGGCCTATCGCATGCCATGTTTGCCATTTAAATTTTATACTCATTACTATTATCTAATAACACTTAAAAGTCACCTAAGTGTTTATAATCATGGTCACTTACTTGACCTTTCACACCTTGGAAATGACTGTTAGTAAATATCTGGCGACAAAATTTATCACCAAACAAAAATTTCAAGAGAGATTATAGGGGTAAAATTAGAGGAAAATCCATTAGTTAATTGTAATGAAAATAAAATGAAATATCCTACTGGCGTTTGAGATCGAGTCTATAAATATTATATGATATATATTTTTTTTGTTATCAGTCGGGTAACATGAACACAAAAATATAATTTACGGAAAGATTCGTTTAGAGATGTTCTGAAACAATCGGAAACTTTGTTGATGGATGAGAAAGGGATTTTCTGTTATTTTGCGCAGGTTTCTGTGGAAAAATTTTCATCTGTTATTTCATGATAATTTTTTTCTAAAAGTATGGGCATGTTTAACGTATGCCGGGTTAGGTGGAGGACAAATATAAAACGAGTTTCAATATTTAGAACTTAGAACTTTTATTTAAGTAATTTTTGTAGTGTGTTAAGTTAGTTAAATATATAAAACACTGAAAAGTTATTTTTTTAAATGTGATTAACGCACACTACTACGTAGACTAATTATTCAAGACGCTTAAACTTTGACTAATAATTTTACAGTCTCGTGTTTATCCGTGAGAGTATTTCTGGATATTCGAAGGGGTAAGAATATCGGTATTTTATGTTACCTAGGATACCTTGCGTTATCGCAAGTGGCCGTATACTAAAACACTGCACTCGGGTTATTCCGTACTCTAGTTTTTTCTTCTTCTTCTTTGAGATGGTGCGGTTACTTTGAGTTTTTTTTATTTCCGTCCAAAAAAGAAACGTGCATACTCGGAACGTAAAACAGAGTTTTATAGTATATTGGAAATAAAGTTTTGTGGCTTTTCTACAGTTCAATATACTGGTGTCTGGGGATATTACGGAAAATACTTGTATGCTAGAGAACACAAAAGTAGTCATATTTTTTAAAACCATACCATAAAAAATACGTTTGTGTTTGTTTCTATCTGGAAGATTCTCCATAAAGTAAGAAATTTAAAAGAATTTTTCATCTTAATATATATATATATATAAATCCAGTGTCCGGATGTTTGTTTCCAGTGAACTCTTCACCAAGTCAACCGATTTCAATGAAAATTGGCATTTATGTGTAATTTTTTCATACTTGAGAGATATGATAGTTTTTATTTCGATTAATGGTCTTAATAATTTATAATTAATAATAAACTGATTATCAATGTTGATTGGTGTTATTAATCGTAAGTTTCATAAGTCTCAAACAGATGGCGTCTTAAATCAGTTTTTTACAGACAACTGTTGTACTGTCTGACGTAAATATCTCATAGATGGCGCTACGTTTCAATTCAAATTTTGTTTTTCTCCATGTTGTGCACATTTTCGTTGATCAATATACTACATAACCTCGCTTTTTTTGTATTATTTTTGATTTTATTCTCACGTGTTTACAGTTATTGATATCTATCTTCAGCTGTCAATCTACAGATACAATAATAAAACAAATAATATTAACTAGAGAATCAGAGTTCATCAAATTTTATTTCATGTTAAAAATTTGTAAGTATTAATTAATTCTACCTTTCCTGCAAATTTTATAATATAAGTTTATAAAAATTACAAAAATATCTATGTATTAAGTGCTTGCTTTTTATTTTCTCATTTTGATTGAATTTTTATTATTTTCAGTAAAATGCCACAGCAACGCGTGGCCGGGTCTGCTAGTATTATTATATAATATTATAATACTGTTTAATCAGCTCAACAAAAAGTTAAAGTTTGTTTGTAGAAAGTATACCTACAAACATACTAAGTGTTATAATATTTTATTTTGATAATGTTTCAGGTTAATATTTTAGTAATGTCATTTAAGTTTAACTTGTAAACTTGTAACGTGTGCGGAAAGTTTATAGCATTAACTGTTTAGTGAATTTCAACAAGATGGAAAGTATTTTTTGGAAAAAAAAAATCCTTGACGAAAATTAGGTCCAAAGCTGGGGTTCAAGATTTTATTCAAGTCTTTTTCGCGTTTATGGGAGCCGTTTATAGTAGTTTAAAATTTCCAGTTTATTCATGCTGCTATCAGCACGTGATTGTGGTAAGCAACTTTTACGATTCGGGTTGCAAGTGCGTGTGTGTTTCGCGTCAGAATATTTTGTTGCTTGAAAAGCGAATATTTTATCTAGTTAAAATAATTCTATGATATATTTCGTGTCTGAATTTCATATTGAATTCCGCGACATAACATGCATTTGCCGGTTACCGTGGTTATATGTTCACACATCAGTGGCGAGCGCTGAAAGACCAGCTCACTTTTTTTTTAGAGCATAATTTCCATTCATCGT
Organism: Bacillus rossius redtenbacheri; assembly: GCF_032445375.1. Lineage (NCBI taxonomy): Eukaryota > Metazoa > Arthropoda > Insecta > Phasmatodea > Bacillidae > Bacillus > Bacillus rossius. Next base: position 11,083,868 of record NC_086340.1, read on the forward strand.
GAATAGAGAAAATGGGTGGCAATACATGGCCATGAAACTCTCCGCGGGTCTGCGGTTCGATGCCCAGTTCTGGCAGTAGGACCAGGAAGATCTCGGACTGCTGGTGACGACGATAAAGTTGGCTGATTACTAGAGACCGGTAAAATTCGCGGATTCAATTCGTGACATGTTACAATTGAAATAATAATTATACCTTAGTGCTGCTTCTGCCATTGGTTCACTGTTAATCTGGAGTAATGAAAGCCAATTAGAGACCCTCACTCATAGAAGTGTCGAATCACAGACACTCGGTCGAGACGACTCACAAGTCAACAGCCAATGAACAGTTGGCATTTGCCCGAGTGTGTAGAGGATAGTGGAGTCTATCCTGGAGGTCATTGAACCCGCGGAATTTTTCCGGTCTCTACTGATTACCGAAGGTAACCAGTTTAAACCCTCACGTGGCGTACGCAAGGCTAACGTGACATTACGAACAGTCGCGTTTTATCTCGAGTTAGGCTACTCCTCAGTAATTTATATTTCCATATCTATCATTTGTCACAAATAGGGATCAAATCCCTCAAATGACATCGAATACCTACCAACCATTCGAATGATTCGATATTCGAGGAAAAAGATTCGAAGAAACATTATTTCTTCACTGATAAACTCCGAAGTATACTAGTTCAATTATTTTTCTTCATACATAATGTCACCAACTCATTGGGCGCTGTCTCGTGAGACGTCCCAAACGCAGTAGCCATATTTCTATACAGATTTGTTTGAGTGTAGGTATTGTCTTTGGCCCATTAAATCCTCCAGCTAAGTTGTCAGCCAATAGCAGAGGTATGCATTAACTTAAGCCTAACGCCAAATGAATCCTATAATTTGTATGGTCTCTACCCATGACTGTTCACAATATTTCAAATTTCCCCTCAGAGTTTTTGAAACATACTACGAATAAAGAATAGTTTTTTTTTTTTTTTTAAGGGCGTAGGAACTCGCGCTGTCTGGAGTTTCACGTCTTCACCGACAGCGCGTGCAATCAACAACGCTGTTCCTCGCGGCTGCTCGGCCCATTTTACGCCCCCAATTCCGAGGGTAGTCCCTGAGAGCAAGCTGGGATAACAGTCTTCCCCCCCCCCCCCCCCCCCGCGGCATTCGCCGCCTGGAACAGCCGTTAAAAAAAAGGGAAGTACAGATCCGGGATACGCCAGGAGCAGACTTTCTCCGCGAACGACGGACGATTAGCAGTAAAACGGGAGGAAGAACACGTCCGAGACCCCAGCGTCGTAACTTCCAAGTGTGGCCTGAACTGTTCAAGACTTCTCTCACTTCGACAGTCGGGATTCAGCACTAGCACCTGTTATGCGAAGTTGACCATGGCGATTTTTTTTTTTAATGCTTAAACATCTTAGCTCTCGGTGTATGGCATTTGGTAGAAGGAATTTCGTGGAAATGGAACGCAATTCGAAATGTGACACAGAGATGGCGGACCCACGTTTAACAACATAAACCCGTATGTTGTCACTTTCGTTAAACATTAGGGTACATACGAAACGTATTGGTGTGCCAAATTAAACTTTATGGTAGTAGAAACTATACCCCGATGTTTGGTAAACTAAAACAGTAAATAGTAATATTAAGTTTTAAAATACCTAAGATATTGGCATTACAATTATTATAATACATACGGCCATGCATTTTTTCGCGAAAAGATTCCGAGAGTAGCTGGAAGTTGAAACACTGTAGCATCGGCTGTGTATCGTAATTAATTGGGTGAGGTTCTTTGAGATACATGTCTACTGCTACAACACCAATCATAGTAATTCAGTGCGGAAGCAAACCTGTCCTGAGTGGCTCTCTCGCAGACGGTCGCCAATCAGAAGGGAGAAACCGATGATAGGGGTATAGCTAGTTGCAGTCTAATAGGCGTCCAGATTTTTTTCGCGAAATAGCTTGCCCCTAATAATTCATATTCTCCTTGAAACATGTAAACGGGCTCGGTAGCACAGCGGTAAAGAACTCGCTTGTTAATTTCGTGACTTGACTGGAATCTCGTTACTGGAATTAGTTTTTACTTTTTTAATAACATAATATAATATTATTGCATAATAATGCAGAATCAACTCAATAGCTATCACCGAATGAATCCGCGAATTTTGCAGGTCTCTAGTTATCACTTCAAATTTTTTTAGAAACAATCTAAGTGTATTAATTACAAAATTTTTGCGATAAATAACTATTCCTGAAACTGTCCTTAAGGGTATCATTATTATACTACGGTGTGCAAAGACAGCAGCGTAAACGTAAAAAACAACTGCAGAAAGAATTGATAATATTGTTTCAAGTGAGAATACTCAACTAGAAAGGGTAGCCTAATGAAATTAACTAGTGTTATTTGTTAATTACTATGTACATTTCCCCCCCCCCCTAGATTACATCAATCTAAATTACTGTCGACAAACTAATCACGCTTTCATTGGTCCACTGTTTACTCGCCCCCCACTAGAGCTCGCCTGGAAAGTGGCTCTCTGTACGCGCATTTCGGCTCCAACACACGGCCTCGCGCCTTTCACTCCGAGCTCCGATGCTCCGATCTTCGCACTCGTCGCCCGCTATCGCTCGCCAAGGGGGTCGCTCTTCCGCTTCACTTCACTCTTGCATAGCTCCGAGGACTGACCGGTATCGCCACCAAACCTCAGTTCGGCGTGGGTCGGCCCTGCGCCTTACATTCCTACCAGCGTTGCCCACGGAAGGTTCCCATAGCCCTTAAGAAGGGTCGCGTCATCAAAGGCCCCTACGACTTGACACTCGAAGCTGCGAGAACAATGGCGTTCTAGTTACGCCACTTCACGCGACGGGGCTCTGGCAGCCTGCGCCGAACCTTCTAGTGAGACAGAGAGGTACCCGGCTTCTTTGGGAAGGCCGCTAATGGGATTTCCGTGTAGCGTTAGGGTAAGGAGAGGTGAAGAGACGAGCGCTACCTGTGTCCAGGAGGAGGTGGGTTTATCCCATGGAATCTCGCTGACCAGCGCACCTGGCTTGCCGGCCGGCCTCATCTCTAGCAGCCTCGTAACAATAACATTTACTCTAAAGTCAGCAACTTTAGTGCAAAAAAACAATTTAGCGAGATTCTAGTAACATGTATTTGATACCGCTATAATTTATAGCACACTCAAGAATACTGACAATTAAAAAAATAAAAAGATAAAATGTTAAATTCATTAAAATGAACCATGAAATTTAGTTTCACCTTGTTTCAATAACAGCTAATAATAATAATAATAATAAAATCTGGATAGGCTGTATTTTGGACTACAGCCGTCAGGGGTTTGCTTTATGGATTTCCATCGCGCTTAACGCGAATGTAGTGTAAGAAATAAACCAAATAATTTCACAAAATTGATGTTGCTTACTTTTTGATGTGAGTTCGATGACTTGACGCGATAAACTGGGCCCATAGTTCACAACCATTGGCTCAACTGACTCCATATCAACGCTAGAATCATCAGAGAGCATATCCACGTCCGTGACCAAACAATGTTCTGCATTCCCCGTCGCTTCTCGCAAGATAAGACAGCTGAGGCTCGCTCGAGCGCAAATTTCTCCTCGTTCGGGGGCTCGTTTTGCCCCACTGGCTCATTTCTCTCGGCTATACTTTTGGCCTCAGTCGATACCTACGACACTTCTCTGCATTTTTAATTGCTATTGCTCGGGCGATTTGTTTGCTTTATATTTTTCTCCAACCTAACCTGTTTTCGCTTAGGCATTTAGCGATTAATGGCTCCGAAACCAAATTATAACTTAGTTATTTCGCTCAACTAACACCACTCAGTGCTCACTCAGGAGCATATAAAGTTTAAATCACGCAAATCGGTCTATCACTTTCGGAGTTTCAACTATCACTGACTTCAATCTGACACACCTCAATAACGCTCATTACGTCAACACTGCAAACGTTAACCGGGTGAGTCAAACGTAACGACCACGAGCAAAATCTGCTCTACTAACGTATATTTACTTTACCTCTGTTGCTTTCATAGTCAACGATTTTTAAGCGATGTCTAGAGACCTGCAAAATTCGCGGATTCATTTCGCGATAGGATAGAGTCCAAATACTTTTGACATTATTTTGCTTCAGTGATTGGGCTGCAGTTTATCTGAAGGACTCTGGGCCAATGAAAAATCTTTAACAGAAGAATTAGCGAATCACGATCATTCCAGTCAACAGGTGTTACGAGTCGGTAACCAATCAGCAGATGTAATTTGCAGGAGTGCATAGAAGATCATTGATGCTATCCTTTAGGGATTTGAAATCGCGAATTTTACAGGTCTCTGGTGATGTCGAATCCTCAGCCGAAGTGATACCCAAACCGAGGTTAAAGACATTCATATTACTGTCGGAAATTCGTGTAATAAAGTAGAAACGTTTTTAAATGTCAGGCAGCATCCCGATGGTATAGAAATTAGCGAAAAACTCTACATCGCCGAAGGTCTCCAGTTTGAGTACTTGACGCGTGAATGTTGCAACGCATAAGTTTTGTACTCATATTTTATTACTAGAGACCGGAAGAATTCGCGGTTTCGATGGCCTTCAGGATAGTCTACGCATTCCCCTGTACACTCGGGAAAATAACGCAAGTTCATTGGCTGCCGACTTGTAAGTCGTCTCGGCTGGTTTGTCTGTGATTCGATCCTTCTTTGGTTGTGGGTTTATAATTGGTTGAGATTCGTCCAGATGAACAGTAAGCCAATAGCAAAATCATCTAATAGGTATATATATATGTATATATATATATATATTTGAATTTTAGCCTATTGCCGAATGAATCCGCGAATTTTTCCGGTCTCTATTTATTACTTACGATAGTATAATGAAAACTATACCCGGAAAAAAATGAAATTCTTACCTATACAAGGTAAAAATATCAATTTCTTATAAGTATGTGATCGAAGCCATCAGATGTAAATTTTGTGAAGGTGCTTTCTTGCGTGGCTTTGTAGGACACTCGTCAGAACTCTTCACCGAAAGTTCAAATCCCTGTTAGTGTATAGCTATCGGCCCTTCAGAAAGTTTTCCTCGCGTCTAACGAGTTTTATATCTGCTGCGAAAGCAAAGAGAAAGGAAACTGGGAAAAGTGAAACACGATAGAGCAAAAATTCAGACAGACAACTTCTGCAACGAAACGAAGCTTTATCTGTTATAAAATGGCTTTTGGAAAAAATCCCCCTGAGCAGAAGTAATACATACTGAACTAGTTTCCACACGTTTAGTTGTTTTGCGGTGATTTTTTCGCGAAGAAGTTTCAGAGTCTGACGAAAGTAACAGATGTACTATACCGGCCAGAAACCCTATATCGTTATAAAATACTTAGAACAAATATTGAGAAAAAAAAATAACAACGATAAAGGTAACTTAATTAATCAGTTGGTTGTTTCATTTTTGTTTGATCACTTATTTAGCCTAATATTTAATACAGTATGAACAGTTATTTTATTTTACAGTCATTTTGATTTGGACGAATTAAATCAAATTACAACATTTATTTCAGGCATAATCTCCATTAATAAAAAAAATTATAAAAAATTAGCAACGTGTTAACATTCCCGTGGGCTTATTGAGACACAGCTTGCAGACTAAGTAACCCTACACAGTACCATAATCGCGGCAGCATGTGATCCCGCGAACTTAGAATCTCAAATCATCAGGTTCACTGACTGAGACCGCTCTATCGAATCAGTCATTGCTCATTGGAGTAACACCTTATCTAAAAAAAAAAAAAGCTAAACTTTCCGGAAACTTGGAAAAAAATAAAATTTGCTACATTATTTCAAGTTGTTTTCGTACTTTAAATGTTAATATACGGACTGTCTCATAACTCAACAACATTTGTTGGCTAATTAATCACGTTTCTCTCTATAAAAAAAATTAAAAAAGTATCGTAATTTTCGAGTTATAGACTTTTTTTTGTCTCTCAAAAGTTTTTAAATCCGCACCCTACACCGAATTATTAGTTACTGTGGCCAGAAATTTTTGCTACGCAAACATAAACAACCATACTATTGATACGAACTCAAAACAAAATAAAACATGCTATACTGGGTAGCTTTGACTATTCACACTGTAAAAAATACTTTTTTTAACTTTGAAAATTTATATTTTAATTAGCCTTCGTTAATAATAACTTCCTATGTTAGCAAAATACATTTTTAAAGTATGTCTAATGTAACATTACCACGCTCTATTTACCACATTTGTAATGACTCCAGTTTATTAAAATAATTTTATTTTATATTTTGGCTAATGAATAATACTTATGACAAGTTTAATGGGAAGACGTGCTAGGATAAAACAACTTTACGAATAAATCCTCCACATTAATCGTAATGACATAAATCCAGAGGAACTTAAAATAATACCTAAATGATGAGTACATAATTTTTTTATATATATTTCTGGTGGTATAGGCCTACTTGGAAACTTTTTTTAAAAATAAATTGGCAAAACAACATTAAAATTCTGAAAAGATAACAAAAAGTGTTATAAAATTATCGTTTGGTTTTAAATATTAGTTAGTTATTGAAAGTCTAGGGTGCACCCGAATTATATTTTATTATTTAATAATATATACAATAGTCTAATTATGTTCTTAACGATATCAGTAATAGAGTTTTTTAGCTTTTACATGTAGATAGATATAAGCTTCTTCAGAAACAAAAGTAAAAATAATTAATTTAAAAAATTGAGCTCCTGATGATTGTCTTTCGTAGGAATAAGGTGAGGAAATGGTCGGACGACAAGCGTTTTGTTAATATTTCATAAAAGAAAGAACGAACTTAGCAGAAGATGAGAAATTTCCGTGGCAGTTTCAAGACGGAAAAACCTCACATAGCCTACAGCTGCGGGTGCGGAACCATATTCACCGGGCGGACGTAGATTCAACGAGACTTCATTTAATACCCAGACCCAAAGCTGAGAAATATTTCCACGTTGTACGAGTAAAAATGTGCAATTAGAAATGCATAGTTTCTTAACTGAAACAAAATTTTAACATCTCGTTTTCACGTGCCTGTTTAAGATGCAGTTTTTTTTTATGTGGAGTGTATGTGGTTTTGCCCTGGCTAGTAAATTGGCATGGTTGAACTAAAATTTCGTAAAAATATAGTACTAGACATGAAGTGTTCCTCAAACGACTAATTCAATGCTCTAACATTTTTATTTTGTGAAGGAAAAAAAAACAGAAGTTTAAACACTTAGGTAAAAAGAGAATTTTACCTAAACCCTAAGTGCTGTAGTAATTGTAGCTTCGATTGAAGTTGTTCAAAATGCATTAGGGAGAAGTTACGAAGAAAACTCTCGTTTTGACACACTATTATCTTAACTATCTCACCCCAGCTAATTTACTGCGCTACAAGTTTCTTCAAAGTTTCTTACATCCTGCATGACAAGAAACTGTAAGTCCCCCGTTCTCTCGTAAATTACATCATGGAGGCACCTAATTAACCGTTATTGATGGCGAGTTAAAACTTGCTTTTCAGTTTTAGATTGCCCGATAGTTGCCCGTCCGTTCTCCCACAAGCATTATAAAGAACAAAATTCAATTACGGTACCAAAGAAACAAAAAAAAAAAGTATTAAAAGGTTTATTCTACCCCGAAAATAAAACTACAAATTAGTTTTAGGAAACCATTGTCAAAGCGTGCATAAGCCAAAACAGAATATAACTGCCTGCTTTGCAAAACACGTTGTCGAACTATTAACATTGAAATTGTATTGCTGATTGCTATAAGAAATATTAATGTTATGTTTTCTAACTGTAGATTGCATTTCCAAGCTTAACTAAATATAAATATAAGAGTCTGGGAACTATATACGTTATGGGTAAATTTAATGCAACAAAACTGTTATTTGCACATTAGTTACGATTTGACTTCGCCACCCGCTGTTATACATTTCAAAAAAGTTTTAAATTAATATTAAAGGCAAAACTAGGATATAGTGGCCACGACTTCATTACAAAGCTTAGAAATTATTTTAATGAACCATTGTTTTATCTTCTCATGGACAGTTACAAATTGGTTGAAGCACTTAAAGCTAACGGTAATTCCTTGCAGCCAAACGATTAAGAAATTGAGGAAGGCGGGGGAAATTGTTATTTCTTATTAATATAAAAAAATTTAATGTTTCGCCAGTACAAATTACTACTTGTAATAGCATTAATTACCTGTACAGAAGTGTACTTAGTATCGATCTGCCGAAACTAGCTGGTTTTAGTACGAAGAAAACATACCTACTTAAAATAAAGTGAATAATTTTTCAACAAATATAAAGGACTAGCCTTCCCGTGGCCTTGCATTTTTTATTAGATATTATCTGATAATTACTCGACATACTTTTAGTACATATACTATTAAACCGCATATTTTGCCAGTTTGATTCTTTATCATATTATCTCTGAATATGTTATAAGTAGAGACCGGAAAAATTCGCGGGTTAATTTCGCGATAGGCTATAGACTCCAAACTCGTACAACTTTATGCCGAGTCAGCGATTGAACCTCCGTTTATCTGAAGGACTCTAAGCCAATGGAAAACCTTTTAACAAAATACGTACCAAATCACAAGCATCATTGAGATCGTCTTCGATTAGACGCGCTAGAGAACGCTGCGAGGCACCGTCTGTCTCGTTGCTTCCCCACCCTGGTTGATCGGCGACGGAAAAAAAGGGGGGGGGGGGGGGTGGAAGACCATGTTCGCGCGCGCTTCGTGTAGTTGTTCACTTGTTTTACTGCTGTAACGTGTCCGCGGCGGTGGTGTTAACAGCGTAACAGCGCCGGGGGCTTTTTTTTTTTTTTTCAATTACTCGGGGCTTCCTTTTTCCGACACTGTTTTCACCCGTCGGCGACTGTCCTCCCACCACCCCCAACTTCCTCCCCTCTCCCCCCCACAACAACCCTGCTTCGCCTTTATCGGCCGCTGCCCCGAGTCCTGTTTGCCCCCACGGTTGATTCGATTCTCGCCGGCCGCCATTTGCAACCCGCCCCGGCGGAACGATGGTCGCTGTGACTCGACAGCTGTGTCGTCATCTGCTCCTCTTCCTCCCTTCTTTATCTCTCTCTCTCTATCTGTCCCCACTCATGTCAACGGCTGTTCGTAGCTTCTCCCCGCCATCTTGGTAGGGACCTGAAAAATTCGCGGTTTAGATGGCCTCCAGGATAGTCTACACAGTCCTCTGTACACTCGGGAAAATAACAACGCCAGTTCGTTGGCTGCTGACTTGTGAGTCGTCTCAACTGGTTTGCCCGAGATTCGTCACTTCTTTGGTTGAGGTTTTTTTTTCATTGGCCCAGAGTCGCCCAGACGAAAAGTGAGCCAATAACAAGAGCAGCCTAAAGGTATACGTGTATGAATTTCAGACTGTCGCGAAATGAATCTGCGAAATTTTCCGGTATTCTATATATAGAGACCGGATAAACTTGCGGGATTCATTTCGCGATACAGGTTAGAATCCAAGCATGTTTACATTCATACTGCTTCAATGATCGGACCACAGTTTACCTGCCAAATATAAACAAAAACAAAAAAAAAGGCGTATCGAATCACTAGCATCTCAGTTAACAGGTGTCGCGAATCAGTAGCCAGTGAGCAGGTGTAAATTTGCCCAAGTACATATAGGACCGCGGAGTCCATCCTAGATGTAATTGGAAACCCGCGAATTTTTCTAGTCTCTGGGGCAGTCTTTTATGGACAACTGTATTTCGCCAAGTGGTAGCCGAATCCACCGTGCGGCCTGCCCCTGACGAGTGGGTTTGCGGCAACCCGCTTGGCAGGGTTGTGATGCGGGCAAGCCTACCCGCATCGCGGAGGGGGCAATCAAAGCTACGAACGCTCCTGTTTTGTGATGGTGAATGGCTGGGGGGGGGGGGGGGGGGGGGGGAGAGATCAACGCAGACGAGGATGTACATGAAAAAAAAACATTTTTCGGAAGGGGCTAGTAAAGAAATACAGTTTTAGGCATTCCCCCTCCCCCTCAGTTGTGAAAACTCATAAAATGACTTTTAATGATTGACACATTAGGCAAAGCAATTAAATAGTGATTGGTCGAATCCCAATTTTCTGGAATCTGAATTTATGAATTTGAATTTCAAATAGTAAGTTGTATCCACCCCCTTCGAATCTGAAACTAAATGTCAAGAGCCAAAAACAAAAATAATGTAAAACAAATAGAAATTGTCAACTGTAATGTTGAAACATAAATCCATTTAAAAGTTGGTTTCACAATGTTTACAAAATCAATAAATGTCGTAATTTAACTTTTAAAAATTACACATCAAACTTAACGGTGTGATATAGATATGGAGAGAGAGAGAGAGAGAGAGAGAGAGAGAGAGAGAGAGAGAGAGAGAGAGAAAGAGAGAGAAAAAAATAGACATAGTAAAAAGTTCAGACTAGTCAGTGTAGAATTTTGGAATTGAATACATTTCCTGCTATATTTTTCGTCAAATATTTTAATCGAATATTTTTTCTCGAATATATAATCTTTCGAATAATAAGGATCTGATGGTGTTTGAGAATTTGAAGTATTCCAACATTCGAATGTATTTCACAATTTTATGGTATTTGAAGATTTTATGGTATTTGAGGAATCTGTTGGCCCATCCCTATATATTAATTATAAAAATTTGCGTGACTTCTTAGAAATAGCTAGTAACATGTAGAAAATATGTGGCAAAAAATTTCTTTCTTCAAAAAAGTATTCAGTGCTTTTATAGTGGAAATTTTTTTAAATTGTCATAGATAAAAAACATATGCATGGAAATGAATTAAACTATTACCCGTGTGAAACCGAGCATTAAGCAGGATCATGATCATATTGTATCTGTACTTCTTTTTGCTATAATTTATATTTAAGGTTAATGATATGATACAGAATGAATAAAATATTTTTTTATTTTATAAGTTTTTTTATAGCTCGGTGTTTATTTTTGACGTAAAAATTCATTGGGCGCGATAAGAGTAAAATTTCAAGGCAGAATTTTAATGCAATGTTTTCGTGAAACATTGTTGTAAAACGTTTGTGACGCGAAAAAAAAAAGGACAGAGATTAGTTCCGTGCCCAAAGAGATATAGAGAGAGCACTATGCTATATACTTTGCTAGGCTCGTTTTCGTTCTCTTTGTGCGATAATTCGTCCCCCGCCAAAAAAAAAAAACAAAAAAAAACGAGAGAGGTAGATGAACGACAGAAGAAGACAGAGAGTATGCACATGCTGTTGTTTCGAAAAAAAAAAAAATACATAGGTATCCTTACAGTCATCTGTGAATACCTTGAATGTTATATTTGCTGCCAGCGAGCTCGCGTTCCTCCTTGTTCAACCAGCAGCGTAGAGAGCGGAGTTGAGACAGTACCTGCATTTCCCTCATAGATAACGCCACCTGTAATGAATTTCATATTTCGTTCAGAGATTTGGTGTTTTTCCAAATGACAGATTTATTTGAAGAAACAGTTACACGCACAGTTTTTCGTTATGGTGTATTTAACCGGTGAGTAATATTTATTTTTAAAATATTATTCTCTCTTTCTCTCTCTCTCTCTCTCTTTCTCTCTCTCTGCCGTTTTACCCCTTACGTATACGTTCGAGTCGAGGTTTGAATTGCGAAAGGAGTTTCACTTCTATCACGTGTACTGAGTCACACGTGTTTTTTTGTTTTTGACGTGACAACGTCCAATTACATTAATTAATTTGAAGCGGTATATGATAGCTACTTTAGTTAATTGCCACTTGTGATGCATATCACCGGTTGTGTCAAATTTGTTTACGATATTGTTTAGCTTATATCCTTTTAATTTGATTGGAGTCAAAAAGATGTCAGTGCCGGTGCTAAAATGGCTGAAGTGGGAACGCTTGCTATACATGCATATTTTAAACACTAACCTCTAATCCCTTTGTTTGTTTTAACCTCCTAAGACGTAGCTAGGTGTTGAGGCGATCACTCAATTGACAATACTTTAAATACATTTCGTACTTTTTATAACAGTTCATATTTGAAACTATAACATTTACATTATTGCATATTACTGGGAATATATTTATCCATACTAATATAAATAGTGAGTTAGTTCGTTAGTTTGTAAGATAGTAATTGCTTAACTACTTGTCCGATTTAAAATCGCTCACTCCTATAAATCTATATTATATCATATGTTACCCACATATCTGTGTTTTATTTCAAAAAATTACTGCAAGTTTAATATTAAAATACTTAAACACAGCAATAAACCAATCCACTATATATTTATGTACACGTTAGTATATATACGCACACATTTATAATGAAGACTTGCTCATCAGGAAGAAAGTTACACCAAAGAGATGTGGAAGCGTGGGTATAATTATAATTTTTTTTATACATTTTCGTTATAAAGAGTGTGTGTAAGTTGGTTTGTAATCAGTAATGTCAAACTCTACTGAATTTATTTCAAAGATGCTCCCCTTGTTACAAAGCTGTAATTATTCCAGATCAACACAGGATATGTTGCATTTAATTTAATTTTTTTTTTTTTTTCAAAATTAATTTATGTTTCCATAAGATTTTAGGAATATTTTTAACAAAACCAGAAAAAAAAACCCTACTAAATTGACCACTCCCCAGATCGTACGTGAGTAGAACGTTACATGTAATACGTGGTTATTAAATTTTAATCTACACAGTAATGTAGACAAGTGATTATGGAAAAGTAAAACTTCGGAACTGTTCTCGGGTTGTGGTTGTGGGCAGTGGCGTAGCCAGGATTTGTGCATGGGGGGTGTTAAGAAGCATGCGCCCCCCCCCCCCCTCCGTATTAAAGCGGAGGGGGGGGGGGCACGGGTGGTCCGCCCCCAGGAAAATTTGGATTTTAAGGTATAAAATAGTGCTATTTTAGCAGTTTTCGGTACTTAAATTTAAATATTGTAATGGTAAAATTTTTATTAATTTTTAATATGAAATTTCTTTGAGTGCTGAATAAGAAATTTAAATAAAGATTTGGAGCTAAGGGGGGGGGGAACCCCTCAACCCCCCCCCCCCCTGGCTACGTCCCTGGTTGTGGGTTTCATTCCTGTGGACTGTGGGCTTCCCTCGTGTGAGGATCGCAAGAGGAGGAATAGGAGGAGGAGGGAGGGAGGGAGGGAGGATTGCAACGAGGAGGGAGGGAGGGGTGGTGATCGACCGCCCTCAGGGTCGTAAACAGGACTCAGCCGGGCCCAGGTCAAAAGGAGTCGGCGGTCTGGTCTCTAGGGGGGGGGGGGGAAGGGGGATGTGTGTGTTAGTGTGTGCGCGTGCGACCCGACCGCTACATTACGCTTGCGGTGTGTCGCGTCCGTAATTTCAGTCCAGTTTCAGTCCCGAGGCGCGTGTGTGTGTGTGTGTGTGTGTGTGTGTGTGTGTGTGTGTGCGTGTGTGTGTTATGTGGAGCGCCACGTCTGCTATTGCACGGCGAAGAGGGGAGGGAAACTTGCGGCACTTCGGAACAGCTTCGTTCTGAAACTCTGGACGGTATTCGCGACAACAAATCAAGGGGGTAAAATGGGACAAAAAGAAAAAAAAAACTAGAACCGACCGCGGCAATTGTTTTGTTTTCCCTTTGCCCGGACGGTCGCCGCGGTCACACTTTTTAATGAAGGTGCTTCGTGTTGACGCGTCTTGTTTGCTCCCACGCATGCGAGTAAGTTTTGTTTTGAGGACAGGGTTTTAGCTAAATGCACAGACGAGGGGGATGGAACTTCACGCACCAATATGGCGGCCGTTTGTTTACATAACGTATCAGCCGAACCTGTATTTGAGGTTAAATTGGAGGAAAATGTCGACTCATATAATTACCTTTTTTTTATTGTGAAGATTCGTTGTATGGACTTTTAATATATATATATATATATATATATATATATATATAAACATATTAACCAGTGATATTTCGATATAATTTTCTTCCGAGCAGCGTAACTCCAGTTTTAATAAAAACAAAAATATGTGAAAATCAGGGGAAAAAATGGGGGGAGGGGGGGGGAAGAGTCACGTCTGACGGCTAATGCTCCATCTGTATCCTTTCCGAATCTCTGGTTCAGGACACTACTTAAAAATAACACCACTCTTGTTTGTAAGTTTACACAAGGAAGCAGCATGCATATAGAAATTGTACGAATATTATAAAGAGAGAGTGTGAGTTTGTTTGTAAGAAGTAAACTCGGAAAACTACAACACTTATGACTAAAATTATTCCGCTGTTATAAAGCTATATCATTCCAGATGAATACGCAATGTTTTTATTTAAAAAAATTAAAATATTTTTATACTTAAGAACTAATGTATGCAAAACATGAAGATATTGTATATCAAATGCCTATTAAAAAGAATAAAATTACTCCGAAGAAATGTGGATGTGCGATTGTAATTTGAGTTTATAATTTTAGGCATGAAACACCCGGTACAGATTCTTGAAAGCACTATAGAGGCTTAAGTGGCACCCTATGAATGGTACGGTTACCACACAAATCTCACGGCTGCCCGATGCACGACGAGAATACTGCGCGCATGTTCAGAGGCTTGCGCTTAGAGGCGATAACGCGCTAGAAGCACCGGCGAATGTCGCATTTATCATCCATCCTCCCTATCACAATAAATACACTCTGGCCGTGACGGGCCCCTTAACAATTAGCATTATATGACATAAGTCGTACCAAAATTCACGTTGTTGAGTAAGAGTTTATTTATTACGCTTTTGGCTTACTTAATAGCAGTGAGATTCCGCGAACAAAGGATTTTTTTGGATAAGACTTATAACTGTCAATGGCAACATACATAAGCTGATACCATAAGCAGGGTTGGCTGATTTAAACAACAGTGGTTGAAACGATGGTTCAACTCAAATGTTTTTTAATGTATTTATAATAGAATATATTAATAAATTTTAATGAAAGGCCTAATTGCACTCTAGTAACAAGAATAATTTTCTCATTAATGTTTCGTGTGATACAGGAACACATAATTATATACTAATCAAGATCTTATCATTTAAATTATCTAAATAAGTATTAAATTATACCTAGCTAAATATTCCTCTAAAATTAAATTAATTAGTAAATTGTAAAAGTGTAAAAGAAAGAGTAAATCAATAATATTGCTACTTGAAAAAAATTCTATTTTCTGGAAAATCCCTGACTGTACTGTAAATCTCCTTTATGTGTGAAACGCCCATTCTATAGAGAATCCTCCTGTGGAGAAATACCCTTTCTTCTGTGGTTAAGTCCCAGTCAGATGTACAGATTTTCTGAACTTCAGTTCTTTGATGTTATAACTTCTCTGGTTCAACATGAGTAACAGAAAACGAGATAATTGTATGGCTTTCATTTGAACATGCTGAGAACCAAAATAACTAATGTAATAAGAAAACCTGGTTTAAAAAAAGCACCTAATTTAAACCAAAAACCTAGTTTAAACAAAACAGTGTATTTTTTTTTTAAAATAACCTGGTTTATTTCAACCCTGGCCATAAGCCATAAATAAGGCAAAGTATGGAGTAGTCAATCTGAAACAGCACCGAAATGTGCATCAGTGGGCCTACAGTGCTATAATATTGTGCCACGTATCACCGGAATGTTGGTCGGGGTCATTACTTAAAACACCAGTAATATGCATTGCAAGTCCAGTGGCTTTAAAACAACAGCGTCTTCTCTTACCGACAATCGGAGGGTTATGAAAAAATAATAACGAGATGTCTTTGAAGTTGTATTATTTTCGGTTATGTAAGGTGATTTTTTCAACACGTGGAACCACAAACCACACAGGTGAAAGTTACGCATGTTGTGAATGATACTATAGCAGTCCAAGCCCCTTGTACCTAAATTTATTTTTAAATCTAATTTTAATTTTTAATTTTTATATCCAAAAAGGAAAAAATTACCTGCATCCGCCATTGTGGGGGAAAAAAAGTGTCAAAGCCGTCGAGAGATTGGAAAAAAAGGGGGTTGGAGGTTGAGTTTAGAGATTTTTTTCAATGCTTTGGTCTACCCTAATAGGACAACAATAATTACGAGTCTATTGCTAATATAAATTATGAGAAACCTTACACGTCATGCGATATGCGCAGATCACTTTTATAGATAACGCTCAGATAACGTTTACGGTCCTTATATATATTAGTTGAGTTGCAAAAGTTGTGCATATTGGGGAAATGGCCCGACAAATTCATTTACCTCCCCGGTCCTTTGGTTCCATTCAACGGCCCTGGCAAGTGTGACCAACCCCCCTCGCAGGGGGAAAAAAAATCAGCCCAAAACACCGCTGAGAGGGTTTTTTTTTTTCCGTCGCCTTCCCCGGGGCAATTACTCACCCCATAGGAGCAGGACTGTTCTTATCACGACGCTAGGCAAGTTCTCCTCTTCTGCTATCTGCAGTTGGTTATGGTGGTAAAGGGGGGGAGGGGGAAGGGGGAACTTATCTGCCGCGCAGATTGTCCCTGTAATTACCTCGCGAAATGAGGAGGGGTAGTGGGGTGTCTGTCCTTTCTCCCCCCTCCCCTCCCTGCCTACTCCCAGCCCCGAAGGTGTGATTGCGTTCCCCTTCCCCCCCTCTGGAAGTCGTCGCCGCCGCCGCAGCCGGGGTGGTTTAAGCCCTCGCCCGCCCTTTCCGTTTACACATTTAATTAAACTGGTCTACGCTTGCTTCAACTCCCCGCCCCCCAATTCTCTTCCCCCCTTGGTATCCCCCCTCCCCCTTTCTCCGCGATCACCAGCCGTGCGACCCGCGCTGTTTTGCCGGTCCATAGCTGCCTCTGCGGTGTCTCCGCGACACACACCCCCTCCCCCCCCCACACACACACACTCCGATGACTGATGCAGGCCGTGTCGTGGTCTTCCACCGACGGAACTGCAGAATTCAGCTGCTGCAGACAACCATGAGTGTGAATCCCATGGCCCCCACTCACGATCATGAAGTAAACCACCGATAAGGGGTTGCCACCCTATTTTTTCCTTTTTCTTTTAAACCCGGCTCTCTTAGGCATCAGCCCCTACAGTCCCGGGGACCCCCACGGGGCGTGGGTACGCAATACGTAGAGACCGGAAAAATTCGCGGCTTCAATGACCTTCAGGATAGACTCCAATATCCTCCGCACACTCGGGCAAATGCCAACTGTTCATTGGCTGCTGACTTGTGAGTCGTCTCGACTGGGTGGTCTGTGATTCGACAGTTCTATGAGTGAGGGTCTCTAATTGGCCCCTCAGTCCTCCAGATTAACAGTGAAACCAATGGCAGAAGCAGCACTTAGGTAAAATTATTTGAATTTTAGCAAAACACGAAACGAATCCGCGAATTTTTCAGGTCTCTAGTGATACGCCGTATGCGCGGCCGGGGAAGGTGTTGGGAGCTCCCGGCTGTGACCAGAGGCTAGGGCTACCCGTCCCAGCATGGTCGCCACCTTGGCCCCCTGCCTCTCTCAGCTGACCAGACAGTCGGCTGTTGTCCCCTCAGCCCCAAGACCTCGTCAGCACTGCTGGCGCCTACCCCGATCTCCCACGTCGCACCGGGACCTCTCAGAACACCCACGGAACCCGTGGTCCTAGCTGTCTGAGAGCTGTGTCGCCGCTCCATCGTCGGGCTTTAGGGAACCCTTGGCCGCTCGCGATCAGCCCCGAACTGAACAGTAGGAACTGCCGTGTGTGAGAAGGGGAAGCCTACAACTCGCGTAGTTTCGGTTCCCTGCGAGAAGTTCCGAAGACTTCCGAAGTTCTGCGTTTTGGTATGAACGCCACTTCAGCCGCTAAATCAGAAGTTTCCAATGAAAACAAGCATGTTGTGACTGACCTAACCTAACCCAACCCTTCGAATTTTTAAATTTCAATTTTTTGAGAGAAATCCGAAGTTGCACGAACGTGGTAGGGAACCGAAACTACGTGAGTTGTAGGCTTCCCGTGTGAGAAGTCCAAACTGTCGGTCCATCAGCCGAGTGTCGTGACCCACATCCATGTTTACACTCTTTGGTTTGTTTGCAATTTTTTTTTGACGTGATAACCTCTTATAAATCGATGAACGCCGGCTGCACGCACGAAAAATTGTCACGTTCCGCCTGAGCCGAGCGTGCAAGCGAGAGCGCGGAACAAGCGATAGAGAGGCACGATCGGCCTAAAGCGTTCGGCCTGTGACGAATCTATTTCTCTTCCACTCAAGTTATCACGTAAAATTATCGTCCGTAAAACGACTTTACAGACAACCCCCATTTTTTTGGTTGCTTTTTCTAACTCAATGTGCAACTGCAACTTCTAAAATTTCTTCCATATTATACGACGAAATGATGCATCCAACAGCAACGGCAACCACAAGACTTATCGTGTGTGGGAGCCTTAACACTGAGACCGGGATGATATCACTGTAAACTATTTTTTTTTTTTAATATTTTATTTCCAAGGATAGTCCGTGGAAACTCTGTTGCCAAACGATATCACTTGTAAAAATTGCAGATGTTACAAGTTTTTTTTTTTTTTTTTTTTTTTTTTTCAGTTTTACAAGCAATATCGTTGGCAACTGAGTTTCCAAGAATTTCCCTTGTAAAAAGTACACATTTTTTTACAGCGTAAATGTAACAGTAACAGAAAAAAAAACCTTTGTTTTAAGTAAGACTTAATGCATGCATGTAGGCTGCGGACCGCCAAGTGAGATGAGACTTGCTTCGCTTTACCCTCCCCCCACCTATTTTTTTTCTCCTCAAAAAACTCTCTCTGGAAGCAGTTTCCGCGGGCCACACCTTGAAAATATGTCACGTGACAGATTGTCAGGGAATCCACTTGAAAGTAGCCTTGGCTTCTGGGTTGTAGCCGCGTCCAAGGCGAATACACCGCCGACGTTTCGGTCGACATCATTGCAGTCGCCACCATCGCGTTGATCGCGAGAATTTTTGGTTTTCAAATGTCGGTCGAACTGGTTGTGATTTTTGTAAAGGTTTTATTTTTACTAATTTAATTTGGGGAAAAAAATATAAAATACATTTGTTTTTCTCGGAATAAGCATAAAATTTGGATTGAAAATACTTTTCTCGGACATGTAGACCTGTACGTACTGATGGACCTATACCTATGAGTTGATTATGTAATGGCAAGGATAAATTTTACGGATTGTTGTTGTGTTTCTGTTTTTTTTCTTTCGCGCTGTCAAAACAAAATTGGTTGACTGTAAAGTCGGTTTACGGACGATAGTTTAACGTGACAACGTCATAACAAAACATCGATGAAATGATTTCATACTTTTATGAATAAAATTGAATCATTTTTATTGAATTATCATTATTTTGTATGGATACAATGGAGTGAAATGAAATCTACATTTTAATTGATAAATTTACTTTTATTTGCACTCATTAATTCAAATATGTTTATTACTTTAACGAACAGATTATTTTAACTATAACTTTTATACATGTTTGCTATTTAACTTCTTCCAATCTGTGTTATTCTGTTAAGGATAGGACGACGTTAGGAAAAGTAGGAAACGAATGGGAGTGTTTCAAGTTTAATGTGCCTCGGAAAAAGTCAAATCGACGGTTGTTCCAATCGAGTGGAAGAGAGATAGATGCGGCGCAAGCGTACAATGAGCGTAACGGGACACAGCGTAACGGGACAATGTGCGTAACGGGACACTTTTTCGTGCGTGCAGCCGGCGTTCATCGATTTATTAGACGTTGTCACTTCAAAAAAAAATGTCATGATCCAGAATAATGATATACTCGCTGTGGCGTCACGTCTGTGATTCCAGAGCCAGGAGAAGAACGCGAGGAAGAGCATGTTACACGATGCCCCTGGCCGCCCGAAGTTGTATCGACGGCCTTGCTTCGGCCGGGCCCGGAAAGGCGTGGCGGACCGTGTTGTTGGGTGTGTTTTAGGGTGGGTGGCGGCCGGGGGCGTGGAGGGGATTGGCCTCTCTCCCTCCCTCCCTCCCTCCTTCCCCCACACCCCCTCCACCCCTTTTACAACTCAGCCATGTTGTGCACTTCCCCGTGAACCCGCCTCTCAAGTCTCCATCCCATCTGGCGCGCTCCCACGGGACCCCCGTGCGCCGGGAAGAAGCGTCGGAGGAGGAGGAGGAGGAGGGGAACTGCCTTCTCCCGGCTCCCGAACTGTCCGTCTCTTCTTGCCGGCTCGGATCTTCGGGTTCTCGTCGTTCCGTTACCGACTCCCGGCGGCGCGGGAACACAGCCTCTGTTCTCCGGATGGCCTTCCGCGCATTCGTTTGCGCGTCTTCTGTCCCGAAAAATGGAGGACCCCCCCACTTCGAATCAGAACACCTGGAATATTTATCCATCATTAGAGACCGGGAAAAAATTCGCGAAATTCATTTTCGCGATCGGCTAAAATACAAATCGTTATACCTCAGTGCTGCCTCTGCTATCGGCTCACAACTCACCTGGGTGACTCTGGGCCAGTGAGAAACACCCCGACCCAAATGCTTTATCGAATCACAGGCTGCTACGCTGGAACGTCTCACAAGACAGCAGCCCAATGAGTGGGTGGCATTTGACCGAGTGCAGGTAGAACTGCGGAGTTCATCCTACAGGTCACTGAACCCGCGAATTTTTCCGGTCCCTGTCTATAATTTGTTTAACGTTCATGTAAGTGGTGAACCAAAGGCGATTCTCCTTATTTTTATGCTTGAACCATATTAGTTAATAAAATACCATTGCTTAAAACAGGTGCGCAAATCTGTATTATTATTTTTTTGTGGAAGGGGGGGGGGATGCAAAAATCACTATGGCCCGTGAGGGAATTGGGAAAAAAATGGGGGGGGGGGGGTTATGCCCGAGAGTTTTACGCCTGGGTTTCGACCGATCCAATACTGCCCACGTTTTGGCCTACATGAATGTGCCATAAGCAGATAACTTTTCTCAACAGAAAGTTTTCCATAAAACACAGTTTTGACTTTTAAATTTTTCAAATCAACCCCGTTTCACAGTCGCGATTTTGCACAGTTGAGGGGCTTCTTACTCCAGGCTATCTCGCCCCTCGGCGCACATGGCTAAATATGTCACAAGTAAACAGTTTAGCTCGAGAAAGTTGGAGTTAAAAAAAAAATACACACTCACACGTATTATACATCGGAAAACAAACTCTTGTGCCGGTTAAATGTTCTAAACCTAGAGTTACTTTATACAAAAAAAAATTTTGTGACCTCGAAAAATTTTTTTTTTTTTTAGTGTGTTTTGAATCCATAGCTGTGATAAAGGACACAGAGAGGTCCGAAGAAGCGAAGGGAAGTAATTATTTGGCGCATGATTCCCTGTAGGTAAATAGCGACAGCGAACTGCAGACACACACACACACACACCTATATATAGGCCTATATATATATATATATATATATATATATATATATATATAAACATTGCCATTTATTCGGCCCTCTCGCGATTGCGTTGCCGGGGAAATTTTTTTTTTGTTTTGCCTCGCGAGTGTTGGCAGTCGTGGAGGCTTCGCTTTTGCAGTGGACGCGAGGCCGCAGGTTCGCCAACCACCCGTGGTCTGGCGGCGGTTGTGTGGGGGCGGGAGGGGGGGGGGAATGGAAACTAATTAACGTGGCGCCCCGCCCTGTCCGCGGGAGGAATTGGGGTCCTCGTCATTAAAGTGAATCGAAACTGTTTTTCCAACTCGATCGTTGCATTGTTAACGCGCTGTTTCCCCGCCCCCTGCCGAGGTAGGTACACCTCATTGATGAATGTGTTCCAGGAGAGAGTTTCAAAGCTTCTGTTCGACATCGTGTTTATAAATTGGTCGCTGCGCGCGTGTGTGTATTCCCCCCCCCCTCTCCTCTCGTATATCCTCCAGCTTGCAATACCTGTTTTATTTACGTGGCTGGGTTGTTACACGTGTGTTTGCAAACCGATGTGGCACTTGTGGTGTCGCAAGTCACGTTTTTGATGCGCATGTCTGAAACTATTCCCCCCTCCCTCTCCAAAAGTCAACCTTCCTTTTCACCAAAACTCATCTACTAGACGGATTAACTCATACAATATGCACGTTCATAAAAAAAAATTGTGATTAATTTTTTTTGCCAGTGATATTTTTTTGTGTTGTGAAATTCCTTAAGCGCGGGTGAGAGAATTTTTGGGGCATTTGCAGGCCAGATATCTAATGCATGAATACTCGTGACGTTAAAAAAGCGTAGGTCGGTCTTATAAAGTACAAACACCCGCAATTATATTTAAATATATAATTTTTAAATTCTACGCGTGTTTTATTCATTTAACTGGATATGTAAGCTGTAAGTTTTCATATTTAAGTGTAAAATAATATAATTTAAAAATATTATGTTCTATAATATGCTTTTAAAAATTATTCAAGTTAATATTTTAGTAATGCCATAGAAGTATAACGTGTGCCGAAAATTTATAGCACTAACTGTTTAGTGAATTTAACAAGATGGACATTGTTTTAATACGATTCTTGGTCGAAAATCAGGTCCAAAGCCGGGTTTGAGGATTTGTTTCAAGTCTTTTTCGCTTTAACCGGATCGGTTTCTAATAGTTTAAAAGTTCCCTTTTTTTAGTGCTGCCATCTGTGCGGGTGATGGTGGCAAGCAACGTTTGCGATTCAAGGCAGCGAATTCTAGCGGCGGGCGCAGAAAGTAAGTGTGTGATTCGCGTCTAGAAATTTCGGCATGTACTTGGAAAGCGAATTTATTATTTATTAGTACATTTATTACGCTTGGAATTATTTTTAAAGAATTATACTTTCAATTTCGCGTCCGAGTTTCGTATTTCAAGTTTATTTGCAACACGAACGACGTGAGAACGCATGAATTTGCTCGTTACTCGCTCACATTTATTTATTTTTTCCTTCTGATGATTTCTTTCATTGTGTTGTTTGGTTCACCGACTCGCATTCAAACTATCTTTTGCCCTGTTCGCGTCAACACATCGCGCGCTCTAACCTTTCTTCGAGTGCTCGTTCTGGAGGAAAAAAACCGAGAAATAATCGATTGAGCCGAGCGTCTTTCGAAGCGCAGCACCGCTGACTGGTGCCGGCACCAAAATGTTTCGTCGCTTTAAAAAAAAAATGGTTCCTCTAAACCCAGTCCATTAACGGCTGTTTTATTCACGCTCTTCTCTCTCGTGTGCAAAGTTGGCAGTAAACTTGGCAACATAAATTCACAATGTCCGTTGATGAAAGTGGGGCGGGGAGGTTTTTTTTTTTTAAAAAAGGCGTTAATGGTGAAACGTAAGCCCTACGGGGCCTCTTGTTTTCATTATTGGGTGTTTTGGGGGCGGAGGTATGAGGGGGGGGGGAATTGTTTCTGCCGACGGGATCTATACTCCAGAGTAACTCATGGCATCTTAACGAGCTATGCCCTTTTGGCCTGCAACACTGACGTTGTTGGAGCCGAGCTTTTAAGTTTTTTTTTATTTTTTGATCTGGTTCGTGATTTCGAAAAAAAAAATTAAGATGTTAAGTTGGTTTCTTCTCCCCGCTTCGAAAGTAAAAAAAAAAAAAAAAACTCTTGCGTTGGCGAACTCTTCACTTTGGACGCGGCTAAGACCTAGAAGCCGAGAACCTGTAAACAATGACGGCCACCACTATAGAGCCTGCGATCCTTGTTTTTTTTTTTGTTTTTTTTAATGAACGCCGTACACGTCACTGATGTCGCGCATAAGTAGATGTACGGAAATTTCGCGCATTCGTTTAGTCGCAGGTTAGAATGCAAACCTTCACTCTCTCGCACTGTGTTCGTGATTGGACCGCAGTTATCTGGACACGCCCCTCTACTACCGCGAGCCAACGATGCCCAGCCAGGAGAGAAGTAAGCGAACCAGACAGTGCCAATTGACAAGGACTAAATGGTCCTCGTTAAGAAATCAACCAATTGGAAAGCAAACATGTGTTGAGCACAACTATGACTTTTGAATTCTACCCTGAGTCCAGACGAATCCGCGAAATTTCTGGGTCTCTACGCATAAGTATGTACAGTGACTCGAATTTTGCGTACGTCGCATTTAATGTATCAGAACAAGACCCCCGTGTTGTTGGAACTACTGAACTTAACTTCACAATTTTAACAGTGGCCCTGTGTTGAAAAAATATATTTGATTGATCGCATGGCTTGAATTTAGCGTGGCTTGGATTTGGCATGGCCTTGAATTTGACGTGGCTTGATTTTGACCTTTTGTGACTGTCTATTAATATGACTAAAAATTGATATGTAATGTTAGAAGCTTATTTTTCTAATGCATTTTTTTTATGTAACTGATAAGGACTACTTTTAATTCTTAACTGTTACTTCAGTTTTTTTTTTTAACCAAAACATGTTTATTTTACTTTATTCCTTTTCAGCATATGTACTTAAAAACATACACTACAGATTATTATCATTATTTGTTTAACAAATAACATTATTGTCAAAATTTTCTGCATACACAAAATTACGTAATTTAGGTAAATTTCGATGGATTTCGTGTTTTGCCTTGTGTTTGGGTGTAATTCAGCGTTAGTTCGTTTTTATGACTAATCACCATATAATCGCAACACAAATCATTCCAATAAAAAAGTCTTTATTTTCCAAAGATCTAAGCTAGCCAACCATCGCCATTATTTTTATCAGAAATAAAGGAAATATAATTAAAAACATTTATATATTCTGAATATTAGTGATACAAATTGTGTTTATAAACTTTTTTAAGTCTATATATAAGTGAGGTTATTTTCCCGTATAAGTATATACTTTTATTTATATTATAAATTATGACGTTAATATTTAATGAATAATTAAATTTAATAAATTAGAATGAACAGTAAGCCATTCTATTGATCATCACTATTAATTGAAATAAAATATTTATTATTTTGTTCAATTAAATAATTAATTTTATAAACGTTTTTATATAAATATTGAATACATTAATTTTTTTAAATTTGATTTAATTTATTATTTTCCAGCCGTATTTGTAATACCACTCTATTCCTTTTATTATTTTTTTCTAAATTATTTGCATGCGAAATCAAAATTAGTTTTTTTATCACTTAAGTAAGTATAACTCCTAACGCTCTTAAATAAGTACACGCACCCACTTTTTTAAAAATAAGGTAATGTTGGTCTACAAACGGTATGAAATTATAAATTTCGCCGTCAAGCACAATCGCTTCCATAAAATAAAAAACTTTACAGCTGTACAGTGTTTCCACAACATAAACATTTAAACTTCACTCAATGTTTTTGGGTGTCCACCTAACATGACGCAGACCTACAGTTGGACTTTAAAGCGGCTTCACTCAGTGTCTGCAGTTCACAGGGATGAGAGCCACGCCCGAACAGTTCCGGAAGTTCTCCGAAGTTAGCCGATCACTCGTAGAAAAATAAAACACCATGGAGTATTTTAAATAACGCTAACCTAACCAACTTTAAATTTTTATTTTAGTTCCTAACCTCACCTACCTTCCCGTGGAAAAAAAAATTAAGAACTATTATTTATAACGCTGGCAGAATTTCACATAACCTAAACTAACCTTAAACTTCTGTAAAATTCGGAAGTATTCGGGTTGTGGTTGTGGCTTTCATCCCTGTGAACTGAAGGCTATTCAGGGAACGAACACAGGCGCTGAAGTGGGATCTGCCGGTGCTGCTATCCGGCGGCGTGCCCATGTAACTACTTTCGCCCTTCCAGGTTTTTTTTTTCTTCATATCTTCTCTCTATCTCTCTCTCTCTTCTCTAGCTTCTTCCGCCGAGAGTAGAAAGGGTTACGGGAGTCTTAGGATTGGGGGAGCGGGGTTGTCTGTAAGCAAGAGAGAGGAGAGGGTGGGTGGAGGGTACGGCGGGGGAGGTCGGAAACATTGTGCCTCTCCTTTATTGGGAAACGCATTACTGGTTAGTGGAGGAAGCCTGGCGCCTGCGCGGAACGTCCATCAAGAAAGATTATAAGGTTTATGCGGAAAGACATCGCATCACCGGCACCTTCATCCTCTATCCGTCTCCGGCGTTGCTGGAGGAGGGGGAAGGGGGGGGGTGGATGTATGCCACGGACCGGCCGGTCGTAGCCCCTTGCAACGGCAGCCTGGCGAGAACCTCTCCCGCGCTCTTTATAAGGAGTTCAGGAAAATAGCAAGTCTCGCTTCCCCCGTCCAACCACAGATTACACTCCCCGCCAATAACCAAGTGTAAAAGAATTGGGGGTTGTCTGTAAACTCGGTTTACGGACGATAATTTTACGTGATAACGCCATAAAGAAAACATTGATGAAAAAAATTGCATACTTTTTTTTTTAATTTTCAAATATTATTTAAAGTTTTTTTTGTTGCAAATTTAATTTAAATGATTTGTTTAAACGTAATCGCGAACAATTTAGTTAAAAAAAAAAGCCCGCCTTAACCTGTTTGATATTATAGAATATTTTCTCGCACGGTGGTTGGCCGGTTTTTGCACGCTCGGCTCAGGCGGAACGTGACAATTTTTCCTTGCGTGCAGCGGGCGTTCATCGATTTATAAGACTTTATCACGTCAAAAAAAAAAGGGGGTATCAAACGAGAAGATGTGTCCCTAGAAAGTTTGTTGCAAAGGATGCAAGTATTTTATGGGTCTCGCCTACTTGGGTACACACGCAATGCACAGAGCTCCAAATGAACACGCTTGATTTTAAAACTTCCCAAGATATATATGAATGGAAAAGCTTTTAAGAATATGTTGAAGTTGAACTTCAGTGGTGTTTCCGTATTTCTTTTTTAAACTTTAATTTTCTGAGAGTAAAAATGGCTAAAAAAAAAATGGAGTCCTCAGAATAATACTTATATATGTATAACTCTCGGTAGAGGTTCTTTAAAGCGCTAAATAATACTTGCGATGTACCTACGCCATATCTCATGGTTGCTCTGTGCACGACAGTCCACAGCCTTGCGCGTAGAGGCGGTACCGCGCTAGAAATACCGGCGAATGTCGCACTTATCATCAAGCCTCACTAACACAAAACACACCCCTGCTTAGAAGGGCCCCTTTGTGCTGAATCGTGTACTCGAGCCACTGCAATACATTCGTATTTCGCAGAAAACAATCAAGACTGACAAGTGAATTCGTTAACGTGTACTGAACATAGAAATCAAGCTAATTTACTAACTGTTTTAAAAAAAATAAATAAATAAATCGCGTGATTCCTTTTTTCGGTGCTTTGTTTTCTGCAGTGGTGCGTGATTGAAAAAATTAAATAAATATCTGGTGAGAACATATGTGAGCCAACAAGTGTAAGGAACCTAACGAATGGATCGAAAGTAAAATCCTTTAATTAATTAATAGGAATGGCAAGAAAATGAAATAACTAATTCGGCACGCGAGACTGAGCTATACATTTTATTTTAATTGGACATACATTAGAGATAATTTTTCGTTTTAACAGATATCGAACTATGTAACTGCAGAAACAATATCAGGGGTATCAGTAAAATAAATTTGGATAGCGTTATAAATAG
The DNA here is from genome assembly GCF_032445375.1 of Bacillus rossius redtenbacheri. Classification (NCBI taxonomy): domain Eukaryota; kingdom Metazoa; phylum Arthropoda; class Insecta; order Phasmatodea; family Bacillidae; genus Bacillus; species Bacillus rossius. The sequence goes on from NC_086340.1 coordinate 11,111,313, forward strand.
GCGTTCAGTGAATTGTAAATAAACCGAAATTTGGAATTGTTTTAATTTAAGCTGACTGCAGATATTTACGAATAAATATTTAAAACGTTAGATCACAGGAGCAGTTATGTTTTTTTTTTCAGCTGTGGAAACCCAGAAAATAAGCGTCTAGCGAGCAACCACAACTCGATTGGCAAGGAAACAAAATTTGGATTATGATTGATGATGAGTCCCATAACTGTTATGCCGTAGTGATATAAGCCGTGGCTCTCTATGCTTGCCAGGACGGGATGATTCTGCGGCGGGTGGCCATTGCCTTCCGCAGGATGAAGGTGAGAGGGACATAGCAAACACCCAGTCCTGAACCCAGGGAGAGGTTTTTGAAAAATCTCCCCAGAAGAGAATTGAATCCGGGCCCCTTAGGCCCACCAGCCAGACACCCAAAGCCACTGGATAAAGTGGGCGGACTTGGTCATGATTATTTGCCTGAATTTTTTAAAAAATGGCCAATAACATGTAGCACATATCGGTAGTCAAAAATTGTCACAGGACACGAAATGCAATGATTACATAGGGGAAGACTTTCTCGTATGAATGAGATGGTACAAGCAAGTTCAGGAGTACAGGACTTCTCGAAAGAGATCACGGAAACAGCAAGAGTGAGATGGTACGACCTTGTCCAGACAATTGGAATACCTATACCGACTGCCTAGGAAATTTTTTTGGAATTGAAGTACACAGGAAGAAGGCGTTCAAGGAAGAACACGTAGCAGGTGAGAAGAGAAGATAGTAAAAGGAGTGCATGACAGAGGAGAAGAATGGAACAGAGTGAGTTTTGGAGGGGCAGAGGAATTTGGAAGCATTTTACACTGACGCTTAGTAGAGAAAAAAAAAAAATCACAGGAATTTTGGCTTTTAAAGACCTTAACATTTTGTACATTTCGGTTGAAAAATCAACTGCTCATTAAAAAAAAAACAGAATATATGTTCTCTAGAAAAAGAAATGTTTCATCAGGGGTACGTGGAAAAGTCAGTTTTGTAGCAATCACGCTTCCGCGACCTTTCGTCAAATGCGGACCGACATTGCTTCGGTTTTTGCGCGTGTCGCACTGCACCAGGCTTCGACTGTTGTTATTTTCGTGTGTTCTCGTTTGCCTGCCTTCCCCCCCTCCACACCCAAATCCCTTATACACCACGGTTCTCTTGTGCTCTCGTTCGCCCCGCCATTCTCGTGGGGTTTTTCGTTTCTCCCATCGCCCAACCGGCAGCCCTTGCTGGCTGTCGCGCCCGCATGGCCGGGGCCAGGGGTCCGTAAACTACGCTAGGAACGCAACGACGCAACAACGCAAAGAACGCAAGTCGCAAGACGTCACCAACTCTCGCTAACTTATTGTTGTAAAAAATTATTAGACAAAAAATACCATGAAATCATCCATAATTTGATATAAAAGGGATATTTTCTTTAACAGTATGAAAGTTTAACAAGCTTAAGTTTAATGCAGATAGTAAAAAAAAAATAACATCGTGGGCCGTGCGCCTAATGCATACGTCTGTAAAAGTTTTTCGGAACACTTGTCATCAAACATGGCTGTACCGAAAACGCAAGCCGGAAACGCAAGGAAGTTGGAGTTGAACAACAGCGTTGCGTTGTTGCAGTTTGCGTAGTTTTTTTTAAACCAGACCTAAAGGTCACGTGATCCTTCCCATCAGCCGACCTTCCTCGCAGCGAAGATCATTGCGAGGTCACGGGTTCGAATCCTTGCTAAGGGTCCCGCCTACTTTTGTCACACGTACCGCTAGTGCTTCAGAACAAACCACGAAATGTTGAAACTGCTAAGGACATCCGAATGGTGTCTATGTTCATCGGAACTCATTTAGGAATTTACCAGGGGCTAATGAGTAGTTCTTTTTTTTCGAATTTCGTTTTTAAACTGTATTTATAGAAGAACGAAAATGGCTAAAGCGCTTATTGTCGGAATAATTTTGAGGTAGTGATTTTTAAAAGCGTTCATGGGACTTGCATTACACCTTTATCTTCATTTATCCGCCATATAATGCTGTGGTCACCGTCCTGTGCACGACGAGAAGACTGCGACAGTCCATAGCCTTGCGCTTAAGGCCCCGATAACTTTGTCAAACTTTCGCTTCCAGGGGTTATGACGTCACTGAAAACGTCATTAGCGCAGCCATGTTTGCTTGTGACAAGTCGCATGACTTGAGTTACCATGAAATAAATTTTTTTTATAGAACGGATCTAAAATATGTTGGATATCGAGCCAAGCGAAAACGTAAATGACACCCGTTTTGTGGCCGTACAAGTAACGTTTATTAGATGGATTTCAGAACTGAAACTCTTTCTAGGTTTAAAGGTAATGATACTAGCTACTTTGTGATATGGTTGTAATTTATTTCAGGAAAAATATTTTATTTTAACAATCCGATAAAAAATATTTCAATTTGTGAGTGTTTTGTCAGCTGAGTTACATAAAATAACCTTTTTTGGAAGAAATTCAAAGCATTTAATGAAGTAGACTTTGAACATAAATAATTTTCAGTTCTATAATCCATTTAATTCTCATAATATACTACTCAAAAGTATAATATACTCCTTAAAATGTTACTTTGACAAGTTATTATGGATTAGGTGTGCAAAAAATATTTGTTTTAATTTGTTAAAGCCAAGTCACTCAAAAAAATCTAAACGTTATCGATGTTCAACCTAAATATTATTTTTTTTTTTAAATCTGAAGGTGGACTCATCCTCTTAGGATTTGATGTTTGTGGCGTTTTAAACTAGTAAGACAATTTTTGTTTCACCGAAGGAGGTGCACTAATTAACATTTTTCGCCTTTTAATTCACGAAAAACCCTGGTTGCAAATGATTGCAGGGATCTTCGCAGATCTACGCGTATCTTCGTAGATATACGGACTCGAAGTTTAGCTTCCATGGCTCATCGCGGCGTGTTAGTTAAATATTCAGAAAAAAAAAACTTGTCAAGTCCTCAACGAAATTACTTTTCCTCCTCCCAAGTACCTTTTTTTTAAATCCCTGTTTTTAACGGAACACGGAACAAGGAAGAGGTAATTTGGCGTAGATTCTACCGAAAGATGCAGTCATCTGGAACTACGAAGTACCCTTTCTTCGTTTATTTGAGGAGTATTCGTCGTTGAAAAAAAAATTGGTTGTCTGTAAAGTCGGTTTACGGACGATAGTTTAACGTGACAACGTCAGAACAAAACATTGAAGAAATGATTGCATACTTTTATGAATAAAATTGAATCATTTTTATTGAATTATCACTATTTTGTATCGATACAAAGGAGGAGTGAAATGAAATCTACAATTTAATTGATAAATTTACTTTTATTTTCACTCATTAATTCAAATATATTTATTACTTTAATGAAGAGATTATTTTAACTATAACTTTTATACATGTTTGCTATTTAACTTGTTCCAATCGGTGTTATTCTGTTAAGGATAGGACGATGATAGGAAAAGTAGGAAACGAATGGGAGTGTTTCAAGTTTAATGTGCCTCGAAAAAGTCAAATCGATGGTTGTTCCAATCGAGTGAAGGAGAGATAGATGCGGCGCAAGCGTACAAGGAGTGTAACGGGACAATGTGCATTACGGGACACTTTTTAATGCGGGCAGCCGGCGTTCATCGATTTATTAGACGTTGTCACGTCAAAAAAAGTCCGCAAATGTGACAGCAATTTTTTTCAAACGTTAGACTCGCGTTCCGAAGAAACCTCGGGTTCGAGTCCCTGTCCGGATATCGCGATTTAGGTTTCCCCACAGTCACTTCTTCACTTCTTGTAAACGTTGGGATGGTCCATTACGAGGAGTAAATAATTCTTGCCCTGACACTGGATCTGCAGGACGTGGCGAGGTGCAGAGCTGGCCGTACAGAAAAACTGTTTCTGTACTTTTTTTTTTTTCAAAATACTCCTTTGGAAACCAATTGCCGAGAAATAGTTTGTGATACCACAAGAAATGTATTGTAACTTCGATAAACACATGGCTATTTTTTCATACATGAAACATTTGTTTTTCCATGTAATATTGAGAATTTCTTATGCAAATAGGCGAATAATGTTATATTTTAATTGATCTTTCATTCAAGGATTTTTGAACCGTGATCATGATAATCGAATATGCAATATGTTGAACCATTTTTTTTTCTGTAGTGTCATGCTTATTAATATGCGCAGGTTAATACTGGAAATTCAGGGAACGTTTTACAAATAACTTTGAACTATTGGAAGGTACTGGGGAAACACGAATCATAAATTCCCGGGGTAGGAATCCCAATTCAGTGTTACTGCGAACACTATTTTGCTATTGATACAGTTGTTTTAATGTAAATGTACCTACAGCTTTACAAATATCTGTAGTTTTACGTGAAAATTTACGTTCCATTTACAAATATATATATATACATACAGTTTTGGGTGTAAGGACTAGTATGGGTGGTTGGATGGTCCTGTGTTGAAGGGTCAGTCCTCGTCCTGGAACCTCCTGGCGGATGCATTGCTGACACTTGGAAGGATGTCTCCTGTCTCCTGTGTCCTGTGCCGTTCATACCGGGTCCATGTCCCTCGATGAAATTGATTGTTAAAGTTGAAGGTTTGTTCCCAGGACTAAACCCAGAGGTGCGCTCCTCTGGGGTCCAGATCTGACAATTCGCGGGTGCAGACGACCCGATAATGTCACGTCAGAACACAAGAGTCGGTTCCACGTCGGTTTTCACTTACTTCCTAAGGTCAATGTCCGTCCGTAATGGCCAAGCGTTTTGGATTATTGGTATTCTTGGAAATATAACGATTTTGTCTGGCTTCAGGCAAAAGTCCAAAGTCTTTGGAGAGCTACACCAATGTGTAAGTTACTCTTCCATTGGCTGCTTTCTTAGTGAGAACCTTAATTTTTTTCTTCTTATTTTGCAATACCTAACGATTTAACTTTTCTTCATAGCTGAGCATCATTGGCTAACGGTCGTAGAGGGGGGAATCAAAATTACTTGCTGTCCAATAATGACAAAAAGTGGGTGACTAAATTATTCTGCGGAATTTTCCTTATCTCCTGGTATAACTCACGTAGACCCGTTTTTTTCTCTCTCTCCCTCTGTCTTTTCACCGTTGACTGTCGTTGCGATGAAATTACATTTTTTTCGAAGATGGCCCTTCGTGTGTGTGTGTGTGTGTGCACGAGAGTATGACGTACTTAACTTTCACGCAACTGTAAGGTAAAAAAAAAATATTAAAATTCCCTGGTGTATTACTGTGAATGATGTGTGAGTGTGTGTGGGCGCGTATGTTTATTATCGTTCCAGCGGAGGCGATGCCGAGTCACGATAAAAATTAAAAAAAAAAAACATGCCTTGTCATCGCAGATATCAGAACACGTCCATATTCAATTCCCCCCCCCCCCTTTTTCCCCTCTCCCCTGCCTTTTACCCCCTCAAAATTCCATTCCCCCCACCCTTAATTTTCCTTGTCTCCCCTCCCGTGTTATTAATGGCCCGGTGGAGCTGGCCGGCCGCCAGGGGCGCTTGTTCTTCTGGTCGCCGGCAGGTACGTGTTTTGTTCCCGGGAGCGGTTATATTTGCGGCGGCGCCATTGTGGATCCCCTCATCTTTTTACCCTCTCTCCCTCTCCCCCTCTCCTCCTCTCCTCCTCTCCTCTCCTCTCTTCCCGCGATCCCGCAGGTTGTTTTAATTAAGGGTGCGGCCACCTTACCGGCTTCGGCGATGGCGGCGAAGACTTGTCTGGACGCCTCTCTCTCGCTCTAGGCGGCGAAGGTCTGGCCTTCCCCCTGCCCGCTTCCCGGGCACACGTGTGCTGCGAGCAGAGCTTCAGAGCAGAGAGAGAGAGAGTTAGAGAGAGTTATAGAGAGAGTTAGAGAGAAAGAGTTATAGAGAGAGTTAGAGGGAAAGAGTTATAGAGAGAGTTAGACAGAGTTAGATAGTTAGACTTAGAGAGAGAGTTAGATAGAGTTAGAGAGAGTTAGATAGAGTTAGAGAGATTTAGACAGAGTTAAACAGAGTTAGATAGTTAGATATAGTTAGAGAGAGAGTTAAATATAGTTAGAGAGAGAGTTAGACAGAGTTAAACAGAGTTAGATAGTTAGATAGAGTTAGAGAGAGAGTTAGACAGAGTTAAACAGTTAGATAGTTAGATAGAGTTAGAGAGAGTTAGAAAGAGAGTAAGAGAGAGTTAGAGAGAGAGAGAGAGTTAGTGAGAGAATTAGACAGAGTTAGACAGTTAGAGAGAGAGATAGAAAACAAAGCTATTAGAAGACTGCTCGAGATATCACAGCTATGTGTCTCTTTACGGAAAAGCATTGAATAACACGCCGAGGTTCGGGTGTGGAGATCTGTTTCCATATTTCGTTCCAAACTGTATTTTTTTAAAAGGAACTGATTAAAGGGGGGTGCACCGCGCTCTTTTAAATGATTCGTGCAATGGAGAAGTTTAATTTAATACATTTTTTTTGGGACATATTCCATTGCAGTTTAAAACTGTTTGTCACGGGGAAAAAATTTTCAAGAATGCAAAATAATAAATGAAAAATGAAAACATAAAACCACAGAGAACAATCCTTCAATCAGCTGACGTCGAGTAGATGGAACAAACAATGAAACTGAACAGGTATCACGGACGACACAAGAGCAGACGAACACATTGAAACTTTATAAATCAGACAGCACAAAAATTCCGTGGATGGTATTTAGTCGCGAAAAATTAACAGCACAGACGAACACAGAACACAGTGGGCTAACAATGACGTGACAGTTTCAACAATAACAGTAAATGCACACAGACAACAAAACTGGACAACCCATCAAACATGCGAACACAAGTCTGTGCCTGATGGCGGGACCAACGCCAGTTCCTGAAACGTCGCAAACTGCTTTGTTATAGAAGAAACATACGGTGTTTGTCGTTGCTGTCGTTGAGGTGTTCTCCGTAATACTTGTTTATTTTCATCGTCGTGTTCGTATTTTTTCTGCGTTGTCCATGTTTCTATTCTGACTTAACTTAATGTTCTGTTCTTCTTGAAACTTTCTCGTCGATGTATCCCACTGTATTCGTCTGAGCTGTTAAAATTTTTCATAAAAAAGAAAGCCATCCTCTGAATTCTTGTGTTATCCGACATTTTAAATTTGAATGTGTTCGTCTGTTCTGACGTTGCTGTTTCCCCCCCCCCCCCATAATACCTGTTTAGTTTCATCGTTGGGTTTATCTATTGACATCAGCGGATTTAAGCTTGTTCTCTGTGGGTTTAATTTTTAATTTTTTATTCTTATTTTGCATCTTGAATTTTTTTCCGTACAAACAGTGCAAAACTGCAATGACGTATGTTCAAAAAATTGTATTAAATCGGGGTAAAACGCGTGTGGCTAAGGTCTCAGCCTCCAGACCTTAATATGTGAAGCAATGTGTCTCGGGTTTGAAACCAATCCACTGCAGTAAATATTTTTTATAAAAACATTTTTAAAAAAATTTTTACAGCATACATATAAAGCAAGATGACGACCGACAGCAGACAACCTAAATTAAAGATGGCCGCCGACACCCGCCAGAATAACATCAAAACACAAGAGTATCACTCGTCATTTGGTTAGGAGTTCTGCCTTGTAGCTGTCAAGTAGTATCTTTGGAAACAGAGTTTCCAAGGTTTCTTATTGTAAAAGTACAATTTTTTTTTCAGAGTAGGTTGTTATTGCAATGAAATGACAAGGAGGTTATGAGATGTTATTATTAAGTTCACTTTTATTTAGCGTGGCCACGTGGTAACAGCAAGCGGTGAACACCTTGCATTGTAATTTTTTTTTTGTAAATGGAACACAGATATTTATATAAAGTTTCAGATATATGTAAGTTTGTACATTTACATGAAAATACTGTACTGTATGCAAAATTGCGTTCACAGTTATACTGGTTTAGAATAATTATCCGGGCATTTATGCTTTGAAGTTGTCCCAGTTACCTGCAATAGTTAAAAGTTATTTGTGAACCGTTCCGTGAATTACTTTCCGGTATTAACTGCGCACATAATAAGTATGAGATAACATACTAAAGTACAATAATTGTTGAATATTCAGTTATATTTTTTAAAAAAAATTAAATGAATATGTTTTAATGAAAACTAAAATAAAATATAAAATTGTGTGCCAATTTTCGTAAGAAATACTCAGTATTATAACGAACATCGTATTTTTTATATGACAAAATAACCGTAGCCGTGTGTTAAAAAAAGTTACAGTATGTTTCTTGTAGTAATACGAATTATTTCTTGGCAACTGGTTTCCAAAGGAATCTTTTGTAAAGGTACAGCCATTTTTTTTTCTGTGTGGACGGCTCGGGGTGTGACGTAGGACGTGTGACCCACAGGTGGCCCCGGTGTCATGTCTAGATTTGGGGGGGGGGAGGGGGGGTTCGTTGCCCTACAGGGCTGGCGGGTGATATACTATGCTCGCGGGGCGCCCCTTTACGACCCTGTAACGGCAATTGTGCACGTCGCGATCGCTAATGACCCCCCCACCCCCACCCCACCCCTCCCTACCCCTTCGCAAAACCAACCCCCTCCGCTGTCGATACTCGCCGCGCCGTGACGATTCCCCTCCAGTGGCGAATATTAGGAACTTGATCTGGTTTGAGAGCGTTGATGGCATTAAAGAGGGGGGGGGGGGAACTGATTTATATCCCCTTGGAAAGGGTACCTTTCATACTTTTGGCGGCGGTAGTGTAGATGGGTAGAAACTGGAAAGGTACCCCTTTCCGATTATTTCTTAAAATGTTTCGGTTTTAATATGCAAATATGCACTGGAAAGGTATCCCCCTCGGAAAATGGTACCTTTGAGGATTTCGCTCTTTCATAGTCCAATCAAAGTCATAACTTAAGAATTAAGAAAGTTTTTTCTTACATTTTATTTCAAGTAGTTTTGAATCATGTCGTAAGTAACGATTCATAGGTTAAGATCATAAGCAATATAAAAAAATACTTAAAAATATTGTGGACGGTTGTTTGGGTTAGTATAGCTCCATTAAAAATAAGTACTAGCAAATCACGTGATACCTTTCCAGTTTCTACCCAGCTACACTACCGCCACCAAAAGTATGAAAGGTACACTTTCCGTGGGGATACAATTTTAACGCCCCGCGTTAAAGATACAGTCGTCTGCTGCTTACAATCATGTCTAATCCTGAGCTCAGGTTCATCAAGTGCATGCCAATAGCTAGAGACCGGAAAAATTCGCAGATTCATTCGGCAATAGGCTAAAATTCAAATACATATACCTCTTAGATGATTTTGCTATTGGCTTACTGTTCATCTCGACGAATCTCAACCAATTATAAACCCTCAACCAAAGAAGGATTGAATCACAGAAAATCCAGCCGAGACGACTTAAAAGTTGGCATCCAATGAACTTGCGTTATTTGCCCGATTGTACAGAGGAATGCGTAGACTATCCTGAAGGCCATCGAAACAGCGAATTTTTCCAGTCCCTACCAATAGCACGTTACTAGAGACCGGAAAAATTCGCGAATTCATTTCGCGATAATCTAAAATACAAATCGTTATACTTCAGTGCTGCCTCTGCTATTAGTTCACAACTCACCTGGATGACTCTGGGCCAATGAGAAACACCCAACCAAAGCTTTATCGAATCACAGGCTGCTACGCTGGAACGTCTCACAAGACAGCAGCCAATGAGTGGGTGGCATTTGACCGAGTGCACGTAGAACTATGGAGTTCATCCTACAGGTCATTGAACCCGCGAATTTTTACGGTCCCTACACGTTACTCTTCCGGTCCCTACACGTTACTCGTTATTTACTGCAACCAGGATGAACTCCATGCACTCTTACCCAAGTACGTAAGTTAGCGTCAATTCGTCCATTCGCTGCTGCCACGTTTTACCTTGGGTTTTATTGGTAGGGGCAGGAATTTTTTCGCGAACTAAAAATCCGAACGCGTATTTTACTGCAAAATGGTATATCCGCATATAGCTGTTTCTTCCTTGTGATTGGCGGCCGGCTGCGAGAGAATTCGTTGCCTTATTTGACCGAGCCACTCGGGATAGTTTGCTTCGCGTGTTGGATTACTGTGATTGGTTGTACCGACAGTAGACATGTACCTGAAAGGAACTCACCCAATCACGAAACACAGGTAACACTACGGTTTTTTAACTCTCAGCTAGTCTCGGAATCATTTCGCGAAAAGTGCATGCCCCTATGTAATGGATTATTGTCCTGGTGGTGAAAAAAATATGTAGATATGGCTCAGCGAGAACGCAGTTCCAGTGTATAATGGCATGCATTCCAGCTATATCCAAGTACCTGCGTATTAAAGTGATTTTAGAAAGTCGCCAGCTATCAGTAGACACGTTTGTATTTCGAAGGTGAAAATTTGACTCTTGGACGGAACACGTTAACGTTTTAAACAATATACACTGTTATTATGGAGACCGAAGAAAATATTTTTGCTTTTATTTCGTGACGGGCTTGAAATATTAAACAAGTAAGTATTTTTGTTTGTTCCTCGGTTTGCACTGACTACTCAGCGCTACAGCGGAACTTGCAAAAACAAAAGAAGAAAAGGAGTGTACAAAGTCAGTAGACATGAGCCTCAGTGTGCATAGCGCGTTGGAGTTGTTAGTGCACGTCTTTTCCCAGGGAAATTACCTACGGATGTGTCAAAACGGAGTCATTTAAGTTTATGCACGTTGTAAGTTATTTTATATTCGATGTGGTCTGTAGAACATTCAACATCAATTTCCATAGTCTAATTTTTCAAAACTTTTTTCTTACACATCTGTAATTAGTATTTTTTTTTAATTATCTGTTGTAGAGCAAATAATACTTACATTTAAAGATTTTCAAAATCATACCATAGTGTATAATCACAATATAATTATCTACCTTCCATGCCATTTTTTTTAGTATTAAATCAGAATCGTGACAGATGTAGTAATTCATAAAAAATGATTTCAATTAACGACTTGATAGAGGAAACTATTTTTTAGCATCCGGTCACTATTTTGTTTTTCAAGCATTACACTCAATTGTATACTATTTGAAAATTAATGGAAATAAAAATAAATTTATTATGGCTTGAAATAAGTTTTAAAACGAAGGCGATGTAGTTCCCCCCTTTTTTTCTAATTTTTTTTTCTGAGGCGTGCGCGCTCGCAGGAAAGGGAACGACTGGTGCGAAACCGTGCGCGTGAGTCTTTTGGTCTGTGCGCGCGTGTGCAGGCGGCGCGAGGAACCGGCTCCTTGTTTTCCCTGCGCCCGCCTGAGCCCCTCTCGGAGGTGTTTGCTCTGGCGGGGCGGGTTCCCCCGGTCTGGCGGGACCGAGGGTTTATCTCCCCGGACACCCCTGCGGGGGGAGACTCCGCCCCTAAGACGACGACGTAGACAGCCCCGGGATGCGGCGTTAAAGTATTACTCCGCGACGAGTGACAAGAGAGAGAGAGAGAGGCGGGGGAAAGTAAACACCGAATTCTCGAGATTGAAACTTAAGGAAAACAGAAAAGTTTTGCCTTACAAGAGAAAAGAAGAAATCACTTTTTTTTATTCATTATTTTTTGAAGTTATACTTCTTTAGGCGCGTTATGGGAAAATAAAAAAAATTACGAGAGTGAATTTTTGCGATGCGCGCGCAGCATGAAACGAAATTTTCACAGGATTAAAACAAAAGGCTACATACAAATAAAAATTATAAATATGTGCTTTTAAATTATAAACTTTAGCGATTAATTTGAATTCTGGTCCATATAATATAAAGAAAACATTTATTTATTGTTAATAATAGTGATAGAAATTGTGTTTATAAAGGTTTTCAAGAGTGTTTTTAAGCGTATTTATATAAGTGAGGTTTTGTTCCCTTATGTACAATTTATGTGCATTATTATTAAATGAATAATTAATATTAAGACGTTAGAACAAAACATTCAGCATATTTATTAATTACCGTTATTACGAAAAATTCATCTCCGATTATTTTACGTAATTTAATATGTTTGTATTAATATTGAATCCTGAGTATTTATTTAACATTTTTTTATTTGATTGGATCTATACTCTGCTAGCCGCATTCAAAATATCACTCCCGTAATTTTATTATTTTGTTTCTATTAATTAGTTGCACGCAAAATTAAATATAGTGTTTCATTACGCCAAGTAAGTAAACCTCTAACGCGTACATTAAAATACACGCACCCATTTTTTTCCTTTATTTTATAAGTTACGTACTCTTTATGTATGCATACACTGTTACAGATACACTGTTTTTAGTCAAGAAAAAATCAAACATAATGGTATGCAAGAATTTTTGCAGAAAAATGTTTTTCGTACGTTTGCAAAAGATTTCCTTGGAAATTAATTGCCAAGAAATATTTTGTAATACTACAAAAAAAATTGCAAATTTTTACAACAAATTTGTATGGTTCATTTTTCATAGGCCCTTTATGAACAGCGTTTTTGGAAACAATGGATATTTTTTGTCGCGCTTACGAAAATTGGTGCATTATTTTATATTTAAACTGTCGTTTCCTTCAAGCATAATTGGTTCAACCACGGAAAACATAATCGAATGTTCAATAATTTGACATCATTTTGTTTTATCATTCTTATTAATGTGCGCAGTTAATAGAGCAAAGCTATTCAGAGAACTGTTTACAAATATCTTTAACTATTGGAGATACTGGGATAACACAAAGTATAAATGATTGGACAAGAATCCGAATAAAGTACCGCGAACATTTTTAGTTGCTTTCATGTAGCCTATATGTGCAAGTAATTTCTGTAATTTTGCGATATTATTTATTTCTCATTTTCAAAGTTCAAATGGTACCAATACTAAATACTAATTTGAATGTTTCGGAGGTGAAATACGTAGCTAACAAAGCTGCAAAATATTTAACTTATACCACGATGTTTCTCATTCCCCCATATGTTGTCAACTGGAAAAAGTGTCAGAAAGGATAATTTCAGGTTGAATTTGTTTACAAAAATGTGTGATAGAAGAAATGTATTCCAGAATGTTCATGTTAGCTAAAATAAACTTAAAGGTTTTTTATTACAGGAAGTGATAGTCAAACTTAAACTTCTAGACCCGGTCAATAAACGTATTCTGATAGTCTCAGAATTTCTTCCTGTGCACAGTTAAAGATTTTTATTTTTGTTGTGGGAAGCTAAAAGCTACGGAATAATGTTTCGCACGCGATTGTAAGTCGAAGCCCTTTTAGTGACCCCTAGCGTTATGGCTAGAAGTCACGTACACTTCCGCGAAATTTTTTATTTCGAACTCCTGCTATTGATTTGTTGGCTCGAACCCCCTTTTCTTCCTTCGCCCTTCTCTTACGACCCTGTGGCAATACTAGAGAAATTGAATTGTTGGAAAAAAAAAAAAAAAAAAAAAAAAATGCTGAGGAATAGTAGGAGTAGCAAGTGTCGGAAGTTCAAGATTGTGAGAAGCGCAGGAAATTTGCATGGCCGCTGGCTAGATGTCGCTTCTCCTTGGAAAAAAAATAGGGGGAGGGGGTTTGTGGCGTGTGTTTGTATATCGCCGCTACGGCTCGCATCAAGTCGAGTCCCAAGTGGGTATATGTATCACACAGCTTTGCCGTGGGCATACTGCGCATCCGACCTCTCTCTCTCTCTTTCTCTCTCTCTCTCACACACACACACTTTTTCTTCCCACTATCAATTCTCCGTCCCTTTTTCTCGACCCACCTTCTCTTACTTTTTCACCCTCTCCCTACATGATATCCCAGTCCACATTTAGCGCCCGCGCGCCTTCAGACAAAACACACGCACACGTATAATGCCTGCCGCACTAATTTTTTTAAAATTTTATTTGTATGTTTGGTTTGACTTTATGTGCCATCCAACTGCTGAAGGTAATTAACATTTGTATTTATTATCCGTTCTTGAGGTTTTTCTGGAAACCAGCAGTGCTGCTTGTCAATGAAATAATTTTAAATAAAAATTAAGTAATGTCAAGAAAACTATATAAAAAATCTACTAGGCCTACTTGGTTTCATTACATAGTAAATAATCAAATTTGTTTTCTTAAAAAAAAAAAAAAACAATTTTTTTGTTTGTTTTATTCACAGTGCACCAAGATTTGCCGTAATAAATCTTTAGTTTTTTTTAGTATGTTATGGTTCCGTATGACGATGGAGTATCGTAAAACGGAGTGAATAGGGTCAGAGGGGTGAATATGATCAAATGTTTGTAACATATTTTGAAATATAATATAGCAGAAAAGAATTATGTATATAACTGTGTATTATAACTATAATTAGAACTATTAGAACATTGTATATTTTTGCTATATTTTGTTTCAAAATATTATGTTAAAAGCTTTTCATTCTTTTCACCCGTCTGATACTATTCACACCGTTTTACGGAAAACAAATGTTCTGCCTGTCTGTACTTCCTTAGTAATGTTCGAGGGTGGAACCGTGTGATAAGAGAATTTTGTGTGTGTATGTGTGTTGGTGATGCACTCGATCAAAGAGACAGGCCATTGCTGGTCGTGCCGTGACAGGCGCACAACTTTGTTAAAAACTTCTTCGAAGAAACTTCGACATTCCTTATTATGCAAGCAGTACCTAAGGGTGATAAAACGCCCGAGATGATGTTTGTGTTTTGGTTGTTTGCCGCGTGAACGCGATTGGCGCTTTGAGCTGAGTTTTTGCTTCTTGATACCTTTGTGATTTTTTTTCTTCAAAACAAAAAAAGAGAAGCTCAAAACATTAATATTTTGTTTTTATTTATATTTTCTCTCCTTTAAGCGAATGCAAGTTTTTTTTTTACATGTAGTGGTCAGTCGTGATTTCCTGATATTTAGTAAGGTTCATATTTTCTTATATGAATTTTAGTGTAAGCCCCTAAGAGTTTCCTGTAATTTGGATATGTTCATTATGTAAAATTAAGAGACAAAATAATCCCAAATGTTCTGATTTAATTTCAAAACACCATATAACTGCAGTAATTCATTGCTTTGGAGTACCCATGCTGGATCACGTAAATCAAATAATAACAAGGAAATTCTCGTAATAGGCTATCACTTATAATTTCATGACACTATGAAGGTAACGTCGTTAGTATTAAGAACTCTATAAATTGCCTATTTTTTCAGGCATTAGATATTGTGTAAAACTATGCCAAGAGGATTGCATACACAACCCAGTTCTTACAATATAAAACGCACAGAACCATACACAATGAACGCTGCATATTGTAAATAAATTGCAATATGTTAAAGTTCGATATTTTAACAATTTTTTAAATATATACAGTGATGTTATAGCAAAAAAAAATTTGCACACTAATTGGTGTAATAGGCCATCAGCGGTATTTGTAATTTGGCGGTGGTCTGTAAGGAAAGCAACCCTTCATCCATACTTCTGATACAACCTTGGCTCCAACCTTGGATATAATCCATGATCCAACCTTTTATTCAACCTTGGCTCCAACCTTGGGTCCAACCCAGAATCCAACTTTGATCCAACCTTTTATCCAATCTTCGCTCCAACCTATGATCCATACTTGGTTCCAAAGTTTTATCCAACCTTGGTTCCAACTCTGGATCCAACCCAGGTTCCAATCCTGGATCCAAACATTGATCCAATCCTTTGTCCAACATTGGTTCCAACTTTGGATACAACACAGGATCCAAACTTGGATCGAAAATTGCCTCCAACCTTGGATCAAACCCAGGACCCAAACTTGGATCCAATCTTCTAACCAAACCGTTCAGGAAGCGTGTGCTTCCGCACTGAAAGTTGTGATTGGTGTGCCGACAGCAGACATGCCTGCAATAAACTCAACCAAACACGAAACACCAGACGATTTTACAGATTTTCGACACCCAGAAAGTCTCGTAATATCCCCCCCCCCCCCCCCCCCGAAAAATAAATTTACCTTTACAACTGTTAATTTTGGTTGTACATAACCGATCGTCAAATAAGTAATGAATTATTTGAGAAATATTCTTAGACTTAGCTTATCGTGCCTGTGAAAACAAAGCTGGTGAAAGATTTAAAAAGGCTGTTTTTTCCCTTCAGAATAAACTGACAGCGTAACTTGCTGGGGTAGTGAATCTCTCATTTCAGTTTCTAGTGGTTTTCACAGTGGCCTGTTGAATTAACCTCGTGGTCCGAGTCACAACTACCACAGCGTGGAAAATGAGACCTTTCGTTATAGCGCTAGTATTTTTTTTTCTTTGCAACATTTCACCACGGACGCTAATCTAGCGAAGCTTAGTCAACTCTTATTTATCTTCGTTTTTCACGCGCACCTTTTTTTTTTTTACTCCCAAAACTACGGCGAAATCTCCTTTGCGGTTTTTAAAGTCAAACTGATGGTAAAATAGATTCATATTTTATGTGGATGCTTTTGTTTGCACGTTGCCGTTTCTTTTATACTTTCAAAAGTTCGACCGAGACGGAAAAAAAAAAACCGGGAATAAAATACATCACACTTCAGGAGTACGGATGCCATCCCTTGGTATACAATTATATATATATATATATATATATATATATATATATATATATATTTGTAAAAATAAGTGTTATTTAAATTTTGCCCCGTTTCCGCGGTTTTTTATTTAATCCATATTTTCATTTTTTCTTTCAAAAATTAGAAAATATTGACCGAAATGAATTTTGAAACATGAATTTTTTTTTGCATTTGCTACCGCCTCGTAATTACTTTGTTTAAATGTTTGTTTGTAATAAAGGGCTCAGCGAGAAATTCTGAACGTACGTCTTGAAAGTACTTTTGTTTTCTGTTCCAGTATGCACACAATTATTTAAAAACTTGGTGTATCACTATCACACACTCACACACACACACATACACACACACACATATATATATATATATATATATATATATATATATATTACACAAAGACAAAGACTATGAGAGTTTTTTTATGCAATTAAATTAAAGGAAGTATTAATTAGATTATAAGTTTTACTCTTGAAAATAATTTTAGTTAGGTTATGCAAGTATACATACATAGAACTTTAAAAAACAACATAGACTAATTTA
Organism: Bacillus rossius redtenbacheri; assembly: GCF_032445375.1. Lineage (NCBI taxonomy): Eukaryota > Metazoa > Arthropoda > Insecta > Phasmatodea > Bacillidae > Bacillus > Bacillus rossius. Next base: position 11,128,376 of record NC_086340.1, read on the forward strand.
ACACTTGACAATTGCATAACTAATACAAGTAACTAAGGAAGTACTATAAAACACCCCGAATTATAGCTTTATTAAGGCATAGCTGCCTCCGATAAGTTTCAATACAAAAATGCATTAATATTTTATCTAAATTTGATGTTGGACACGGGTTCTACATATATTTTACATAGTTTCACTCTTCTAAGCAAAATTTATAAAAATTCAAAATTTTTATAATCCACAGGGGTTTTGCTCATTTAAATGTTTGATAACTTATTAGACTCAAGTAACTCAGAGTTGGTACAATTACTTTTTATCAACCCGCTGAGATTTCGGCCAAGCACAAATGAACTAAACTGATGTAATAATAACTGACAGTATTAAATTGTTTTCCTCAGGCAGGTGGATTTAATAGGCTTATTTTGATGTAATTACAACATGGAAATCAATGAGAAAGGTAGTAAAATATTGATTGTTTTCTCTTTTGACGATACAGTTTGGGTTGCTCAATCCAAGATGGCATATTCACACACAAGACAAAAGGGTTCTAGTCCTGCTTTTAAGACTTGAAACAACCCTAAAACAAAACGTATCGTAGGATTCTATCTAACAACAACTTGGACTAAACTCTTGGGCTTAGTCAAACAACACCAGCCAAGTGGTGCAACCTACACTGAAGCTAAAATAATATATTCTTCAGCCCATAAATAAAAGTAATGACGAAAAAAAATAATTAAAAATTATTTTGGCGGAAGAGTAGGAAAATATCCGCAAATTTACGAATATCACCTGATTATTTGTAACGTTATTTCTTCGTGAATTTTTTTTAGTAATTATTTACAGACTGATTTCAGTCGTTTAAGCAAATACAAATATACAATCATTTCGTATTACAAGTTTATTTTGCAAATGAAAAACGTAATAACTAGAGTCCGGAAACATTCGCGAATTCATTTCGCGATAGGCTAAAATACAAATCGTTATACCTCAGTGCGGCCTCTGCTATTGGTTCACAACTCACCTGGATGACTCTGGGCCAATTAGAAACACGCAACCAAAGCTTTATCGAATCAGAGGCTGCTACGCTGGAACGTCTCACAAGACAGCAGCCAATGAGTGGGTGGCATTTTACCGAGTGTACGTAGAACTACGGAGTTCAATTTGCAGGTCATTGAACCCGCGAATTTTCCGGTCCCTAGTGATAGCACACGAACTTTCTCGTTACCGAGGTTAGATGTTTATACATCACTGGCGAGCAGGTGAAAGACTCACTCAACTTGTGTTTTTGGAAGAGTTAAAATGGCTACAACGCGCGTGGAAACGCCCGGCTCAGACTTGATGGTCGCGGTTCCCGCTCGGATTACACAGTTTGCCCCGTGCACGATACGAGAAGACTTGCGCGCCAGTCCGGAGGCACCAGCGAGCGTCGCGCTTGTAAACCCCCGCTCTCAATGCCGCAGATACGCCCTGTGGGCGCTCGATTGCCCGGGTATTCTGCCCCGTGGTCGTGAACGCCTGAATGCACGGGAGTCGTCTTAGTGCTGCATGCAAGCTGCTTCTCATCTCGGGTGTAGTCCAGGCGCCTTGCAGACTTTTCTGCCCGCGGAGCGCGTCCGCCCGGCGTCGCTCTTCGGGTGCCTTTTCATCCCTTTCCATACACATACTCGCCCTTAATCACCTCGCCCCACCTCGCCTCACCACCCCTCACCTCCCCTCACCTCCCCTCACCACGTAGTTCCAGGTCTGCAGAAGGCTTCAAGGCGTACAGGACCTCCGACATTGTTAGAGGGATCATCCGAATCGCTTGCCACGGTCAATCTTGTTATTTTTGTGTTCTCTATGTCTATGTTCTTTCAGCTCCAGCTGTACCTATAAAAAAAATCGAAAAGGACAGAAAAAAAAACTTGCTTGGTTCGATGACCTACATATACACAGGGAAAAAAATAATTATATACTTTTACAAAATATTCTCTTTGAAAAACCAGTTGTTGCCAAGAAACAATTTTTTTTTTGTTAAAACTACGAGAAATATGTTGTAACTTTTTACAACACATGGCTAATTGTTATTTTTTTGCATGTATGAAATACGTTTTTCGATTTAATACTGGGTATTTCTTACGCGAATAGCGTACAATTGTATATTTTAATTGATGTTTCGTTCAATCATAATTATATAAACCATGGAAAAATTAATAGAATACCCTATCATCAGTTGCACTCTAGTTTGTTTTATTATGCTTATTAATGTGCACATTTAATACTGGAAATATATTTAGGGAAAGGTTTACAAATAACTTTAACTATTTGAGGACTGAGACAATACAAAGCATAAATGCCCGGGTAAGAATCCGAACTCAGTATTACTACGAACACAATTTGATACTGATATAGTTGTTTTCATGTAAATATACTAATGTACAACTATCTGTAATTTTACATGAATATTTCTGTTCCATTTACAAAAAAAATTTGCAGTGTAAAGGTCACGAAAGTACTGAAAGTCACGAGAAAAAAATTTGTTGGAGACTGTGTCTGAATCTTTAATTTTTTGGGGAAAAAGATAAAAGGTTTTTACTCTTGTGACAAATAATAAAGTTCCATGTTTTTTTTTCTATACAGCTTTTGTACTCTTCGAATATGCAGTAACCATATTACATCTCATTTCAAACTGCGACATCCACAGAGAAATGGCTTTCCTGACAAATTTCATTAGTAGAGACCTGAAAAATTCGCGGATTCATTTCGTGACATGCTACAGTTCAAATAATTATACCTTAATGCTGCTTCTGCCATTGGTCCACTGTTAATCTGGAGCAATGAGGGCCAATTAGAGACCCTCACTCATAGAAGTGTCGAATCACAGACACTCGGTCGAGACGACTCACAAGTCAGCAGCCAATGAACAGTTGGCATTTGCCAGAGTGTGTAGAGGATTGTGGAGTCTATCCTGGAGGTCATTGAACCCGCGAATTTTTCCGGTCTCTATTCATTAGACATGACTAGAGACCGGAAAAATTCGCGCTTTCGATGACCTCTAGGATAGACTCCACAATCCTCTACACACTCAGGCAAATGCCACCTGCTCATTGGCTATTGACTCGTGACACCTGTCAACTGGGACGCTTGCGATTCGATACTCTTTTGGTTGAAGGTTTTCCATTTGCTAAAAGTCCTTCAGATAAACTGTAAGCCATTCGCAGAAGCAATATAAAGGTACAGTTGTTTGGATTCTAGCATATCGTGAAATGAATACGCGAATTTTTCCGGTCTCTATTCATTAGATATGACTAGAGACCTGGAAATCTCGCGGGTTCAATGACCTCCAGGATATACTTCAATATCCTCTACACACTCGGGCAAATGCCAACTGTTCATTGGCTGCTGACTTGTGAGTCGTCTCGACTGAGTGTCTGTGATTCGACACTTCTATGAGTGAGGGTCTCTAATTGGCCCTCAGTCCTCCAGATTAACAGTGGACCAATGACGGAAGCAGCACTAAGGTATAATTATTTGAATTTCAGCATAACACTAAATGAACCCGCGAATTTTCCGGGTCTCTAAGATATGACCTCTTCCAACGAATCGATTCATAATGCTGGAACGGGAGATCTCGTTGTACGCTCGGAATACGTCATACGCGCCTCGTTATCGGACCGGGACGCGACCGCCCCGTCGATGTGCAAATCGGAACGCTTCTCAGGGTTGAGATTGGGTGATGGTCGACAGCTCCAGCGGGCAGACTAACAGAGTTCTGCGTCGGGGGAAACCTTCCACCACCAGTGGCGTAGCAAGCGGGTGGCAGGGATGGCCTCCGCCAGGGGCGCCGGAGCATGCGGGGGGGGGGGGGGGGAGGGGGGGAAGGGCGCCGCGACGGTTTCGCGTCACTGAACTCTCCCCACACTCTCTTTTAATCCAAGAGGGGGCGCCATTTTTTCAGTTCTGGCCAGGGGGCGCCAGTCACCTTAGCTACGCCACTGTCCACCACGCGTCAAAACATTAACAGTTGCAATCTCGAGGTGACGGGAGGTCACTTGCGATTTTGGTTTCCGGATTCGCGTCGGGGGGAAGTGGAGGGCGGAGCCCGCGGGCCTATGGTTGGGGGGGGGGGGAAGGGTTTTCTCCGGGTGCTCTCGTCCCCTAATTGGTCCATTCACGGGCCCGCCAGCTCGGGATCGGGGCGACAAGGAGCTCATCATCACCAGGCGAGGAAGATAGTCGTCCGCCGACTCCGACGCCGAAAAGGACGTCGAAAGGACGCCGAGGTCACGTGGGCGATCCCTCCGCAGACAATCGCCGCCGAGATTGCATTGTCAACCTTATCCCCCCCCCCCCAAAATCCTACCCTCCTTTCCCCCGAAAAAATTCCTCCGACGTACCGTGCCTTGTGAACCAATCACGACCCTCTCAGTCGCTCCTGTGTTTCCGTACCATGTGCGTCTCTGCCTGAGGACGGGAGCAGATAGCAGTTCCCGAAACGTCGCTTGTTTCTGTTTTGGTAAAACTATTGTTTGTTTGTCTTTTCGTTTTGTCGTGTTTTTTTTTTGTCTCGTTTCAACTGTTGTGCTGAATTATTTTGGGTTCAATATTTTTGTGTTGTCATCATTTGTGGGTTTTTTTTTTTTTTTTTTTTCGTTTTCTTAGTAAATTTTTCTTTGTTTGTTGACCATATTCCTGTTTCGGAATATTTTGTGGTGTTCATATCCTTGTTGACAATAGCAATTGTTTGCTTAATTTTGTGTTTTTTTTTTTGCCTTTTTTGGGTATTTTTATTTATTTATTTTATTTATTAGTTTTTCTTCAACATAAAAAGTTCTTAGCAATGGCGTATGTCCAAAAACTTACATCAAGTCACTTTCTGGGTACCATCTCCGCAACATTTCTGTGCCGTCGACACAGAAAATCATGGACGCACACCCCGCCGCGCGCGTTGGAAGTGAAACTGCCACAGATGAGAGGGACAGGAAATTATTTTGTAACACGTGTAATCGTACTTTGGAAATGAAATATACCTTCACTTACTAGTGTCTGTCCACGCCTTTCAGCGAAATCTTAAGAGCGAACTGGTGGGGTTTCGTGATGGCTGAAACGTGATACACAACCCTATTGGAAATGTCTGTGTACGAATCGTCACGATTCTGATGCTAACACCGGATCCAACCTCAGAGGTGTGGGTTTACAGTTGCTTACTACGAGTAGGCAAAAATATGCCAAACGTAAGATAAATTAACGGAATGTGAACGACTTGATGTAAGCTTTTGGACATACGCCATTGCTAAGCACATGCATGTCTGTAGAAGAAAACTAAAAAAATACCCAAAAAATAAAACCACAAAAAATTGCTGTTGTAAACAGGATATAAACACCACATAATATTCCATAACAGGAATATGTTCAACAAACAAAGAAAAACAAAGAAAAATGGACTAAGAGAACGAAAAAAAAAAAAACCAAAATGATGACAGCACAAAAATATTGAACCCAAAAAAATTAGCACAACAGTTGAAACGAGACAAAATTTTTGTAGTGTTACTACCCCGAATCATTTTAGTGAAATAATTTTGGAGGTTGTAGAACTTCACTAAGTTTTTCTTTTTCCAACCTGTCAGTGTTCTGTCTTAAATGCTTTATTGTTATTATTATTATTATTTACAATAAAAATGCTGTTCAGCCAACTTTAAATTGACGCATTTGAAGCATTTTAGACCTTAAGTCAAATTAAAAGTTTTCAAATAATTTTGTCGTGATGAGCCTGCAGCGGAAGTTTATTTAAATGTAAAAAAAAAAACTTTTTTTTTTTAATCTTAGGAAACAGGCCTGATTGTTAATCCTAGCTACTTATACCTTGGCCGCAATTCTTTCGGGGCATCTAGCGCCGTAAAACAGGCAAGGCGAACGCCTCTGTAAACACGTCTGCGTCGTAAACTCGATCCTCGTCCGTTGTAGGAATACATTTTGATTGAACACAAGTGCCTCGTCCGTGTGCTGTCGGCCGTAAAAAAAAAAAAAAAAAAGACCGGGTTACTTCCATTATTAACTTTATACTGCCCGGTCGGCCCACGGCGATAAAAAAAAACTGCGTTCAAATTAAATACTTTTATTGTTTATGACATCGTAAAACGCTGCAATAATGCGTCTGGCTGTTAACTGACTCGCCGTCAGGACACGGGAGTTTTAGAGCCAAGTTTTAAGGGGAACGCTTGGGCACCTTATAAATTTAAGCTCTTGGTTCTGAGGAGTAGGATATTGAATATATATATATATATATATATATATATATATATATATATATATATTTACGTCGTTTCATGCTTAGTTCGGTTTGTACATAAAATTTCAGTCGATTCTGCTGTCCAGGCTCATGTGGTGAACTTATTTATTTATTGTCTTATTTTAAGTGGCGAAGTTAAGGTCTACCGCCTTTTCTTAACACTTAACCATATACATCTTTACTAACTAGATACATGCAAAATAAACCTAATGAATATTATAGTCTAGACATACCAAAAATTCTCACAAATACATTCACTTGCTTTTTTTTTTATTTTATGAACGCTTCGTTCTTCCCAAGTTTTTGCACTCTGGAGTTATTTATTTCTTTATTTATTCATTTTCTGTTCGATATAACTGAAATTAGGTAACGCGGCCAGTCGTCAGTATGTAGAGATCTGGGCTTTTCGCGTACTCCTTTTGTCGCAATGTAGACTGTAAAATTTTTTTAGTTTGGATCAGAATTTTTTCCAACACTCCCCTGCACGGCTGTAAGCCAGTTAACTATCAGCCAGCAGTACTAAAAAAAAGGGAAAAGATATCAGCCAATAGGACAGCATATGTAGGTAGAGTATACGTACGTACAAAGGTCTGTGACTTTAAGCCTGACGCCACATGAATCCGAGAAATTTATGGGTTTCTACCAACATGCATATTTCATACTTCGTTTCGGCCCGATTATATAAAAAAGAGGACGGAACTTGATACGAAAGCTATTTAACGTGGAAAAAAAAAAAAAGTAAATGTGGGGTTTTAGCGTCACGCGACTGTACGCAGGAACCTTCGGAACTCTTGGTTACCGTTTCATAAACCCACGAATATCTCACGGGTATTTAGCGCTCTAGGTGTAAACGAATACACTTTTTAATTTTTGCAATTAGTTCAACTGCTGTTGAAATGTCCATGACCATATCCACCCTTAAGAGAATTGCAAGCCACACAAAGAACACACAAACTTAAAACGTTTCAGTTTTCTAGTTAAACCTAATGTTGTGTTCTTTCCAAATGCATCAGTTCTTGGATGAACAGTTTGTACAAAACATCGAATATTGCACCAATCTGATAGCGAAAAGGAGTCACAGTTTCAACAACTTACAGTTAAATCTGACATATGTTTTATTTAGCACAAACCATCAGTGAACAGAGCCCGAAAAACCAGTACACACTTCTTATACAGTCCAGTAGTTTATGATTGAATTAGTGGTCGTTAATACCAGCCAATGAAAACGGTAGAGAATGCAGCCAGTAAATGGCATTTTTGTTTCTGTAGTAGGTATTGTCTGAATTTTGAAGTTAATTTCGTTTAGTAATCGTGGGCGATTGATAATTTATTTGTTCAGTGTGCATTATTATCAATGGTGACAAGGGTCAGTTAGCTACTTGACAATCATTGCAGATTTTTATCATGTAATCTAGAATTTGTATATAAATTAAAATTACGATATAATGTAAAAAATACTATTTCGTACAATTCTAATATACTCTTCAGAGCCAACAAAATGGTTGTAGAGTTAAAAATTATGTAAGTGAATATTGTTAATTGGCCTACAAATTTATAGACTCATATAATATCAAGAATTAAAAAGAAATGCATCAGAATAATCAAAACCTGAAGTAATATAAAATAAGAGTTTTTTTTAAATATTTTTTGCAAAGTTCTTTTAAGTATCTTTATCGTTTCATGGCATGTTTATAATTCCTTATTTCCTGCTAATTTTGTACTATATCATAACCTGAGTTCTTCAAGAAAAGATTACTTCCTAGCAATAACACATACTACTGTGCTCTGATTGGTGCTTCCTATAATTCTCAAGGAAAATTATTAAATATAACTATTTGTGTTAATTAATAAGTCAACGGCCTATTATGACACGACTCGTCACGACAACTAAACGACAGTTTCTTAAGTCTTAATTTTTTTATTCGTAAACCTACCGTAAAGATTTCGCTGCAGACAATAAGCAAAAAAAAAAAGTGTAATGTTAACGAAATTTGAAATCACACGAGTTTTGTGCCTGACTTCGAAGATTGCTTCAATCAAACTAAAAAAAAAAAAAAAAGGGTAAAGGTGTTTTTTTCTTTCTTTCTTTAGTCTGCTGAGGCTTTTTAAAAGCTTTTGTGATGTCGCTCGAAAAAGGAGTGTAGTTACCGGAACTACAGTCCGCAGAACCAGGCAAAGGAACACCCAACCCCTCGGCAAAAAGCTTCGTTTGCGAGTTCTGCGTGAGAGAGGAAGTTCAGCCGCGTGCGTCTTTTGAAAATAAAAAACCGTCCTTTTTTTTCTCTTTTCTTTTCTTTGCACGCTGGAGGTGCTTCGCAAGTGCCTCGGCTCGTCGGACAGCTACCGGGGTCCGTTGATGTCGACGGACAATATGGGGCGAGCGCGGTTTGTCCGCTTGTTTGGCCGCGTGTGTGGGGACCTAGCCTCTTGTGTCTCGCTCGTTAACTCCAACTTCACTTTACCGCTTACCCTTCCAACCTCCACCCCACCATTCAACGTTCCGAGTCTTTTATGCTTACAGGTGCTCGCAAAATCTTGGCGTGCACACTCTCTCTCTCTCTTTTATAGCAGTTGAGCATATCGTAAACAGGACCACAACGTAGGAGTTGTATGAGAAACCAAACAGGATGAATTGATTTTTTTTTTAAAATATACATTCCTACCTCAGGCACACTTAAATATCTTCACATTTAATTTGCAAAAAAAAAAAAAAAAAAAAAAAAACGCTGGTTACAAACTATCCAGGGATCTTCGTAAATATACGGCATTACTCGTGAATCACAGGAAACTTGAGCTCATTTTACTTTGGACATGAGTCCAAAAGAATGTTCTTGGTATATTAACAAAACATTCAAAACCTTTTTTGTTTAGCCCCGTTCCTTCCACGCAGGGTCACAAACACGACCAAAATATGACTTTGCCAAAATGTCAATAATAAGTCGTAAAAGGGGGGGGGGGGGGGGGAAATTGTTCGCTCGTTGATGATGTAAAAAAAAATGTTTTTTTTAAATCATCAATGAGTAAAGCATTATTTAAAAAAAAAGAAGATCCAAAATGAAATCGAAAGGTCAGATTCTCTTCGGAGTCAGTGCCTGGTATTTTTCCCCCTCAATTGGGAAACGTGGGGGACGTTGTCGCTATTCGATGGGTTTCCTTGGGGTATCCCCGTTACTCCCTCCCTACACTTTTTTGAATTCTGCCTCATATGAATCCTTCTAATCATGTCTGGGTCGTATCCAGTGGCTTCGATGTAGACGGTACTTTCGGGCCGTATTACTTTCCATCAGTTGGATTCCGAAAACACGAGAATAAGGAAGAAAGAAAAAGTTTTCGGCAAGGGGAGTTTTTCTGCCGTTTTGAAGGTGTTGCGTGAGCGCGGTTAAAACCTCGGTACAAGGACGTTTCGAGCTCAAAATGGGGAGAAAAAAAGAGGGGGTGGGAAAGAAGTTTTCGGAATACAGCCTATTTCAGAAGGAAGAAGAGTCAACGGTGCCATAAAAAAAAATAACACAAATATGAGGGAAGGCGTGGTGGTTTAGTGGTAAGAGCATTCACGATTAGATTCCCGGCGGGGTAAAACGGGAAACGTGGCGGACGTTGCAGTGGCCTGTGGGTTTCCTCGGGGTGCTCCCGTTTACCCATTAGCCATTACCTATCCATTCCGTCGCTGCTCCACATCCCAGCTCATCTCACCTCACGCAATCCCCACGCTGGCCGGAACGACAGATACCTGTCCATTCCTCGAGTAAGTAGGTCAGCATAGGCTCCTGTGAGTGACAGCCACGTTCCATCCATGCAGACCCTGCCCCAGGCGGGAAATTACAATTTTAATTTTTTTTTTCATACAACAAAAGGAAGAATACAGTTTATTAGCCACAGGTCCTTCCTGGCTCCTTGTCTTCTCTTGCCTCGCTTAATGCCGGCTTCCAGCCCATCAGGCAGGTGTCGCGCGCGACCTTAAGCGTCAGTGCGTCGGAAAGTGTACCTACTTGTACGTGCTTGAGAAGCAATCAGTCGGTGAAGGTAATCCCGGATGTGTGAACGAACCGCTCAGAAGGGGGTGAGGGGTTAGTATTAAAAAAAAATATATATACAGCCGGCGAATACCTCCGCTTTCTAATATTCATACTGTGAGGATGCTCGCCTCTGCCCTTGGGGTACGTTGGGTGAAGGACGAGGGGAAGGTAAGAAGAGAAAAACTGAACCACCACTGCGACGCGCGCCGCAGACGTGATTGTTCGGATCCTCCGGTGCAATCTCTGGGCGGGCGGGCGCGGGGTGGGGGCGGACCCCCATCAGCCACTTCCTTACCCCCGACCAACCGCGTGGGCCCCTTTCGTTCCCACCTCTCCCCCCTTCCCATCACCCCACTAAGCAGGCGGGAAGAGCTTACTCGGCGACGCCTCGACGCGAGAGCGACGGGAACACCTCATGGAGGCCGTGGTCTCCTCGCGGAGTGTACAGTGTCGAGACTTGGGGTCTCCCGCCCACTGTATCCATCGAGACTTGGGGTCTCCCGCCCACTGTATCCATCGAGACTTCGGGTCTCCCGCCCACTGTATCCATCGAGACTTGGGGTCTCCTGCCCACTGTATCCATCGAGACTTCGGGTCTCCCGCCCACTGTATCCATCGAGACTTCGGGTCTCCCGCCCACTGTATCCATCGAGACTTGGGGTCTCCCGCCCACTGTATCCATCGAGACTTCGGGTCTCCCGCCCACTGTATCCATCGAGACTTGGGGTCTCCTGCCCACTGTATCCATCGAGACTTCGGGTCTCCCGCCCACTGTATCCATCGAGACTTCGGGTCTCCCGCCCACTGTATCCATCGAGACTTCGGGTCTCCCGCCCACTGTATCCATCGAGACTTGGGGTCTCCCGCCCACTGTATCCATCGAGACTTGGGGTCTCCCGCCCACTGTATCCATCGAGACTTCGGGTCTCCCGCCCACTGTATCCATCGAGACTTCGGGTCTCCCGCCCACTGTATCCATCGAGACTTCGGGTCTCCCGCCCACTGTATCCATCGAGACTTGGGGTCTCCCGCCCACTGTATCCATCGAGACTTGGGGTCTCCCGCCCACTGTATCCATCGAGACTTGGGGTCTCCCGCCCACTGTATCCATCGAGACTTCGGGTCTCCCGCCCACTGTATCCATCGAGACTTGGGGTCTCCCGCCCACTGTATCCATCGAGACTTGGGGTCTCCCGCCCACTGTATCCATCGAGACTTGGGGTCTCCCGCCCACTGTATCCATCGAGACTTGGGGTCTCCCGCCCACTGTATCCATCGAGACTTGGGGTCTCCCGCCCACTGTATCCATCGAGACTTCGGGTCTCCCGCCCACTATATCCATCGAGACTTGGGGTCTCCTGCCCACTATATCCATCGAGACTTGGGGTCTCCTGCCCACTATATCCATCGAGACTTCGGGTCTCCCGCCCACTGTATCCATCGAGACTTCGGGTCTCCCGCCCACTATATCCATCGAGACTTGGGGTCTCCCGCCCACTGTATCCATCGAGACTTCGGGTCTCCCGCCCACTGTATCCATCGAGACTTTGGGTCTCCCGCCCACTATATCCATCGACACTTGGGGTCTCCCGCCCACTGTATCCATCGAGACTTGGGGTCTCCCGCCCACTGTATCCATCGAGACTTCGGGTCTCCCGCCCACTGTATCCATCGAGACTTTGGGTCTCCCGCCCACTATATCCATCGACACTTGGGGTCTCCCGCCCACTGAATCCTTCGAGACTTGGGGTCTCCCGCCCACTATATCCATCGACACTTGGGGTCTCCCGCCCACTGAATCCATCGAGACTTGGGGTCTCCCGCCCACTGTATCCATCGAGACTTTGGGTCTTACGCCCACTGTATCCATCGAGACTTTGGGTCTCCCGCCCACTATATCCATCGACACTTGGGGTCTCCCGCCCACTGTATCCATCGAGACTTGGGGTCTCCCGCCCATTGTATCCATCGAGACTTCGGGTCTCCCGCCCACTATATCCATCGAGACTTCGGGTCTCCCGCCCACTATATCCATCGAGACTTGGGGTCTCCCGCCCACTGTATCCATCGAGACTTCGGGTCTCCCGCCCACTATATCCATCGAAACTTCGGGTCTCCCGCCCACTGTATCCATCGAGACTTTGGGTCTCCCGCCCACTATATCCATCGAGACTTGGGGTCTCCCACCCACTGTATCCATCGAGACTTCGGGTCTCCCGCCCACTGTATCCATCGAGACTTCGGGTCTCCCGCCCACTGTATCCATCGAGACTTTGGGTCTCCCGCCCACTATATCCATCGACACTTGGGGTCTCCCGCCCACTGTATCCATCGAGACTTCGGGTCTCCCGCCCACTGTATCCATCGAGACTTCGGGTCTCCCGCCCACTATATCCATCGAGACTTGGGGTCTCCCGCCCACTGTATCCATCGAGACTTCGGGTCTCCCGCCCACTGTAACCATCGAGACTTGGGGTCTCCCGCCCACTGTATCCATCGAGACTTCGGGTCTCCCGCCCACTGTATTCATCGAGACTTCGGGTCTCCCGCCCACTATATCCATCGAGACTTGGGGTCTCCTGCCCACTATATCCATCGAGACTTCGGGTCTCCCGCCCACTGTATCCATCGAGACTTTGGGTCTCCCGCCCACTATATCCATCGAGACTTGGGGTCTCCTGCCCACTATATCCATCGAGACTTCGGGTCTCCCGCCCACTGTATCCATCGAGACTTTGGGTCTCCCGCCCACTATATCCATCGAGACTTGGGGTCTCCTGCCCACTATATCCATCGAGACTTCGGGTCTCCCGCCCACTGTATCCATCGAGACTTTGGGTCTCCCGCCCACTATATCCATCGAGACTTGGGGTCTCCTGCCCACTATATCCATCGAGACTTCGGGTCTCCCGCCCACTGTATCCATCGAGACTTTGGGTCTCCCGCCCACTATATCCATCGAGACTTGGGGTCTCCTGCCCACTATATCCATCGAGACTTCGGGTCTCCCGCCCACTATATCCATCGAGACTTGGGGTCTCCTGCCCACTATATCCATCGAGACTTGGGGTCTCCTGCCCACTATATCCATCGAGACTTCGGGTCTCCCGCCCACTGTATCCATCGAGACTTCGGGTCTCCCGCCCACTATATCCATCGAGACTTGGGGTCTCCCGCCCACTGTATCCATCGAGACTTCGGGTCTCCCGCCCACTGTATCCATCGAGACTTCGGGTCTCCCGCCCACTGTATCCATCGAGACTTTGGGTCTCCCGCCCACTATATCCATCGAGACTTGGGGTCTCCCGCCCACTATATCCATCGAGACTTGGGGTCTCCCGCCCACTATATCCATCGAGACTTGGGGTCTCCTGCCCACTATATCCATCGAGACTTCGGGTCTCCCGCCCACTGTATCCATCGAGACTTCGGGTCTCCCGCCCACTGTATCCATCGAGACTTCGGGTCTCCCGCCCACTATATCCATCGAGACTTGGGGTCTCCCGCCCACTGTATCCATCGAGACTTCGGGTCTCCCGCCCACTATATCCATCGACACTTGGGGTCTCCCGCCCACTGTATCCATCGAGACTTGGGGTCTCCCGCCCACTGTATCCATCGAGACTTCGGGTCTCCCGCCCACTGTATCCATCGAGACTTTGGGTCTCCCGCCCACTATATCCATCGACACTTGGGGTCTCCCGCCCACTGAATCCTTCGAGACTTGGGGTCTCCCGCCCACTATATCCATCGACACTTGGGGTCTCCCGCCCACTGAATCCATCGAGACTTGGGGTCTCCCGCCCACTGTATCCATCGAGACTTTGGGTCTTACGCCCACTGTATCCATCGAGACTTTGGGTCTCCCGCCCACTATATCCATCGACACTTGGGGTCTCCCGCCCACTGTATCCATCGAGACTTGGGGTCTCCCGCCCATTGTATCCATCGAGACTTCGGGTCTCCCGCCCACTATATCCATCGAGACTTCGGGTCTCCCGCCCACTATATCCATCGAGACTTGGGGTCTCCCGCCCACTGTATCCATCGAGACTTCGGGTCTCCCGCCCACTATATCCATCGAAACTTCGGGTCTCCCGCCCACTGTATCCATCGAGACTTCGGGTCTCCCGCCCACTATATCCATCGAGACTTGGGGTCTCCCACCCACTGTATCCATCGAGACTTCGGGTCTCCCGCCCACTGTATCCATCGAGACTTCGGGTCTCCCGCCCACTGTATCCATCGAGACTTCGGGTCTCCCGCCCACTATATCCATCGACACTTGGGGTCTCCCGCCCACTGTATCCATCGAGACTTCGGGTCTCCCGCCCACTGTATCCATCGAGACTTCGGGTCTCCCGCCCACTATATCCATCGAGACTTGGGGTCTCCCGCCCACTGTATCCATCGAGACTTCGGGTCTCCCGCCCACTGTATCCATCGAGACTTGGGGTCTCCCGCCCACTGTATCCATCGAGACTTCGGGTCTCCCGCCCACTGTATCCATCGAGACTTCGGGTCTCCCGCCCACTATATCCATCGAGACTTGGGGTCTCCCGCCCACTGTATCCATCGAGACTTGGGGTCTCCCGCCCACTGTATCCATCGAGACTTCGGGTCTCCCGCCCACTATATCCATCGAGACTTGGGGTCTCCCGCCCACTATATACATCGAGACTTGGGGTCTCCCGCCCACTATATCCATTGAGACTTGGGGTCTCCCGCCCACTATATCCATCGAGACTTGGGGTCTCCCACCCACTGTATCCATCGAGACTTCGGGTGTCCCGCCCACTGTATCCATCGAGACTTTGGGTCTCCCGCCCACTATATCCATCGACACTTGGGGTCTCCCGCCCACTGTATCCATCGAGACTTGGGGTCTCCCGCCCACTATCCATCGAGACTTCGGGTCTCCAGGCCCACTATATCCATCGAGACTTGGGGTCTCCCGCCCACTATATCCATCGAGACTTGGGGTCTCCCGCCCACTATATACATCGAGACTTGGGGTCTCCCGCCCACTATATCCATCGAGACTTGGGGTCTCCCGCCCACTATATCCATCGAGACTTGGGGTCTCCCACCCACTGTATCCATCGAGACTTCGGGTGTCCGCCCACTGTATCCATCGATACTTTGGGTCTCCCGCCCACTATATCCATCGAGACCTGGGGTCTCCCGCCCACTATATACATCGAGACTTGGGGTCTCCCGCCCACTATATCCATCGAGACTTCGGGTCTCCCGCCCACTATTTCCACCGAGACTTCGGGTCTCCCGCCCACTATATACACCGAGACTTCGGGTCTCCCGCCCACAATATCCATCGACACTTGGGGTCTCCCGCCCACTATATACACCGAGACTTCGGGTCTCCCGCCCACTATATCCATCGACACTTGGGGTCTCCCGCCCACTATATACATCGAGACTTGGGGTCTCCCGCCCACTATATCCATCGAGACTTCGGGTCTCCCGCCCACTATATCCACCGAGACTTCGGGTCTCCCGCCCACTATATACACCGAGACTTCGGGTCTCCCGCCCACTATATCCATCGAGACTTCGGGTCTCCCGCCCACTATATCCATCGAGACTTCGGGTCTCCCGCCCACTATATCCACCGAGACTTCGGGTCTCCCGCCCACTATATACACCGACACTTCGGGTCTCCCGCCCACTATATCCATCGACACTTGGGGTCTCCCGCCCACTATATACACCGAGACTTTGGGTCTCCCGCCCACTATATACACCGAGACTTTGGGTCTCCCGCCCACTATATCCACCGAGACTTCGGGTCTCCCGCCCACTATATACATCGACACTTCGGGTCTCCCGCCCACCGATTCGCCCTCAAGAGAATTGCATGCCACACAATTAAACAACACACAAACTTAAAAAGTTTCAGTTTTCTGGGTGACTGAGGGGTCGCAGTGTGATGTGGTAGAACGGGGTAGGCGTCAGCAGTGCTGATAATGTCTAAGAGCTCAGGACACAGCCAATTGTCTGATTCGCCGAGTATGGCGGGGGGGGGGGGGGGGTGAAGGTGGTCACTAAGCTGGGATGGGTAGCCTCGGCCTCTGGACATAGCTGGATCTCCAACATCTCTCTTGTTTCGCTTATACGGCGTATCCGTATCCACGCCCGTGGGGGCCCCAGGCCGGCAGGGCCTAACGGCTAAGAGATCCGGGTTAGCAAATAAAAGCCAGGGGAAACCCTGTAATGTTCTGTACTGTACTGTACAACTCAACAGTACTATATGTTTGAATTTTCCATACCTATAAAAGTCCGTGTAAGCAACAATTTTAGAATTTTTCACTGTCCGAAAAGTACACGTTATAGACGAAAACTTGCACTGAGAGAAAGGTTTGTTTGCCTCAACAAAATATTTGTAGGAGGAAAGATTCTGCTGACCCAACAAAATGATTTTGTCAACTCAATTGTATATTTGGTTAGTTGTAACAAATTATTTTTGTTACTTACCGAGTTTGGTTAAACTAACAAAATATTTTGTTCCGCCAAGTAAATATCTGTTTCGCCATATACAAACAAATATTTGTTTGATTCAAACAAACCTTTTTCTCTGTGTGGGATGAAACTTGTATGTAAAAACAAAGGCTCTTAAATGCTGTTAGGAATCTGACACTTGTAACAAACCTCGAGAGCGGTTTTGTACAGGAGCCCAGTGGCCGGACTGTCATGGCTTCATTTAAGGAAGAACACCCCAGCATTTTTGTCCTGAAGTAATTACGGGAAACCGCGGAATACCGAAACCGGGTTCATAAACTTGGTTTCATCCGATGTCTTAACCACAGCGCCGCTTCGATCCGTTTCCAACCGCGTTTAATGAAATGTACGTATAGTTTTGTATGAAAACCAATAATTAAATTTAAAAAAAAACACGCGTTTTGAGATTACAAAAACCACGTATAGATACAGAAATGATTTTTTTCTTTTGGAATAACAAAGAAAATATTGCATACGTAACTCGGAAGCATGAAAATGATAAAAGAAAGATATTTTAATATTTTCTGGCTTGGTTTTTGTTTGTGCTAGCGCATTTGACTTCTAGCTTTATGGGTCATTGTTTAGAGTCCTTCCGTGGGCTCTTTCTACTTTATATGTAAAAAACAGCTGCTTTCTTAACTTAAAAAAATAAAGATCATACGAAAAAAGTTTGAACAATAACCGTAAATAGTGGAGCTATGCCATTTTAAGTACCGAAAGTTTCGCATTTCTTTACTTAATAATGATCGTTCTTGAAAGTTCGAAGCGTCGAAATCACTCAACTTTTTAATGGAAGCTTATTTTGCAATAAGAAAAAAAAAGGTACGGGTAATTCCCACACATCTATCAGCAGTGGGTAGTAACTAAATTTCACCGCATGAAGGTGCACGAATTTTTTTTCTTATTTTCGGTAGTTTTATAAAAGCTTCTAAAACAGAAGCTGGTAACGGAGACTTCTTCTATTCCCCCTCCCCTACCCCTCCCAGCAACTGAATAATGCAGGCAAGAAACCCAGTTAATCGCTCCCAGAGCACTTTTACTCTAACACTCCCTGGAGACTGCTCCTCGTTGGTAGGGGGGGGAAATGACGTTGCAAGGGGTGGAGGAATGGGTTTGTAATCGAGGGGGAAGGGGGGAAAGGGTAAATGCTGTGGTGCTGACTGCTGCTTCCAGTGATTTCCACGCGTCATTCGGACCGGGTTCCAAGGAAGATGACTGAGCGCGTGTGCTTTGACGTGACAACGTCTAATGAATCGATGCACGCCGGCTGCACGCACGAACAAGTGTCCCGTTACGCTCGTTGTCCCGTTACTCTCATTGTACGCTTGCGCAAAATCTATCTCTCTTCCACTCGATTGAAATAACCATCGACTTGACTTTTACGAGGCACATTAAACTTGAAACACTCCCATTCGTTTCCTACTTTTCCTATCATCGTCCTATCCTTAACAGAATAACACAGATTGGAAGAAGTTAAATAGCAAACATGTATAAAAGTTATAGTTAAAATAATCTGTTCGTTAAAGTAATAAACATATTTAAATTAATGAGTGCAAATAAAAGTAAATTTATCAATTAAATTGTAGATTTAATTGCACTCCTTCTTTGTATCCATACAAAATAGTGATAATTCAATAAAAATGATTCAATTTCATTCATAAAAGTAAGCAATCGTTTCATCAATGTTTTGCTATGACGTTGTCACGTTAAACTATCGTCCGTAAACCGACTTTACAGACAACCAATTTTTTTGGAGCAGGGCGTGTGGTCGTTGTGTAACGGGACCAGGTGAACGTCGCGAGTGCCAAGCGAGGTAGCAGGACGCGGGCTCTGGTTGGTGAGGGTAAAAACCTCCCCAGCGCGCCGAGTCGCCTCGGCGGACGTGACGTCATGAGAGCGGCGCGTGCGCCCGAGAGCCGATACCTCGTATCCGCCTCCCGGCCGCCGCCATTTGCATGGTCTTTGTTACTTCCCCGGCCATAACCCCCGCGGCCACACCGTGCAGTTCAGACCATCCATGTGCTACAAGAGGGCTATTCATTCGTAAAGTAAGTTCCGATTGGTCATTAAAAAACAAATTAATAATCTCGCGAAAAAGGGGGGGTTGTCTGTAAAGTCGGTTTACGGACGATAATTTTACGCGATAACGTCATAAGAAAACATTTATGAAGAATGGCATACTTTTTAATTTTCAAATATTATTTACAGTTTTTGCAAATTTAATTTAAACAATTTGTTTAAATATTCGGGTCTCCCGTATAATATCAAGTATTTATTCTTTTATTATTAAAAAAAGTAGCACATGTCGGCGAGTGCAGTAATAATAGGTTATCTTACAATTGACTAAAAAATTATGGTGATTCAAATAATTGATGACAGATATTTGATTACAGTTTATTTATGTGAAAACTTGTTCATAATTATACTTAAACTTTATAGCTAAACGCTAGTTTTTATAATTAATTACAAGTAATCTACACGTGAACTGTTTCGTCGACTGTTTATAAAGTGAAGTGAAAAGTTAATGTGGTTTTCATTGCTTATTACAACAACCATTTCGGCAATAAAGGTTAATTATTCTTGCATTTTAAAAATCTGATTACTAGTATAATTTAAATTATTTATTCTTTTATTATTAAAATAAAAATGATTCAATTTTATTCATAAAAGTATGCAATCATTTCATCAATGTTTTGTTATTACGTCACGTTAAACTATCGTCATAAACCGACTTTACAGACAACCAATTTTTTTCTTTTGTTTATTTATTTACGATGTGAATTTATTTAAATGTCAGGTTATTGATTTATTAGAGTTAATGTTGATTATTTGTAGATTTAAGTTAATAATTTTTTTATTGTTTCAATGAAAAAAAACTTCATTTCTTCTAGTTTTAAAGTTATTATTGGTAGGGACAAAACTTATGGGTTCGCGTCACCGACATGCTAGTGATATAATACCAAAATCATTTTCTTGCGGACATTTGACGTAGAAATGATTTTATATTACACAGTTAAAAACAAAATTTTAAGTTTTCACTTCTGTCGACAGTCCCCATGACTGACTTTTAGTTTTTTTTTTTTAAGGTAAGAAGAGCTGCCGTCTGGATTATTTGATAAAAATTCAGGATCTCTAGCAGCGTACACATCTGCAAATAAATATATCCTCTCTAAAAAAAATTATTCCACTTGAAGTTTTAAAACGTGCGCTGCAGCAGTACCAGTCACTCTAAACGGCATGGTTCGCACGAATGCACGGGGGTTTGCACGCGTGTACGTTCGTGCAAGTAACGGAACACGTCCCTGGCGTTAAAAAAAAAGTTTTAGACGCTCGAGTGTTGAGCGAAAACGGCCAAGTTCATTGCTGGCCGTCGTTGTTGCCAGAAGGGTTCAGTCGTTTTTACTTCCGGCCAGTTAAGGCCCCCGCCCACCCGGGCACACACGCGGTGCGCAGAGCTTCAGGAAAACCAACGCGATTTCAAAACTTCTCAAGATATCCGAGTGGGGTCTGTTTACGAAAAACATTAAAGAGTTCGCTGAGTGCCGAAAAGTACTTTTGATTTCGGAATCAAGTTTTTAAACTGTATTTTTTAGAATAGTTAAAATGGCTAAAACGCATGTTTTCAGAGTAATTTTAGGCGTAAAACAACCAGTACAGATTCTTTAAAGCACTTAAGGGACTTGCATTACACCTTGATCTTCATTTCTCGGCCGTATAATGTTACGGTCACCGCTCAGATTTCACAGTTGTCCTGTGCACGATGAGAAGACTGCGCGCCAGTCCAGAGGCGACACCGCGCTGGAAATACCATAGAGCGTCGCATACATACACCCCTGACGAGGCGGGCCCCTTAAGAATTGCTGTTGGCGATTGTTTTTTTTTTCTCTTTTCTTCTAGGAGCAAGCGTGTACGTGATTAGTATCTCGACCATTCGCAGCCTTGATTATTTACCGGTGCTCATTGAACTCGCCGTCGAATTGCTTTCAGCCAGTCACGCGGACGGATTTGAAATCTGCCCCCCCTCGTGAATGAGCACGCGAAAGGAAAATTCCGTTCCGTTTTAACGTCCTTCCCGCAACCTACCCCCTCCCTCACAAAAAAAAAATCCGCAGAATGCCGTGAAATGTTAAAAGGGCGTACCCTGGTGCCGTATTCCGACCCCGGAGTAAAAAAAAATTGAGTAGCTGAAGGACGATAGTGCAGACAGTTACGAAATATGTTTTACAAGGTTAGCGCAGTTATCAGACTCATCCCTCCTACCCGGACACACTTACTCTTTGCAGAAACCACGCGGTTTGAAAACTGCAGTCCGGTTATGAAAGAAGAAAAAAATAATACGGTGAGGGCAGATTGTGTAGTTCTTTTTTTTTTCAGAATAGATTCTTAAACTGTATTTTTTTGAAACGTTAAAATGGCTAAAAAAAATAATTTTTTTTTTAATTCTCCCCAAAATAATATTTTTAGTCATGAAACAACCGGTACAGGTTCTTGAAAGCACCCAAGATAATTTTGCATTACTCTGTTATCTTCATTTCTCCGGTATATAATGTTAGGGTTACCGCTCAAAACCTCATAGTTGTCCTGTGCACGACGAGAAGTCTGCGCGCCAGTTCGCAGCCGTGCGCTTAGAGGCGATACCGCGCTAGAAACACCAGCGATCGCCGCCCTTACTTACATACCCCAGACTAGACGCTAGAAGAAACAGAATTATCATCCGTACGACCGAACGTTCTGGACCACGCTAAATTAAGAAGTTTTGAATGTTGCAGGAGTTGTTTGTGTGGTTTCTCCAGTCCATCTTACTGTATGTACCTCCAGGAAGGAACGGTTGTACATGCAATTTTGGTACATTTTTTTTTTTGCTCTTAGTGCCGGTTGCACCAATAACTGTTCGGATCCGAGATCGTAAGATCTTTGTTTCAGTGTGATCTCAAGTCTAATCTGAGATCCAGTGTATATGTGTTGCACCAAAGTAAACTTACGAGTTCAGACATTCGATCTAACGATCTAGATTTAAGTTGGTAAAGATCGATTGTAAAATGAAAGCAAGTTTTCTATTGGCTACTGAATTCCGTCTAGTCACAGAGAATTTTCTTTAGCATGTTTGAAGTTCTTGCTGTAAATGTTGGCATCGTGATATTTACATACAAGCCTATTTGTTTATTGATTACAAACTTGTGGTCGGTTGTGACTGGGGTACACGCGGGTACACATGACGATGGAAAAGAAAATTTCAGTACCTAAAAAATGTTTCTTCTCTGAAAAAAAAAAATCATCCTTGTCGATTTGGTGCAAGAAAGACTGGATATTTTAGAGTGTAAGAGAACTGATGGCGTGTTTTGTAAGCAGAAGGAAGAATCTTGGCAAGAATTGGCATCATATTTTAAATAACATTATGATGACAATTACCGTACTTCGGGCATACCTAAAAATATATCGGCCTAAATTTCCTGTAAACTATTGTAGCCCATCAAAATATCAATTGTAAACAAACCAGTATCTATGCGAACACGACTACAAAACACAACAAACCAACGAAAAATACACAAGATCTCGGATCCAACTGCTCTAAACCATCAATTTCGGTGGTTCAAACAGAGGTTCACCTCAATCCTCTGTCAGAAGGTGAACTCGAATGGTGCAATCCATTTGTGTGTCGATCCTGGTTCATTACCTCGTATGATCTCGTATCGACCAGCGATCTTCAATGGTGCAACCAGCCCTTAGTTGTTAATTCGTACATCAGTTAGAAATAAATCGAAAAGCTCGACTCTCGATTTGATTTAGTTTCTTCCTTCACTGAATAATTTTATAGTTTGGACGTAAAGAAAAAAAAACGTTTCTTGCACATTCGGCACTTTCTAAGTATTGAATTATTTCATTCGGATGTTTGTAAATAATCCTTTGCATGTTTTAAATGTACATACACACGCATAGCTGTTCTTTCGCACTATTTTTGTTCGAGCTTGGAAAAAAAAAATCTCTGCCCATAAAATACCGCCACTATACAAAAAAAAAGAAGAAAAAAACTGTACATTTTGAACTAATACCGCAGAATGTTGATTCAGAACTGTTGAAAAAAAAAAAACTATCCATTTGAATAATGTAGTGAAAGGTACTGTGTTCTGTGGTTAGGCACGTTTTGTAATACGGCAACAATCGAACCGCTTGCGTTCAGACTTTTTTTTTCTCGGTTGGATTCCATCTTCTTCTGACTTTGGCCGCCAGATTGAGTCACTGCGCGGTCTGATATTATAGTTCACTCAGAGCTTATCATTGCTGTCGGGTTTGATTTTAGTGCCAGTTTTTCCTGTTTTCTACCGGGTTACATCATTTCAGTATTTTTTTTTGTAGAGACTCAAACTGTGATTTTACATATTTTTTTTTTTTAGCAAGATCAGCTTATTTCATGTTATTTTGAATACCATTGCATTCTTGTGACAACTTTATCAATGTTTGATAGTCCGGCAAGACCGCTAATCTGGAATGTCCGTGATCCGGAATCTCACACGCCATGTTATTCCCCCCCCTCCCCCCCCCCCCCCAAATCATTTTATTTTGTCAAAGAGCTATTTCTGTAAATTTAACTCTTTGCGCCTCTACACATTTGTTGATCTGCCACAAATATTTTAAAGAGATATTTACTAAGTGATATAATAGCTTTAAAAAGGTCGGACGAGTTCTTGTAATTTATATCACTTGTGTGACCTTTTAATGCCCATCATATCACACTTAGTAAATATACATTTGGGAATATTTGTGAGGTTTAGATTTGAATATACAGAAATAGACATTAAATTATAGTAATGACGAGAAAATTAAAGTAAAACAAAATTGGTGACTAAGGCCCCGCCATCTTTTAAATTTTTCCATTCCTTTTGCCATAATTCTAATTTTTAACTACTAAACCCAATTTTTTTTTTTTGGCAGTTCAAAGCATAAATCATATCTCCCAGATCTTCCATACCTGGTTGCAACCACATCTTTACACAGTCGCTAGTCTGTAAGCGCCGCAGGATGAGGAGGAAAAAAAAAACTTATTACTAGGGCAATGCATTTTTCGCAAAAAGATTTCCAGACCAGCTGTTAAAACTTTGTAGCATTGTCTGTGTTCCGTGGTTGGCTAGGTACATTTCTACTGTCATCACACCAATCACAGCCATCCGGTGCGGAAGCAAACGCGTCCTGAATGGCCCGGCTAAACACCGCGCAATGTATTCTCTTACAGACGGCCGCCAGTTACAATGAAGCAATCGCTAACACGGATATATACCTTATTGCAGTCCAATCAGCGATCAGATTATTTCGCGAAAAGTACACGCCCCTACTTATTACTTGGCACCGGTGTCCCAAGTGTCGACTTTAACTAGAGTAGCCAAAGCCAAGTCCCATGCTACGTCAAACAAAAAAAAAATAGTATCAATGCATGGAAGCTTTATTGCAAGCTGTATAAAAAAAAATACTTGGAATTGCAAGATGGAGAGGCTTTATCCCCCTTTCAGAACCCTTGTTAAACCTCCCTCCCCCCCCCCCCCTCCGTTGTGTGTGGTAGAGTCTCAAAATCTCCACCTCAGCCCCCCCTCCTTTTTCCGAAATTTCGGTGTAACCTTCGTTCGTGTCGCAGGCGAGAGGCGAGAAGGGAAACACAATGCCTTTCCCTCGGCTCCCCGCGTGACGCAAGCTTCGACGTCGACGGAGGATGTGCTTCAATGACGAGGGGTTTGCGGGGGAAGAAGTAGAAGCCCGCGCCTTGATGTTTTGTTTTTGTTTTTATCATCTATTCCTTTCCCCTGGGGTCGCGACGACGTCGAAGCATCCTCCGTTTGATCTGTTGTCCTCAGGAGCAAGAGTTCCCCCCCCTCCCCCATCACTCCCCTACCTTTTTCCCCCCCCCTCCTCATATCGGTGCGTGCGTCTTTTTCATCATCGCGGCGTCGCGCGCCGTAGCTCCTCCGGGTTGTTATTGTTTCCGCGAAAGCTAATGGAGAAGCTTCGTGGAGAAACCGTGGAGGGGGGAGGGGGGGTTGGGCTGGCGCTGTGAGGGAGGTGTGTGTGTGTGTGTGTGTGTGTGTGTGAGCGCGCGTGGAGGTGTAGTGAAGAAAGCAGGTACGAGAGGAAGAGAATATGTGGATACACAAGGGAAAGAAGAAGTATAGATAGAGTGTTTCTCTCTCTCTCTTGATCTCCGCGGGGTGTTGAAGGGGGGGGGGGGGTGAATGGATGGCGCGGGTCCTAGACTCGCGACTGCACACTCGAAAAAAAAAGTGATGGAAAGAATATATATACATATATATAGAGAAAAAAAATTGGAAAGCACGCTGTGGAGTATAAATTACCACTTAACGAGTGTTTGTTCAACCGCCGACGCGGTTGATTGAAAACTGGCGCAACGCTAGCTATAGCGCAGTGCCTTCTCGAGTAGTAGGCGGAACGATAAAAGAATAATGTTCCCTTGTACCTACTCCGTGTAATATGTGTAAACACACGAAGTGATATTGTAGGGACTTTACTTAACCTTTTTTTTTCTTTTCAATTTTTGACGTAGTGTGTGGAAAATTATCCCCCCTCCCTCTTTATCTACTTTTTTAAAAAAAAATATATATTTAAGTATTGTATTTAGAAAGTCATTAAAAACTAAAAAAAAAACATACACATTTATTTTTGAATTATTTAAAAACTTGAAACACTGTTGGCTACGTGTTGATGATGCTATGAGAACAGGTGGGTCAGTAGGCTACACTGCAAACACAGTTCTCAACAACATGCCATAACATAGTTTATTGCATTTTATTGGTAACCCCCGAAAAGTCTTGGAGACCCTTCCCGTCTCAACGGCAACTCCGGAGAGGTGATTTTCTTGCTTAAGAAGATTAAAATCCTATCTAAGGAACACCATATCTCAGCACAGACTGAATGGATTGCCTTACTGAATGTACACTACAACATCCACATCGACCCTGAGAATGTGGTTACTGAATTTGCCAAAAAAATAGAAGAATTCTGCTGTAAAAAGTTTGTAAGCTTAAAAAAGTTTATTATAAACAATTATTTTTTGGGGTGTTAATGGAGTTTTTCTTAAAAATCATAAGCTCCCTCCCCCCCCCCCCCTAAAAAAAAATATCTGGAAGACCCCCCCCCCCCCAAAAAAAAATCCTGGGTACATCAATGGAACGGGCTGTATGAAATCACACTATGTTTCCTATGACAAACAGCGCAAAACTCCAGTGGTGTGTGTCCAGGAAATTGTACTAAATTATTACTTACATATAATATTGTTTATTTAGATTTAAGGAGATGTCTTGAATTTTTGTGGGAAATCTGTGAAATCAAGTCTGATTACTCATAAATTAATATTGCGAAAGGAGATATAAATACTTATTTTTAGTAAAATTACATTTAAAAAAAACTGATTTTTACGAACGTTTTGTATGTTTTTATTTGCCGTCACAAGTCCCGGGATTTTCTGCCGACAATCCCGAAGTCCTGGGAGTAGAAATAAGGGCCGGGATCGAATTTCTCTATTCGGGGGGACTCTGATGATGCGACACTTTTGGGGAGCTAAACGACCTTGCCATTGGTTGACACCGGCGTGTGCCTAGGGCGGGCCCGACCAGCGGCGATACAGTGGTTGGGGGGGGGGGGGGGGAAGTGATCCTCCTTTGGCGAGCGATAGCGGGCGACGAGAGAAGGGCTTCGCTTGCGAAGATAGTAGCATTGGAGACCGGTGTGTCAGGAGCGAGGTGGCGGACAGTGTTGTTAAAGGGTAATTAATTTTTGGGGGACAGGTTGTTCAGACCTACGGTCGGCTTTCTCACGTTAACCCTCCCACATGTGCGCCCTATCACGGTAGAGTGGGAGAAATTTCCAGTTCGTTTTTTTTTTTTTTACATTCCAGAGCATAATTGAAACATAAGTGTTAGGATCACTCCCTGATGTTTGATCGGGAAGGTATTAGAGCTTCGGCAATGACCAGCGGCTGGGGCCACCAACCCAGCATAGTCACCGCCTCAGCCCCTTTACCACACTCAGCTAACCAGACAGTTGGTGATAATTTAGAAAATAGTGTAAATGTTAGTTGGCGCATACTCTAGTTGGCTTATCGGGGTCGGACGCGTAGCACAACATGCCCGTGTGCTTGGAAGTCTGCTTCCGCTGCCGGACGAATCCGTGGAAATCCTCGGGCGTCTAATGAAAGTGTGCTCTCGTGGGCCGTGTTGTTGTCTGGTAGTTTTGTGTATATCGTCCACCGGCAGCGAAGAAGACTGGGTCCCCCTTACTATGCCCAGGCCCTGGTGGAATTGCGCCTGGGGACAGTGCCGAGACTAGCTCTCTCTCTCTCTCTCTCTCTTTCTCTCTCTCACGTACTCTCTGTCGACGGTGAGAGTGAGAGAGAGAGATGGTGAGAGGGTAACTCAGTTTCCAGCTCATTATTTAGTAACGACGCTTTTACCCGCCTCGCAACGCAGCTGATGCACACTGTTGCGGCATGCCCTTTTATCGCGCTCCCTCCCTTCCACCCCTCTTTCTCTTCTTCTCCTGCTCAGCATTCCCGCCTCCTCTAACAACTTCTCCATTTCCTCTTCGGGCCCGCTACTAACCATCTGCAAACATCGGGGCCCCCCCGGGCTCCCCGGGTGCGAGATGGAATGGCGGAGCGGAGTGTTGGTTTTTTTTTTTTTTTTTTCCTATTCCCTCCTGGAACGGCCTCGGGTCGCCTGTTTTGCGACTGTGTCGCTTCCTGTCTGTAACTGTACTGTAACTCGAGAGCCGCGCCCCTCGTAGACCTACTGGCTCTCTCTCTCTCTCTCTCTCTCTCTCTGTCTGTGTCGCTTGCTCTTCGCCGAGATACGTCGCAGTGAAACGGCAGGTTCGCGGGTTTGTTTCGATGAACACGTTGCACGGGCACAGTCGGAAATGGGGACGCACCACAACGCCGAAATACCACTACGCCGAAATGCCAAATTGACCACAACGCCGTTAGCTAGAAAACTGCTGTGTATCACAACGCCGAAAAATGTCATTGGAGGACTGCCACAAAGGTTAGGTTAGGTTAGACTAGGTTAGGTTAGACTAGGTTAGGTTAAGCTATGCTAGGATAGGCTAGGTTAAGTTAGGTTATATTACGCTAGGTTAGGTTAGGTTAGGTTAGGTAAGGTTAGGTTTGATTGTGGTATTTCGGCATCAAGGTACATTTAAGAAACACACACAAATTCATTCAGTTGTTATTTCGGCGTTGTGGTACACAGCAGTTTTCTAGCTGTCGGCGTTGTGGTGCACAGCAGTTTTCTAGCTGTCGGCGTTGTGGTCAATTTTGACATTCGGCGTTATGGTATTTCGGCGTTATGGTAACGACCCGTCGGAAATCATCTCAAGAAGTGGTTCAGCGTTGTGTTGCGCATGGCACAGGATTTGGCCAGTTATAGAAATGTCATTTTGATGTTACAGGGGGGGGGGAAAAATGACGAATTATAATTTTTTTCTGTAATAGCTACGTGATTTACATTGTTTTATTTTCAACTCTGTAGACGATATTTTGCAATAAAAGCTTTTTTTTGTGTGTGTTTTTCTGCTTCGAATTAAAGTATTATTTATTATTTTTTCATGGCCAAATCCAGCCCTTGGTCGTTTTACAATTGGCACCTGACAAAATTTATACATAATAATATTTTTTCCTACATAGAAATAATTAAATAATAATTATTAGGTTACCTACATACAAATATGATACAATTAAAACATCAAATAAAAATTAAAAAAAAAACGGTGTGAAAAATTAAAGTTATAATTGAGTGAAACTGTTTTACCCCCGTAGAAAAGACATAATAAAGGATTTATATTTTTCCTTAAACGATACAAGTGAAATATTTATTTTAAAGATTTCTTAGTAGATCATTCAATACCTTTAGACGAAAACAGAGCTTGTAAATTAATTAATGTATGAAATTTGGATATCTGAAACGAGTTCGTATCGCAGGGCTGTGAATTTAATTTTTAATACTCAATATGTTATTTTTCTCGTAAAGTGTCGCCTCAAAATAACCTCAACACACTTGAGGAACACGTTGTGTATTTCAACGATTGTATGTGTTAATGATACGGCTTCGTTTTATTTTCATTCCGTAAAATTTCAAGGTAACCAATTTACGTTCTGCAAGATTGCAAGATACTTTAGTACTTTTTTTTGTATTGTGGACTTGAGATGTAAGTGTATTTATTCTGTGAGAATACTTGCAGTTGAATCCCCGAAGGATTATCACGTGTAGCAGTAACCTTGCTTTTAAATTTCTGACCCCCTTCCTGTATTTTCGTGCCTGATCACAACATGCTCAGGACTATTTATATGGGAAAAGTTGTGGGGGTGGAGGGGGGGGGGGGGCAGTTTTTTTATACAAATATCCTTTTCCCTCTCTTTCACAAAACTTCGGAATACACGAAGCAAGTCTGTATCACGTCATTTGTCTCAAATTCGACAGTTGTCAAAAATATTACCAGTAGTAAAACATGTTGTTTTTACGAGGACTGACCACCAAATGAAGTAGTTTACAAGCACTGTTCGCAGAATAACGCTAGCGCAAGGATACTTAGACCACTGGTACTACTTTTTTTTTTTTCGAATTATTAAAATTTTAAACAATTTAATGATCCATGACTTTATTCCCCATATTATTTTCTGCGTCAAAAGTAATTTGTATGAATTTAATGACAGTATTAATGCTGGAACCAGAGTTATTAACAGGGGCGCAAATTATGATTCGCTTGTGAACCTATTTGGGTGGGGGTGGGGGGGGGGGGGGGGGTTAAGCTGCGGCCCAAATGCTTTGCGCGTGGAGAACTAACCGCTGAGTTAAAAAAATCACTAAAGTATCAATTTTTTTTAATGTAACAGAAATATTCATGTAAAATTACAGATATTTATAAATTTGTACATTTATATGAAAACAACTGTATCACTACAAAATCGCTTTCGCAGTAATACTGGGTTCGGATTCTCACCCGGGAATTTATGATTGGTTATTTCCTTAATAGTTTTCCAGTATTAATTTCACACATTAACAGCCATAATAAAACAAAATAAATTCAAATAATTGAATATTTGATTATCTTTCCCACTGTTTAAAAAAAATATGCTTGAATGAAACATCGATTCAAATATAAAATTAAAAGCTTATTTTCGTATAAGAAATACTCAGTATTAGCTCGATAAATATGCAAAAACAACCATAGTCATGCGTTGTACAAAGTTTAAAATATATTTCTTGTAGTATTACAAACTATTTCATGGCAACCTTTTTTTCAAGGGAATATTTAGTAAAAGTACCGAAATTTTTCTGTGTAGTCACAGTAAGAGGAGGGGCGCAAATTAAATCCCCCCCCCCCCCAACCTAACACACACACCTCATTCTAAATGAACGACAATTTTTACTGATACCCTGGGGGAATTAATCTGGGAATTATTTTATTGACTTCCCTCCTCTGCTTTGTTTTTTCGTCAAGTGTTGAGTGAGATGCTGGCGGAATGCTATCTCTAGGGATTGTCTCTCTGGGAACGTTATAGTTGTTGGATGGGGGAGGGGGGGAGGAATGGTGAGGGGTGGGGAGGGGTGGAGGGGGTAGGGGGTAGGGATGGCTCTCTCGCCTCGGCTCCACCGCAGACACATCACAGTGTGATCGTCGCGTCCTGTTTGCTTATAACGGCTCAGGCCCTGTTTCCACCGCGGTGCATCGACGCGTAGTTGGGAAGGGGTGGTTGGGGGGGGGGGGGAGTCACGCTGGTCTCGGCGGGACCAGTTCTTGAGAGGGTTCCTGTGTTCCCGGAGACGGCTGCTGCTGCCCGGATCCCCTTCCCGTTCTCTCTCTCTCTCTCTCTCTTTCTCTCTCTTCCTGCCCGTCTACCCACGTCATATCTCCCTCGCTGACGGGCGCCGTCTTCCAGGGCTGTGTGTCCGCACGACCGCGGAGCGATCCGTACAGCGATGCCAAACAACCGAGGCCGAGAGTTCGCAGACCACACGCTAGAAACTCGAGACACAACCCTCCCTCCCTTCCCTCACCAACCCCGTTTGTAAATCACGCGAACAAAAAAAAAATTACCCGATGTCGAAAGTTAAATGCACAGACAGCACAGAGAATTCCGTGGAAGGAACCAGCCAGAAAAGAAAAGAATCACGGCACAGACGAAAAAAACTGGGCTGACAACGACGAGGCAGTTGCAACAAAAAAAACACAATAAATATAGACAGACAATAACCTTTGACAATGTTCGCAGGCTTTCACGGCCATTGTCTGAAGTAGCTTGGCTTCTGGGTTGTAGCCGCGTCCTTGCTTGGCGAATAATTCACTTACGTTTCGGTCGACATGGCAGTCGCCATCATCAGGGAGCAGTAACCTCAGTAGGTATCTGCTCTCTGATGATGGCGACTGCTATGTCGACCGAAACGTCGGTGAATTATTCGCCAAGGACGCGGCTGCAACCCAGAAGCTAAGCTACTTAATAACCGTTGACAACACAGTGTCAAAAAAGACAAACCCTACTGTGTTTTCCGAGGTCTTTTTTTTTTGTCGGTATTCACTGTTCTTATTTAAGGATTATTTCTGAAATTTTAACACGGCACCTCCCTTCAATTTTTTTTTGTTCTGTCACTAATATTTCCGAAAGATATTCACTAATGGTCAGTTGTACCATTAGAGTTCAAGCGTGATCTAGTTTCATAAATTGGTTTGATCAAGGTTGTCACCACGTTTTCCGCCACGCCATTGTGTTATGAGCGGTGATCGAAGATCATTGGGAACTTCATGGCGGTTCATGGAC
The DNA here is from genome assembly GCF_032445375.1 of Bacillus rossius redtenbacheri. NCBI lineage: Eukaryota > Metazoa > Arthropoda > Insecta > Phasmatodea > Bacillidae > Bacillus > Bacillus rossius. The sequence continues at coordinate 11,159,964 of NC_086340.1, forward strand.
AGTGATCAACGATCAACAGAGCGCGAGCAGACATGTCCGAAATTTTTACGGACTTCGTGGAAGTCATTATTATAGTCAAGTTTAAAAATTATTATAAATTTCATATAATTATCAGTACATTTATGAACAATACGATCTATTTTTTATTTTTAGCGTAGGAAATACATTCCACGTGTAATACTCATACTTAAAGTGTTTGTACTGCTTGTTACTGTAGTTTATTACTTTAATGTGGCTCTTTATTTCGTTACCTACAATTACTTTAGTCTTAAATATAAGAGTTTTTATTAGCAAAACGTATTTATATTTCAGACTGTTTTGTTTTGCAATGCTGCCATGTGTCTTTCAGACGTAGCTAAAAATCAAAATAAGCAAGGAAATAACCACATGAGCTGCTATCTTCTGGCAAACACATCAACCGTTTGCTTGTCACGGCACAATAGGTTGTAGCGTCTTCATATTGTTCCAGCCCACCAATAGAAATGCGCCGAACATTCCTTCCAGTTGAATGATCAATTTAAATTTAACTCATTTCTCTAAAAAAAAAAAAAGTCGATAAAAATATGCTTACATTTATGGTTGTATATTTGGTGCGTATGTAACGGCAAGAAACGATTTTTTATGTAATCGGTTATATTTTGTCTTTGCGTGGGTGTCCGCAATAATTCGATTGTTTTTATTTTTATTTTTATTTTGCTGTCGAATCGCTCAATTATGCTTTCAGCATTGGTCTCATAGTTGCACGCGCTCTCTCTACCTTGCGCGCGTACAGACGACTGGCCCGTTCGCCGCGCGTGCCGATCTCGCCCTTAACGACTCCTTTAGCCCGTCCGAATAACAATAATAACCGCGGGGTAGGCGGGGCCTCACCTCCTTTAAGATTGGAGTTTAATAATAACGTACCGGCCGCGTTCGGGGTTGAAAGGTTTTCGTTTCAACCCCCACTCCCTTTTACCATAACCCCTTTTCTCATTAATGCAGACTTCCGATAAGCGGACCTTCGCCCCGCCCCCGTTTCCTGGCTTCGAATTTTCCAAGGAGCTGTCCAAAACCGTTCCTGCAAGCCTCCCCCTCGGTTAAGTTAGGGGTGGATTGACCCCTCGCTCGCCGCTCGCCCCATGCGCCATCAACTATCGGGTCGACGTCTATCCGAAGTGAGGTCGCCGGAACAGGAAGTCCAGCGGGGAATCCCCCCTCCCTCCTTCACTACCTCCCGCCTCCCCATCTCTCACTCTTCTAAAAAACTAGTAAATTATTACTTGGGGCCGGTATCAGTGGGCGGCCAACGCGAATGGAACACAAAGTGAAATAGTGCGCCTGTCAAAACGCGCGGGCGTTGCTGGCTAAGAGTTTTGCAATGAAGGGAGGTGGTTTGCCCCCCCACCCCCCCCTGCTTTGTTATACAGATCCCTATCGCGCCGGTATGCAAATTGTCCACTCCTTCCCGTCCCCCTCTACAACCCCTCTCCCATATCTCTCTCACTCTCTCTCTCTCTCTCTCTCTCTCTCTCTCTCTGACCGCGGTCTCATGCACGACTCACTTCTGCACACCTCTTTTGTACGCTGTAATGAGTTTATTCCGCTCATTTGGCGTATCTACGGCCCGGCTTCTCTGCAACTGCGTTTCGTTTTTGTCATTTGTTTACGTTCAATTGATTTTATTTTGAACACCGCCACATACTTTGAATTGCCACAGTGGTATTTAATTTTTGTCGCTTTGTGTTTTTTTTTTATAAATTGGGTTCAGTAAAAAAAAAAAGCCGCCGTGTGCTTCCAAACAAAGAATTAGTTTGGGCTTAAGTTGAAGATCACGATATTTTTGAAAATATTGTAATGTTTAAAATTCTATAGGTATACGTCCCGGCATGCTCTTTGGCAAAATTTTTGATTCGAAAGATAAATTCAGTATAGATTTTTCAAATACATTTATGACAGATAATAGCCCATTTAACTTCGTTAACTTCAGTTAATTAAAAAAAAAATGTTTTCTTAGTAGAGACTCAAGCTGTGAAAGAAATTGAGGAAATACACCTTATGTTCGATCCATAGTTGTGTTGATTACGACCCTTGTGACACCACATATTTATACTGCCGAATTTTTATTCATCTATGTGTGTTGCGAAACACAGATATCTGTTCATTGCCGATATTCCTAGAAAATAATTCCGGAAATGCACCTAAGCTTATAGTGATGGTGGAAACAAGTTTAAAAGAATCGCATCAATTCATGCATTAAAAAAAACATAGATTAACCATCTTCCTTGGGGTACAAAATTATTCTAAATTGTTCTAGCTCTCAGAACATCTTTTTCTAAAAACCTATTTTGTGAATAAAATCAGTTCTTAGATGTAAGGACAAAAATTAACTGACCTTGAATACACGATGTTGCAAGTATAGATATAGTGTGTGAAGTAAAAAAAAAAAAATAGAAATCTAATTTGAACGCTTTATTGGATTACTCTACCGTGGGTCGATTTAATAACGGATTGTTCAAATTTTATTGATTTGCACATCTCTTAGTGAGGACAGATCAAAGATTATTACATTAGCACAATGCTTGATCGAATGCGCAACACTGTACATCGTGATGTGTAATATCTCAGCTCTCGGTATAAGGCATTTTGTAGGAGTAATTTCTTGAATTGAACGGAAATTTGCTATAGTAGGTACATAGTATATTCATATTCATGTACAGTGTGTGTATATATATGAAAAATGTTTGTGCATTGGCCTACATGTTTGGATTCGGATACACTTTTTGTTGTGTAAAGAGAAAAAAAAATTGTAATGATTGCAATTTCCAGATCAGATTTGTCTCGATTTTTTTACGTAAGATATTTGTGGAAACATTGCAACTTTTTTACTATTGTGTAGGGAAGAATTGTTCTCGCAGGCTTTAGCGTATGTAAAGCAGTTTCTTACGTTCTCATTAACATGTATTTCAGAGCGGAAAAACTGTCTTTTAGCGATCAGTCAACAAGGAGATAAATGGAGACGTGGGAAAAAAAAAAAAAGTGTTTGGAATAATTTTTTCTCGCCATCAGTCTTCTTCTTAAAATGAATCTTAGTTTCCTAATTTAATATTTAATTCCCTTCGTTTTCTTTAAGCACTGTAGTAGACAACGTGGAAACGGCCAGATTGGTTCATTTACCGTTATGGTTTGTCCCTGTCAGTGATTTAATCTCTTCGCTTATTTACTGTACTTAGTCTGTTCGGAGCTTTCAGGGACTGTGACATCACTTTAACTCGAGGGTTTGGAGAAATATTTCTTAGAATTTCTTAGGTAATCCGAAGACCGCTGTCTATCTGTCAAAGTTATTCGTTTTCGTGTCACTACAAATCTCTCTGTTTTGTCGTACAAATTTTCCAAAATTAAATCCCTAGGATTTTCTCTTGCGAGGCCTTTTAATTGCTCCTTAGCAAACTGAAATTCACATTTCCATCTTTGTAAACTGGAACAGCAGATCATTGGTAATTATAGTATCTGTCATTTTCTTTTTTGACGAAAATAGTTTCTAAACCATTAGTTTAACTGCTATTAGTAATTTCTCCGTGGTTAGTTAAAAATTACATCATTGGTTTTTTACGTCACATTGGCTACAAATCACATTAATTGTTTTTTATAATTAAAACTTTCTTATTTAATAATGTTTTTTTTTGTAAAATGCATTTTTTTCGATTTTAAAGTTTGCACATGTTGTTTTGCTTCGCTATCAAAACAGCTTTGTATAGTTTTTTTTTATAACTTCCTCCAATTGTGATATTTGCTTAAATTGTTTTTAGGAGTAAGTAAAGTTCATAGGACATTTATTTCGTCAGTTTTAATTCCCCAAAAAATGAAGTATATAATGTTAACTTCAGCTACCTGGCTTAGGCATATAACAAAAAAAATTATTCCGAGATTGAGGTTCTGAAACGGGTGTCTTTCACTGTGCCTACGGTGGGCAAAGACATGGCCTGAATACAGAAGCCAAGAAGTAGTTGAGTGAAATGAGGTGAATTTTCGGACACATAATTTTTTCCTCGCAGATTTTTTTTTGTGAACGGACCCTACGAGTTTTTTTAATTTTTATTTTTAGAAAGTGGGTTAAATATCTTGCCGACAAACTGTTCGGTTATTGCCCATTAACGAACTCGACCGAGATTTCCCACTAATAGATTTTATGTATCAGTTTGGAAGTTATTTGTGAAAAATTGCGAAAGTTATCGTGTCCGCAATATTGTGACAATGTTTTTGGTGTCTATGGACCATGAAATGAAAAACTATATCAAACTTTTCCGAAAGTCGCACCATGGTAACGGCTACAATAGGAAGCAATGTGTTTGTACAGAGCTACGGTGTCTTTATCTTGACGTTATCGCGAAGTTATTTCTTGGCTGCTGGTTTCCAGAGGAATCTTTTGGTAAAAAAGAAGGGCGGCCGGAAGTAGGTATAGGCCTATGTCTGTGTGGTTACCGCCCGCGGTAATTGGCAGTCGTAGCGCGCTGTCGTCGTAGCTCGCGGACTGGGGCGTGCCAGACGCCGGGAGGATGCGTGTAGCTACTTGATCAAGGGGGTAGGGGGGGTTGTCTCGTCCCTCTTCCCCCCTGTCTCCAATGGTGGCGCCCTCCTGCGTGGTTGTGGGCGCGGGTGTAAACGATCTTCCCCGGGAGGGGGGGGGAGGTGGATGGTGGAGGATGGTGGGGGGGGGGGGGGTTCCTCTCGACAACCCCGGCAACTCGCAACTCCACCCGTCCCTGTAGTTAAGACCAGAAGCAAGTTGAAGCACCGTGAAAAGGAAAAAGGGGGAAGTGGGAAAGGGAGGGGGGGGTATGGTAGGCCCGCACGGTATCTCCTCATCCTCCCCCACCCCACTCACACTCCTCTCCACTACACCCAAAAACCCGCGGGGATAATTAATTACTCAAGAAAGCGGGGTCTAATTAGCACAAGACACTGCCCGTCCCCCTTCCTTCGCGAGCTCGGGGCTACCCCCCCCCCTAACCCCCTTCTTCCCCGGGGACGTGACGTCACGCGTGCTAAGACGACTTCCACCCCTACTCAAATCATCTTCCCCCCTCCCCACTGTTTTATCCTTCTTCTTCTCCTTCCGAGGCCCGGACATGGCGGAAGGATCTGATTACGTCGCTGACGGCGGGAGGGTCAGGCTGTCTCCCCCTGGGGGGCCGGTCGCCATGGGAATGGCGGCAACACGTCTTAATTAGCGTGTGCGGGCAAACTCGGGCTGCGGACGTGGCCCGTGGGCAAGAGAGGATAGGGGGGAAGAGAGAGAGAGAGAGAGAGAGAGAGAAACACGTTTGTCCCTCGAAAACACCGCCTCGGACCGTGAGCTCAAATCGCAGGATCGCTTTAAAAAAAAAAATGGCGGTTGGGGCGTTTAGGTGGGGAGTTCGTGATATTGTGAACATATGTGTATATAATAGTTAGAGACCGGAAAATTTCGCGGGTTCATCGACCTTCAGGATGGACTCCTCCAATATCCTCTGCACACTCGGGCAAATGCCAACTGTTTGTTCATTGGCTGCTGACTTGTGAGTCGTCTCGACTGGGTGGCCTGTGATTCGACACTTCTATGAGTGAGGGTCTCTAATTGGCCCCTCAGTCCTCCAGATTAACAGTGGACCAATGACAGAAGCAGTACTTGGGTAAAATTATTTGAAATTTAGCATAACACGAAATGAATCCGCGAATTTTTCAGGTGTCTAATAATAGTCCTTTTAACAGCTGTTTTAAAACTCATTTATGTCGTGTTTAAAAGTCAGTTATCAAAAAAAAATTAATAATATTTTTAACAGTATTAAGTTTTAACCCTTCCATTCACAATTTGTTAAATTCCTTATCCCTATTTTTATTTTTTATTTGTGTGTTAATAATCTTACGCTATTATTATAAATTTAATGTATTATTATATAATGTTTAACAAAAGTTTGGTAAACTTCATGCATCACTAAGGTAAGAATTGTCTTTCAGTGGACAAATAGACTGGAATGGTTTTAGAATAATACGGCTGCAGTGATTTATAAAAAAAAACTAGCTGCCCGACCCGGCTTCGCACGGTTGTATTAATTGGGGGGGGGGGGGGATGAGACCAAATCTCTTATTTACAGTTATAGTAAATTAAATAAAATGAAAATTAATTAATTTTGAGAAAAACTTAATAAAATGCTTTGTAATGTACCGAAGAAAAAACGAATAGCACCGATGGTTTCCCGACTCTCGAGCACGCGTTGTCATGGAGACGAAGTACCCACTGTTTCCCGGGCTTAAACACCAATAAACATTGATAATCAGTTTATTATTAATTATAAATAATAATACCATTAATCGAAATAAAAACTATCCTATCTCTAAAGTTGGAAAAAATTACACATAAATGCCAATTTTCATCGAAATCGGTTGACTTGGTGAAGAGTTCACTGGAAACAAATATCAGGACACTGGATTTATATATATTAAGATGTTTAAAATTTAAATTGTCATGGTCCGACCTGTATTCGAACCCGGGTATTTTGGATTGCGAGTCCAGTGCCCTACCACTGCGACAATAATTTTTTCTAATGTTTCGCTGGTTGGTATTTTTTTAATGAGCAACTTGATTACGAAAAGCAATTAAGAATTAGCTGAGTATGAATGAATTAGTTCTGTTTCCATATTTCGTTTTCGAAAGCGTGTTTGAAGAATACTTTTTGTTTAGGAATGAAACACTGGCTACATATTTTCGAAAGCTCTAAATGGACTTTCGTTACACCTTTATCTTCATGTTATTGTACGAGCTCAAATCTCGTAGTTGGCATATGCAAGACGAGAAGCACCAGCGAGCGTCGCACTTATCATCCCGCCTCGCCGACACAGATACGCCTATTGACAGGTTACATGCCTCACCCAAGAATCGAATCATGAACCCCTGACACCGAAACTTCACCATGGAGGTAAATCCTCATTTTTAGCCATGGCCTATTTATTAAATTTTTGAAGTGAAACTTCTTTAGGCTTGATGGAAGTAAAAAAATTTCAATGCCGAATTTTAATGCAACGTTTTCGTGAAACATTGTTTTGAAACGTTATTGTTTTTTTCCTAACCTAACTTAAAGCTATGAGTGTGCGGAAGAGGTCTGTGTAGGGAAGACTCTGTATATAGGCCGAAGCCTATACGCTCTAATCATTTAGGTTGCTGACCATGCAGGAGAGGTAACATGCATCATGTTAAGGACGGTATTGGCCAGCCATGGCTGCGATTGGCGCCATGACTGACTATCCTAGAATGAAACTATATAAGTTGGGCCCAGGTAAAACATGCATAGACACAGTGAAAAACCTGGACTCATTCATGCTGGGTGCAGAAGTCATCCACTATGCGTGCAGGTTGGTTACGGGAAACAGAAGGATAGATCTGGATGAAGAGTTGGACAGAGTAGAAAAGAGTCTACCATGCGGGTGTTGGGCAGAATCGGTTTTTTTTTTCCTAACCTAAGTTAAACTAAGTGTATTGGGAGGGGTCCGGGTTAGGGAGAGACTCTAAGTGCGTCTCAGGCCGAAGCCTATACGCTCTAATCATGCAGGGAGTACCATGCAGAGAAGGGAACATGCATATGTGCTAAGGAGGGGGATTGGCCAGCCATGGCAGCAATTGGCGCCATGACTAACTCCCCTCACTTGACTATACTAGACTATACTAGATAAGTTGGGCCCAGGTAAAACCTGCATAGACACAGGGAAAACCCTGGGCACTGACATGCGGGATGCAAAAATTCATGCATTAATTTCATGCTGGTTGGTTACGGGAGTAGAAGGATGGCTCAGGAAGAAGAGTTGGAAGAGTAGAAAATGTCTACTAAGCAAGGGCGGGCACTTGGACATTTCTGTCCGCATTTGAGGTTTGGTAGGACTGGTTTTTAGGGGGCGACTTTAGTCGTTTCCCGCCAGGCTGCCAGCCAGCCAGGTTAGCTGAAAAAGAAGTACATATTGCAGCTGTATATATATGACCGCAGCTCCCAGGTTGCCCCAGCTGCCACGGTCATGCATGCCCGACACATTGTGCTGCCAGCCTGGGCATGTCAATCATCGGCTAGTCCAATGTTGCATATTTGCACCGCAGGGCGTGGTCAGGCACATGGTCAGACACCTATTATTCAATAGTGAGGCTGCTCACTGAATTTAATCTAAGGGACAGTCAGGACATATGTGTGTAGTTCATTAGGGCCCCGATGGGCCAAAAACGCGACTGGTTTCATTAGAACCCCGCTGGGTCAAAACGCGACTTGTTCAGCGATCGGCGCAACGAGTGTAGTGGGGTGTGGGGGCCTTAATTCCGACACATGATGCTGCCAGCCTGGGCATGTCAATCATTGGCTAGTCCAATGTTGCATATTTGCACCGCAGAACGTGGTCAGGCACACGGTCAGAATCCTATTAATTAATACTTAATATTATACTTAAAATAGAATGTAATATAATATAATATACCACCCTACTGCACCCACCATTTGCTGCAGCATTCCACTCGTTGGCAAGGTCAGCTTCAACGGTGTTTATTTGCACTGACAGCTGGCGGCACAGCAGAGTAGCATCTAATTTACTATTATTTAAATTACTCAGCCCTCCGCGAGTATTTAAATAAATTTAATTTAAGTTTCGAGCTGCCTTGTGTGGGTTTAAATAATTAAATTATTTAAATAAGCTATGAGTTGAAGTGAAACCTCGCAGGTTAAATGCCTATGCGCAAGCAGTAGTCAGTAATTCAAAATCTCATGTCTTTCAGAAACACAACCAGCACTGGGGGTGAAACCAACCAGGCCGGCCATGCCCATCAGTCATAGAGAGTCAGCCCTAACATGGCAGGGCATGCTTCGGACCATTTTGAATTAGCATTCAAACAAGTTGGTCGTGTGTGTAATGGTGTGTTGTCTGGTGGGCGCCGTGTAAGCCTAGTGGGAAGGCTCTACTCATAGCATGTTCTATGAGCTGTTTGGGTGACACGAGCTCCGCGCGCGAGCACGCACGCGCGGAGCCGGAGAGGTACTGCGCTGCTCCGAGCGCCGGCGACTAGTTTTGTTTGGAGGGGGTCGTGCGCTGATTCGCTGTCAGGCTCGGCCAATCAGGGGGCGCCTCGCCCGCAGCTACGGCGGGCGGTGCGCCAGGATTGATTTCGGAAGCTTATACTTCTGTGTATTATTTGGATCATAGTTTCCAAGGGAGGAAATATGTGGATTTAAATTATTTACGCATTTATCGTAAAAATTTTGGGTTGTGCGGATATAAAAATCTTGCAAAGTTTCAGTGTTAGTTTCGCTGTGCAAGTTCTCTACTGGACAGTATATCGGGGCGTCTGCAGCGATTCGAATGCATCTATTCTGAACTCGCTGCAGTTTTATTAGATGGCAGTATGCTGCAGTAGCCCAGACTGGGGCTGCATACGTGATTATCGGGCGTATGAGAGCTTTGTAGAGCAGTAATCCATTTTTGACTGTGCTGCCACATCGCCTGCTCATTACAGGATATAATGCGCGCATTCTAACCTGAGCTTGGGTTTGTTTAATGTCAATGTGCTGTCTCCATAGGAGTTTCCTATCCATGTGGACTCCTAGGTATTTAACTACGTCCTTGTGAGGGATTGGCTCATTAAATAGGCGTAGTTGCGGCCTGTTGTCGGCTGGCGGGAGGTTTTTGCGTGTAAACACAATCGCCTCAGACTTGGTCGTGTTTACTTTTATGCGCCAGGCTGTACACCACTGTTCAATTTCAGTGAGCGCAGTCTGGAGCCTGGTAGTGGCTAGCTGTAGGTTATGAGATCTGCTATACAGTACAGTGTCGTCTGCATAGCAGCCTAGCTTGACTAGTCTGTGTGCGGGGCGAGGCATGTCGCGTACATATATATTAAATAGTACAGGGCCTAGGATGCTGCCCTGCGGCACTCCGGCTTTAATTAATTTTAGGTCAGACGTTGCCCCTTCAGATGACACTCTGAAGGTTCTGCCTGCTAGATAGGATGCTATGAGTTTAGTGTAGCAGTCCGGGAAGTTTGCTTCATACATTTTATGTATGAGCCCTGCATGAAAAACTCTATCAAAGGCCTTTTATACTTCGAGAAACGTAGCAACTACGTAGTCTTGGACGTTGAATGCGCTGGTTATCTCTTCAGTAAGACGGACCAGTTGGTGGGTAGTCGAATGAGCACTGCGAAAGCCAAATTGCTCATTTGGCAGCAAGTTTTGTTCGTGTATGTGTACTTTGAGTCTGTGTAAAATTATGCGCTTTAGACACAGTACTTAAGAGGCTTATTGGCCTGTAATTCTGGGGCAGTGTTTTGTCCTTGCTCGGCTTGTGGAAGACTATTACTTTAGCTTTCTGACGCTAAAAGGAGGAGAAATAGGTTGCGGACGGTGCAGAGAACTCGTTCCCTTGAGCGGGCTCCACGTGGCGGCGTGCGGCTCAGGTTGAACCCCGCCATGCTACAGGGATAGGCCTGACGCCACTCCGACTGGCTGGCATCTAGTAAGGGAGTGTTGGGGCAGAGGGCAACACAACGGGGTTTGAGCTTATTGTTGTGCACCGCACCACGGGCTGTATTCGCGAGAAAACGGCGTTCTTTCAAGTACGTATTATTTTAATTTCTTACGTAAATCAGTATTGTTAAAATGTTTTATATTCGTATTGTTTTATCTCTGATATTCTGAACAATTATTTTGTAGTGAGTACTAATTTTAGTAATTAATGTTTATTTAGAAAATTTTCTACATTTTTTTTTCTCTATGCCGTTTTACCCCTTGCGATTTGCCTACGGGTCGAGGTTTGAATTGCCAAATAAGTTTCACTTTTGTCACGTGTACTGAGTTACAGACGCTCTCTTTTTTATGTTTTAAAATATTCACTATATGTTTTTCCCATCTGCAGCGAGCTCGCCGTCGTCGAGTAGCAAGGCTCGGCGAGAGAAAAGAATGAAAGAAAAAAAAAAAGAACTGTCGTGGCGATTGCGACCGAAAAGCCGCCGTGGGGGATGAAATACGTCGGCAACATGACCGTGTTGGAGGGGTGGAGGTTAGGGTGGCTGGCAAAAGTGTTCTGTACGAGAAAAGAGAGAAGAAGGAAGGAAGAAGAAAAAAAAAGTGCGTCGATCGGCGAAAAAGGACGTGGCTGGCTTCGGGACACGTGCCCCTTCCAATCTTGTTTCCCCCCCCCCCCCCCCCCCGGTACGTTGGGGGGTTGTTGGAGGGGTGTGGAGGGGGGATGACCCACGCACCTCCACCCTCCTCCGCCGAAACCCCCGCCAGGTAATCCACAAAGACTCGGCCGTCACGCGGAATCATTGTCCGGCGGCGGCTGCGAGCGCCCGCCTCGGGCTGATGGGTAAACTCTCTCTGCTACGTCGCCCCGGGACCCCACACACAGAGCCAGCCCGGCGCGTCTTTCCCCCGTCCGCTTCCAAGGACGGGTTCTAATCTGCACCTTCAACCATACAGATCTGTAAAATTATCTTTAAAAAAAAAAAAAATTGAATGTTTTTACACTAGTAGTTCAGTATAGGCGGGTCCGAACAGCGAGCAACAATTACTGCAAGAGGGTTAAAGAAAAGTTACGATGTTGAACTACCATAATAATGATTACTCTCTCTCTCTCTTCTATCTCTCTCTCTCACTCACACTCACACACACAATAAACACAAAGCAGTATCGCATCTGTTCTTAGCTGTTGTAAATCTTCTAAATACTATCCAAAACCTTTGTCTTTGTTAATTGAAACTACGCACCTTCAACCATACAGCTCCCGGAAAATTATCTTAAAAAAAAAAAAAAAAAAAAGGAGGGTTGTCTGTAAAGTCGGTTTACGGACGATAATTTTACGTGATAACGTCATCAGAAAACATTTATGAAAAATTGCATACTTTTTTTAATTTTCAAAATATTATTTACATTTTTTATTTTGCAAATTTAATTTAAATAATTTGTTTAAATATAATCATGAAAATTTAGTTAAAAAGCCCGCCTTAACCTGTTCTTGCACGCTCGGCTCAGGAGGAACGTACAATTTTTCGTGCGTGCAGCCGGCGTTCATCGAATTATGAGACGTTTTCACGTCAAAAAAAAAAATTGAATGAGTTTACACTAGTTCAGTAAGGGCAGGACCGAACAGCGAGCAACCATTACTGCAGGGTTTTTTAAAAAAAAGTTAGGATGTTGAAGTACCATAATAATTACAACTCTCTCACACACACACATACACACAATAACACAACGCAGTATCGAATCTGTTCATAGCAGTTGTAAATCGTCCAAATACTATTCAAAACTTTTGTCTTTGTTAATTTTTCAATACGACCAACAGCTACTGTGCAGTGGTGCATATGTTCTGTATCACATTGATTCTGTGTCATACGATGCTGGACATAACAAAAAAACTTGCGATACAACAGTGAATTATGATAGAAAGTTAAATACAAAAGAAAAGTTTGCCATAAGGCCTGACATAATTTGCTTGTATTGTGATAGTCAAAATGTTTATGTCTTGTATCTTTCAACGTAAAAAATTAAATCAGTAATCATCATGTACCACAGGATCAATTTATACAGTATCATGCCAGCAGGATCAAGGGACAAACATGGATACGTGATACGTAACAATTACCTTATTAGAATTCGAACCTAAGTTCCCGAATACTAATTAATTTATTACCCTTCACCTCAGTGAGAATTTATGGCCGGCCATACGTATAGCATAGAATTTGGCTGTCGTAGAGAACCCCAGACTGATATATTGTGTACAAAACATAAAAAAACAAGCCAAAGGTTAGCTGTGGTCAAAAACTAAGTATTAATATCCTAGAGATGTGAATTTTGAAAGAATAAATTTAATTCATCAAAACCACACACAACAGAACGTATAAACGTTTAAAAATGACAAACTGATGAAACAAGTACAATAGCACTGCTGGTGAGTAAAGTGCTCTGATAACAGACCGATTCTGAGCGATCTTGTGTGTCTAAAAGTTTTTTGACGTGACAACGTCTAATAAATCGATGAACGCCGACTGCACGCACGAAAAAGTGTCCCGTTACGCACATTGTCCCTTTACGCTGTGTCCCGTTACGCTAATTGTACGCTTGCGCCGCATCTATCTCTTCCACTTGATTGGCCTATGACTCAACTATTATATTAAATAGGTTAAGGCGGCCTTTTCAAAAGTAGCTTTTAAATTTAGTACTTTAACTAAACTATCATTTCATCAATGTTTTGCTATGACGTTGTCACGTTAGACTATATACCGACTTTACAGGCAACCATTTTTTGTTGTTGTAATGGGTGTAAGTACCTATGTCAGTAGGAATATAAACAACACACACTTGGCCTCTCTATAGCACTCATACTTGACACTTGGAGAGTATAGGTTCCAGTCCCACGCTCTTTAGTGTCCAACGAAAAGCGATTTGAAGGTTTTGATGTTCAAAATAAGACGTATTTTGAATTGTGGATAGCTGAAGTTTTTTTTAAAACAATTTTCTATAAAGCTATGAAGAAATGTATAGTTGTGACTGCAGAATACGATACACGGCTTGATTATGTTTTTATTTCTATTTATCATTCAATATGCCACTTTCGCTAAAGTAGTAAGTGAATATTTTTTTCACCATAAATCTTGGTACATGCTTTGGTAACTATAGTCCTGAACGATAAACATTCTCTTTTGTAAAATAAATTATTGTTAGTTAACCGATTAGCGTTAAATTACATACGATCGGTAGTACGGCAGACGCATATATTGAAAGTGAAAACTAGGGGGGGGGGGGGGTGGTGGAGGAATAATCCATAATAAATTAATTAAATTTCACGTCGTTTGTTGAATGGCCTGCGCCAATATTCGGAAAGGGCCGTGAAATGGAATATATTGAGCTGGGAGGCGGGTTAGACCAGTTGACGGTTGTAGACCCAACAATGGACTTTGTTTAGCCGGTCTGCTATTCGAATATTCACCGGTTGTCTGGCCACATGATACTACGTGAGACTAAAACTGGTTTCTCAATTTAAAAAAAAAAACGTAAGCGAGTGCACAGCAGTACAAACACACGACCTGTGCGAAATCGCTTCACAATTAAAATCTTGCTGTTAATTTATCAGCCAGTGAAATTTCGCAAGATATCCGACATCTGTTGGTAGTGTTAGTAAATAACTATATTAACTACCAAATGGTTATTCCACGTGGTATGACCAGCAATTTGTGAAACACAGGTGTTTTTTTTTTTTTTTTCAAAATTTGGTAAACATTTTTGTAAAAAATTTTAGTTTACCATTTTACCCACGAAACATTTTTATTTCTTATTTCCATTAATTACCAGTGACTTTTTATAAGTAGTGATAGAAATAATTGATTTTTAAAGCATAATTACATGCACTTGAACATTGTAATATCTCGACAGTTCATTGCCTCAATATTGGTCCCACCAAAATTGCATCCTACTATATTCTCATTGGTTGCTGCGCCATGCGTCCGCAACAAAAATAAAACATGTCCATTTTCCTCCTATGCACATGAACTCACTCCTCAGCGCTGTTGTGGCACAGTAGGTTGGGAAACATGGCGGTCAAATCTTGTGCGTGCACAACCCATCGCTACTGTCACTGTTAATTTTTTTTTTTTTTCAATTGTGCATCCAGCTTTATTTCTCACATTAAATCTGCGCACTATGCATTGAATTTTATTTAATATTCTCCTCTCTCTCACTTTCGCCTATCGCGAATGGCGACTGTGCGGATTCCGCCGCATGCTCAGAAGTCTGAACATCTGCCGTTACTCATTAAATTTTTTTTTTTTAAGCTTCCGCAATTTTTTTTTATTTTTTTTATTTTTTTTTAATATTTGAACCGCCGGGTCATGGTAATTGAAATCATAAATAACGCGCGCGCGCGCCTTGGGGTGGTGTTTGCAAGAGGTTTTTTTTTTTTTTTTTTGTAAAAGGAAAAAGAGGGTTGAAGGAGAGGTATTCGAGGCGTTATCTTCGAGCCGTTCCCTCTTCCCATGCAATTTCTCCCGTCCCTTTACGCCGCAGACACCACCCTTCTCTCCCCCCCCCCCCCCCCCGACAACCCTCGTCGACCGAGGGCGCGATCCCTGCTGGGAATATCGGCGCGCGATATCGGGCATCGTATTGGCCGGGCGCGGAGAAGGGAGGGGGGGGGGAGGTGGGGAGGGGTGCGGGCGGACAGGCGGGAAGCATTATCAACCGCCCGGGCGCGTCTTCTTGACTGATGCCGTCGTCGGAGTCAGGGAAACAGTGTCACATGGCTCCCTGTTCCTCCTGTGTGCGTGCCCGCACTCACTCACTCACTCCTGCCAAGGCGGGTCTCGCACTCAATGCTCATTTTTTTTTTTGACGTTGTGACGTCTCAGCTCTCGGTGTTATACGGCATTTGGTGGGCGCAGATATCGAGAACGGAACGGAAACCCGCATTTTAAAAGATACGGTGGCTGCCATCTGCGGCGGGCGGCGCCCACAAAAGTTCACAAAGACAAAAGGGAAACGTTACAGTACTAATTAAAAAAAATAACAGTTTGGAAATATTTTAATAAAATTCCTTTTTTTTTACATATATAATCAGGTCCAAATCCGGGGCTTAGTATTTTTTTGATTATTTTTTGACGTTTCAACGTCTAATAAATCGATGAACGCCGGCTGCACGCACGAAAAAGTGTCCCGTTACGCACATTGTCCCGTTACGCACATTGTCCCGTTACGCACATTGTCCCGTTACGCACATTGTCCCGTTACGCTGTGTCCCGTTACTCTCATTGTACGCTTGCGCCGCATCTATCTCTCTTCCACTCGATTGGCCTATGACTCTACTATATTACTTATATTAAATAGGTTAAGAAGGGCTTTTCAAAAGTAGCTTTTAAATTTAGTACTTTAACTAAACTATCATTTTATCAATGTTTTGTTATGACGTTGTCACGTTAAACTATCGTCCGTTAACCGACTTTACAGGCAACCATTTTTTTTTTCAAGTCTGGATAGTTTCTTTACATATTTTATAAATTTCTGTCTGCTGTTTGTATGATTCAGTAGTCGACGTAGCTGCTCTCCGGCAACGGATTCTAGCGGCGGGTGCGGAAAACTACGTGTGATTCGCGTCCAAAAATGTAGTTTGAAAAAAAAAATTGCGTATTTTTATCACGCTCGGCATTATTTTTGAATTTCGTGTCCGAGTTTCGTATTATAAATGTATTTGCAGCATGAAAACACGTTAATTTGCTCATTACCGAGGTTAGATGTATACACATCACTGGCGAGTACTGAATGACACGCTCATTATTTTTATTTTCGCTCGTCATTGCTATTAGTTAAGGGCTATTTCTGTAAATTTTGACACAACATCTCTTGCATTTGTTGTGCCGTCACAAATATTGTCAATAGAAATTCAGCGAGTGTTACGTAATGGCTGTAAAAAAAAAAGGTCTTGTAAGTGATAATAAAAGTATAAACACTTGCTCGAAATTTTACAGCAATTATATCACACTTAGTAAATATAGGTTGAAAAAATGTTTGTGGCTTAACAAGTGTAAGGGAGGTAAAGTGTTAAATTTTCAGTACTAGCCATCAACTAGTAGTAATGACGAGACAACGAAGGAAAAAATAACCATGGCGTATGATACCCACACCTTAAGCTGTGTTCACAATTAAAAAAAAAAAAAAAATTAAGCGAGTGCATAGCAGGATGGGCGCACGACCTATGCGAAATTGTTTGGCATTAGAATTATTGTGCATTAATTTTAATCATTGAAATTTCGAAAAGCATCCGATATATATTGGTTGTATTGGTAAAAAAATATTTGTAACAATCTGAAACATTGTCCGCGGGCCTCGGGTTGTAGACCACTAGTTCATAAAGACGTGTTTATATAGGCTATGTTATCTGATTATGTATTCTCGTGGCAATATTATTATTAATTATTGCTCAAACCATATCGTAAAAAAAAATACACTTACGTGGTGGGGTAACACCGACTAATCAAAGGGTTAATGAAGTGAGTTCTACGATGGAGCAATAGTTTTATGTGGGGGAAAAGGGGGGGATAAGAGCAAACCTAGAAAAACACACACCCAACGGCAGTTGACAACGTTCGCCACGTTTTCAGCACGCAGCAAATCCCGCTGTACCACTGGAGTAACTTATTTTAAAATTCTTATTGAATAAAACCAATATGAGCATATTACTTCGCTCCTTAAATTATACAACCTAACTCACTTTTTTTTGTAAGCAAAGTAACTGTTTACTGTGGACTTTAATGGATAAGGGATTTATCTGATATAATTTGTCTGCGTTAGAAGTAATACTTAATTGGCATAGTAAAAATTACTTTAAATTTGCATGCAAATAATTGTTAGAAATAAAAAAATAAAAAGACAAAAGTAATGTTATAAATACAGCTGATTAAGTATACGTTCAATCAAATTAATTTTTTTTAAATAAATACTCAGTATTCAATATTAATGTAAACACTTGTATAAAAAAATATTTTATTTAGTAAAGTAATCGAGATAAATTTTAGTGAATAATGAAAATCGATATATATGCTGATTGTTTGTTCTATTTTTTTAATTTTAATTATTTATTAAATAATGTAATGATTTTTAATTTATAATGGAAATAAATTATACACACGGAAACATTTACCGGCCAGGAGACTACTAAACCTTCCCTGCCAGCGACAATGTAACCTTACAAGCAAACTGACATCGTTATACATACGGTAACTTAACTTCAATGATTTAATGCATTTGAAAATACACTTTGAAAAAAATTATAAACACAAGTTCAATCACTAATATTCACAATAAATAAATGGACCAGTAGAAGACGAAGACGCATTTCACGGAACAGATTTTCTACAATTGCACGCGCAGACGGAGACGGACCCGTACGGATTAGCTCTTCCGTTTACGTTTCTCCGTGGCGACCGATAGACGCCGAGTTATTGGCTGCAGTGGTAGCCATGTTTGTTTATGTTCTAAATAAATTAAAAATAGTTTCAAGTTAAATAATATCTTGTGTTCTATTATTACTTTGTCGTTTATTTTTTATTATACGTGTAAATTCTGTTCGTGTTATGATCACTAAAAATTATATATATAAGATAACAAGGATTGTCGCTTTCCCCCTCCTTCCCACCACTCCCCGCGCGGTGCACTGCCTTTGACACGTAACTGAAACCTGACAGCTGCGGAGTTACGCGAGCCGCCGACACGTGTTTCGAGAGATTTCTGCCGTCGGGTCGGCGCGGAATGACGCGACTGGCCCCAGCCGCGCTCGGGAGTTCTGGAAGGCGTCTGGGCCTATATATGTGGCCGGGATGCCGGCCTTAGTCAGTTCAGTTGGGAGTTTTTAAGTGCAATTGATTATGTGCAATTTTATAAGATTAATTGTAAGTGACATAAGTAGCGGCAATAAATAAAAATTGCTTAGTGTTAAAATCTTTAATTGGGCGATCCTTTACGAACCCCGCGGTAAATCGTAACAAAATATATTTAAATTTAATTTAATATTTCGTAACCTTGAAATGCAATCTCATTGGTTGCCATCTGTTACGTTTCCGTGCATTGTGGAAACAGCCGACGCGATAGTGAAATGTACCGGGATATCCGTCTGCGTTTACGTGTCATTGCAGAACGGGGCCTAAGTCAGACGCGTGACCCCGGTGTAGTGATTACGAGGATCCAGTTACCTGAAACTATGAAGAACTCTTATTTTGAGACCCATCGTCCGTTGACAGGGTGTCTACAGAGGGTCACGATAGACACTTTTGAGTCACAAAAAAAAAAGAGGAAAAAAACTGGTCACGAAAGTAACGAGAAAAAAATTCCCGCAATAAACAGTGACGATGCGGGAAGTCATGACACTTTAATCTCCAACACCACCTTTTGCTAACATACTTTTTTTTTTAGTTCATAGTCGAATGTTAAATATAAATAGTAGGAGACTGTCCATTTAAATATCGTGAAAATTATCTCTGAAAAGGTTTTCGCTTTCTAACTTTAAAATCTGAATGTTCCTGCGCGTAATAGATCGATTTGCTTTTTATTTTCTCATGTATAATTTTCATTTATACATATATATTAAAACTGTGCTTTGAAAATATTATAACATATTCTTAAAAGGTCCTGAAAAAAAGTCTTGAAATCGTTTCACCAGGTATTCGTACACACCATGGCTGAAAAGTCAGTATATTTACCGTGATTTATAACAACACATTTTATCTCGCGAAATTATTCATCCTTTTTTTTTTCTTTTCGTCGCTGCACAATAACTGCTGCTGTGTTATCCTTGAGGGGAAAAAAAATCTTAGCCGTTGCCAAATCTTTCTTCAGCTCCTTTTCCTGAATCGAGCGCTTCTTTATTCTTAGCACGCTGTTGCTTTCAGCGAGCCGGCAACCGATATATTTCACCTCAGTATCTTTGAATTGAAATTTCCTGTTACCATTCTAAATGCCCTGGCCCATAAAAATCCTTCATAATGCCAAAAACATAGCCCAATATATTTTTTTTTCTGCGTCGAAGGTTATATTATATCAACGGGGAATTTTGCTTTAAAGGAAGCATGAAGAAGACTTTCTTTTGAAGTGACTTAAATCGTTCTTATTTAACAGTCAAGTTCCAAATTACTCCGAGACTCGTACCGTCTTTATAGTGTTTTCTTAATGCTTTCGTGGCTTCCGAATGACTACTTAGGCTATAGTTCGTGCAGGTTTATTCAAGATCTCGGTGAAGGCATTGTGTTATTTTGTGTGATGCGAGGTGGGCTGTTACAACACCTGGAACGACAAGCCACAAAGACAGTGATGCATGTTGAAAATATTAATGTCACTGTCCATATACCCCTTGTTGCTGATATAAGCGTTTTGAATGTAAAGTTTCTTATTTAATTGTTTTCCCAAATCCCCCTCTAGAATAAAATCACGTGTCCACTACTAGCTTCGCACGAGTAAAAGAAGTTTATTTTACAAAGCAAGACTTAATAATCATTATGGAAAAGAAAAGATATCTAAGTTAATTTCAAGTGCCCGACTATTCAAAACTCCATTAGACGGCTCGTGCATTCAAAGTGTTTGTCGCTGTTCTTCACGATGTCCTCTTGGCCTGCTGTCATTGGACAATCTGGACACGAAACGTTATTTCATTGGGGAAAAACAGTGGACTTTCCGTAGAGGTTTATTACACTGTAAAAACTTGCTGCCTGCAGTACAGTCAGATTGGTCATTTTTATCCTGTTTTATTTACAATTATTGCTATATCCTACGAAAAATATGTGTTTTTTATACTAAACATAACATGTGTACATCTGGAATAATATTTCTTTACAACAGTGAAATAATTTTTGAAATCGGGTCACTAGTTTTCCAGTTTACTTCTTACAAACTATAAAACAAACGTACTCACTCTTAATAGTATTAGCATAGAAGAGCGTCTGCTTGAAAATAGTTATCTAGTCCTGCTAATGTAAGACTGATATATTTCCTATCAAAACGTAAATTGGAAAAGAATTAAACATAAACACAAAACTTGTATATTGCTTTTGACATATATCCGTAGACTGAAAGTATTATGTTTATTTTTTTTATTTCCCAAAAATTACATTGCAAAGTTTTCTCTATAAAGCAAAATTTATTTTCGTTGTGCCACCATTTGAAAAGGTTGTGTTACGGGTAAAGCATTTGCTTTGATGGTTGTTAATGTTCAGGTGGGATTTTTGGATTTTTTTTGAAGTTATACTTCTCTAGGCGCGTTAAGAAAAAAATTATGAGTATGAATTTTTACGATCCGCGCGCACCATTAAACGAAATTTTCATAGGATGAAAAAAAAGTATAAATACAATAAAAAACTAAAACTTCATACAAATAAGAATTATGCATGTGCTTTAAATCTCATACTTTAATAATTGCTACTGAATTATTCTCCATATCATTAAATTAATTAATTTATTGTGAATATCAGTGATGTAAATTATGTTTATAAAACCTTTTCAAGTGTATTTTAAAGTGTTTTTATACAAGTAGGCGCGTTATGGAAAAAAATGATGCGAATGAATTTTTAGGATGCGCGCGCAGCAACTAACAAATATTGACAGTATGATAAAAGGCTGCATGAAAATATATATGAGCTTTTAAATCATTTTAGTTTAAGATATGTATGTTATCTTGCAAGATTGATTGATGAGACAGAGAAAAAATGTTTGGTTGGAAAGTAAAATCAGGGAAAACGTAAGAAAATCGTTTAGAGAAACAGAGTGGTAACACTCTTTTTTTTTTCATTTAAATTATTTGGTTGAAAAAAATACAGTATCTTCCTGAAGACAGCGTTAGTTAAGCCGCTGATAATTTGCTTGTATGTAAATAAATAAATCATAACTCCCTATTCCTTATATATTTATTTACACCATTTATTTTGTCTTGTGTATTGCTTCAAAGTATAACTATTTAATATAGGCCTATATTTAAAATTTTAAGTAATTTTATTATTTTTTCCGTTATACATAACATAGGCCAAGTTTTTTCCTGTTAGCTGGCCATTAAACATGTTTACATTTAGCCACAGTGATGTTACAGCTTGTCATAAGTATAGTTGGTAAAATTTTTACGACATGCCAGTGGTTATTCTGTATTTCTCATTTTTGGTTTCGTTACAATAGCTTTAAATTTCTGTATTAGGGAAATTTTAGTGCTTATAAGTAAGTCATGCATGTGTTCTAGGTCGGTTTGTTTAAATATGAATTTGCGTATGATTTATTGAATTTTTCTAAGATGGTATGTTTGTTTATTGCATCGTTTCGAAATGAAACCAAACCTGAAATCCTGACCTTGTCAGTCCAAAAATTGATATTGGAAGAAAAAAAGGGAGCGTTTGTTACAACTCGATGCTCTCTGTGGGACAGTTATGACTAATTTGTTTAACGAGTTGCATTTCTGGTTTGTTGACTCGACGATCACAGTGTTTTTTTTTTTAATTGGGAGGGAAAGTTAGGTCATTAAAGAGCCTGCGAGTGAAACTCCGTCAGATCTCTTGATGTTTGGACGGCCGTTCTAAAACGTGGCGGTTGTATGTGAAGGGGTGGGGGGGGGGGGAGGAGGGAAAGGAGCCAAGTTATCATCTTGAAGTATTTCCTCCCAACTCTCCTAACACATAAGAGTTTCTATTTCCCGTAGTTTCTTGTTTCAACGTCTCGTCTTTTTTTTTCCATCCCCAGCTTTCATTTCTGCACCATTGCTGACGCCACTCCTTTTAATTACTTCTGTAGCTTTTCGTATTTCTCTCTTCCCCCCTCCCTTCCTTTCTCACACAGCCTCTTACCACTCTTCTCTTCCTTCTGACCCCCGTGTCTCTAGTTTGTATCGTACACATGCCTGTGAAGCATGCTCGTTCATTTACTTCTCCTTTCTTTCATGATGTTTCGTAAGATGCAGAAGATGCAGGCTATTGTTATCATCTTTGCCCACCGAAGGTATTCTCGCCGTCATAACCTCTGACTGTAGTGAATTAATGAGCTTTTGGTTGAGTCAAAAAAAAATATCCGGCGGTAGTGAAATAATTATTCCGTGAACTTCACCGGGAGAAAGAGAGAAAAAATAACGTCCCCAGTCTTGGATTGTTTTCTTTTTATAGGGGAAAAAAAAGGGGCGTTGAATGTTTTGTCAAGTATTTACCGTGTTGGAAGTTGAAATAATTTTTTACATTTGTTTGTTTATTTTGGCAATGGCAAAAATTCGATGTTTTCGGAATGGAATGTTATTAATTCCTGCCGTGTGAAAATATTCACATGCTCTGCCCGTTCGTGGCGTGGTCGACATGGATGATACGGGAAAAGACGCAGCATTGCCGAGGCTCAGGTTCGCAACGCTGGCAGGACAGATATAAAGATACAGGGATACACAGATACACGGATACACGGATACACAGATACGCAGATATACAGAACACAGATACACAGATACGAAGATACGCATAAACACAGATACGAAGATACGCATATACACAGATACTCAGATATACAGAACAAAGATACGCAGATATACAGAACACAGATATACAGATACGCAGATACAAAGATACACAGGATGATTCTACAACGTGTGGGCCAACGTACACTCTTCTCATTTATATTTATTTCTGACCGAAATTCCTCACACGGAATCCACTTGTTTTGTCCGAACAGGTAACGATTTGACATCAGCTGATATGACTTGTTCTCTTTTTCGTGTATTCGACTTCGTTGTACAACCCTGAGGTATTTTGTCTATGACAAACAGCGTGAACCAGCAATGGCATATGACAAAGTTATGCTACTAAATCAATCTTTCTTATTTGTTCATTAAAAGAAAATTCATTTATTTATTTTGCGTTATTAAACGCATATAAAACAACTAGTAATAATGATTTAATATATTTTCCATATCTTGGCGCGTCTACTTCAGTCTGTTTTGTTAGTGTCTTTTAAATGACAGATTCAAGATGAGATAAATTTAAAGTAAAAATGTTATCAATGTTTTTATTACGTCGGTGAATGACGTAGTGTCTGCACTGGCACTAGGCCGTGCTGGGTCCTCACGCTAAGGTTTCATTACCTTTCCAATGGGGGCGTAGTTAGTGGCGTGTTTTTGGATTCAACGTGAGCTTCTCTTTCTACCAATCTCCATTTCCTGAAATCAAGCTTCTATAAATTTGTCTTATGACATAATACTGTAAAATATTTGATTTGCATTATTATTTTTTTGCAGTTTCATCACATGCTGTTTAATTTGCACGCTCTTGATGTTTTGATCTCTGTTGACAGGAAACTCAAATGTGAAATCACTTGATAGTTAAGGAGGAATAGAAAAATGCAGGCGAGATTCTGCAAATAACTTCTTTCCTTCTCAGCTGAAAACACTGCAAAACTGTTGTTGACAAATCTTACCGGATACAATTAGATTTTAATCTTGCAACTTTCTAAACAAACATTCGGGACTTGATCTTTTCTCTGGGCAAGCGCGTAAACTAATGCTCAGTACTTGTGGCTGCAGCTCACACGTCCAGTGTTCAAGAGACCGAACCGACGAGAATGTTCGGGATGGGACTGGAAGGAGAAGCAGAACAAGGAGGGGAGGATCGACTGGAAGGTACCAGAAGCTAAGAGAGGGAGAATCAGGGGAAGAGAAGCGTTGGAGAGGCGCCGGACGTATGGAAACGTGCTTGGGAGGTGGGAGGAAGTTTTACCAATTTCACTTTTGGGACCAGTGCGTATCACAATATCATTATCACATTAATGCCATCATAACGTGGCACATTTATGTCATTACCATATCTGCATTATTACGTGTCTAGCATGTGGAGGTTTTAGTTGGGGAGCATTAGAATGCTTGTTTTGCACAAAATATGTTTATGTATTAAACTAGCTTTCTGACCAAAAAAAAAGTAAGGGTTGTAAAAAAAAGGGGGGGGGGGGATGTTTGTCTGTGGCCTGCACATTAAAGAGCCCGCCTAGTCACGGCGCGGTGAGGCAGGATGATAAGTGTAAATGCTCGCTGGTGCTTCTAGCGCGGTACCGCTCCTGAGCGCAAAAAGCTGTCTTCTCGTCGTGCGTGAGGCAACTATAAGTTTCGAGCGATGACCATACCATTGTTTGGCGTATCAAAAGGCGCATCGCAGGTCACTTTAGTTCTTTCAAGTTGCTTTACCGGACGTTTCATTCCTTTTAAAAAAAAAAAAAAAAATATATATATATATATATCTGAAAATTTTTACTCTTCTAAAAATGCAGTAATACGGAAAACTGAATTACGCACTCAGTCCGCTATTCTGAAATGTTTCTTTTTTTTTTCTCGCAAACGCACAGCACTCGGATGCGTCGAGCAGTTCTCGGATCGCGCGGTTTCTCTGTGTATCTCTGCCCACCGTATCTGCGTCTCGCCCGGCTCATGCATACCACACGGCGGTCGTGGTCAGGCGAGCCAGGGAGGGAGGCCTTTGTTTCACCTTTGAATATATATACTGTATAGAAGTCGCCAGCCCAGGTTAACATTTCTAATACGGTTTTGAGGTAGTTGGTTAATTCACCGCCGCAATCGCCACCATCTCTAGGGCATCGACTCGTGGTGGTCCCTAGCGGACAAGTGTCGAACTCTTCAAACACCTCTTCCCCCTCCCGTTGAACGACTTTGAGCTGCAGTGAATGATGGTTGAGGGTGCGGGGGAATGACAGCGGGCGACAGTGCTGCACTCTAACGTGTAAATAACAACTAAGACGATACAGGGCGTTACGGCAGCGCACTGCAGCGGCGAAGTTCCCAAGCTGCGCATCATACGCTTCTGAAAAACGTAGAGTAAATCCTATCCACTCGCGACTTCTATACAGTATATATATTCAAAGGTTTCACTGAGCCCTAGGCCGGTCCTTGAAACACACCCCGAGCTCGGCGCTCGCTCGCCCGTGCAACATCGCGGTCGAAGTGATTTTAAAAAAAAATTATGCAAAAATGCATGATAACCTATATACAACCTATATATAAATATAATTTAAAAATTTCTTACCTCTTCAACACAAATTTCATGCCTTTGCCATTTTCGTTTATCCATGACGGGGACATCCAAGAGTACCATCATCTCTTTAACTTTGATGATGGCCAATTCCAACTGAAAAAGCTCCTCACACGAAAGCGTCGTTGACTTCGTCTTGTCTTGTCTCTTCTTCTGTTCTTACAGTTACAGTTTTCTCGCACATTATACACTTGTAATTCATGTAATACATTCAGAAAATTTAATTTGTATTTGAAATATATATATATATATATATATGTATTCTAGTTTGAAATCACGTATAAAACTTTTATGGAAATCGTTCCACGGGATCCAATTGTTCCGTGCAACGTATTCACGTTTATTTCAACGGTTTTTTTTTAAATAACAAAGTAAGCAGCTGAATGTGTCTGTGTGTTTTGAAACTTCTCACAATCACCAAACTATTTTTTTTTTAATGTGTGCGTTATAAAGCTTTGTGATACAAACTGGATACGCGATGGGGGATGTTGCCCTTTGGGAGCTTTCGTTCCGCGTAACGAATCCAAGTGTAATTTAAAGTTAAATTATAACATTAAATGACGCCGTGTGTGGATGTGTCTGTGATGCGAAACTCTGTCATAAAACAAAAATACTTGATTTTGAAAATATGAATTGTAAAACCTCGATATAAAGTGTATACGCTACAAGGAACAATTCCCCCTCCCCCCCACCCTCGGGCTAACCTAACTTTTAATTTTTATTACATTCACCTAGACGTGTGTTACACGTAACACCCAACTACCCTTTATTTTAAAATCAGGGGCAAGAAATTGGATGAAACTTTGTTGATATAGGGATAATAAATCTTTAGGGTACACGGGTGCAAATATAGAAGTTTACAAGCGAGTGTGCAGGTTTGCGAGGGTTTAAGATAGTGAGTGCGCAAGGGTGCAACTTAACAAGTGTGCAATAACTCAAGTGTGCTGTAATTAGAACATGCCATTGAGAGCTGGTATTGCCACTACCCGGTGTTTTTAGGCAGGTGATTTGGTAGCACTTTTTTCGTTTCCCTCTGAGCTTTTCAGTTTTTAGTTAACGCTCTAATGATGTCGTCACCTCGATTTAGGCCCCTACTCTACCGGCTGTGCAGAAGTTTCACTTTCAAAACCGGGGATGTTTATAATTTAACCTCGGTAACGAGCAAATTAATGTGTTATCATGGTGCAAATACGCTCATAATACAAAACTCGGACACTTAATTTAACGTAGAATTTATTTTAAAAAAATAATGCTGAGCGTGATATATACTTAAAAAGGTTTTCAATTGAATTTCTGGACGCGAATCGCATGCAGTTTCCGAATCCGCCGCAGCATTCGTTGCCGGAGCAGCTAACGTTGGATATCGAACTATTCCGTTTGCAAAACGAAATTTTAAATTATATAATATAACAGATCTGATGAAAGCGAAAAAAAATACTTGAGAAAACACTAAACCCCGGGCTTTGGACCTGATTTTCGACGAGGAAATTTTTTCATCATAAACTCTGCCCATATATTGTTAAAATTCATTTAAAAAAAAAAGTTAAATATTATAAAGTTTCCCTTTGGCTTTGTGAACTCTTGTTTCGCGCCATCCGCCACAGATGGCAGCACCGTGGTCACACATTTCCGTGCTGTTCCAGTCACGAAATCACTCCTTGTCAAATGCCGCATGCCGAGAGCTAAGAAGTTACCAATAAAAAAATATATATAAGGTACACGGACTGCGGAATATTAGGGTTGTTGGTGGTCGTGGTGGGGGGTTTCTGACCGGAGATGGGTGAATACGTAGTATGTTTGCTCTCCCCTTTCCCCTTCCCCATTTTCTCCTACTTATTCTCACCTGAGCGCTTCCTGGGGATTGAATTCGATGGGGCGTGACGGGTGGAGGACGAACTCCAGGTACGCCGGGCTCGTTACTGACCTTCTTCGCCGTCACGGCTAGGACCTGGTTGGTGGTCCCTGAAGTGCGCTGCTGAAGGACTCCCAGGAGTCCCCCACCGCCGGGATTCCACGCAGTCAATGGAGAACTCAGGGAATCGATGAGGGTGCCTCGAATACTCGGGGAAAAAAAAAAAAAAAAAAACAGGGGAAACTGGACGAAATTTTAAGTACCGAACCGGGTCGTTAATTTTTTTTTTTTTTTAATGCCGGTCTGATCCCTGCTGTGTCTTAAAACCAGTCTGTACTTTAATCTGATTTTTTTTTAAAATTGTGTTTTCGACCAAATTTCTAGACGCGAATCACACTTAGTTCCCGTACCCGCCGCTAGAATTCGCTGCCGGAGCAGCTACGTCGACTATCGAATCATTTGAGTAGCAGACAAATATTTTTAAACTAGATAATGAAACTGCTCCGATGAAAATAAAAAAAAAATATTTGAAATAAATTGCTAAAAACCCTAGCTTTGGACCCGATTTGTCGACAGGACATTTTTATTAAAATACCGGCCATCTTGCTAAAATTCACTAAACAGTTAATACTTTAAAGTTTCCCTTTGTTTTATTGAACTTTGTGTTGTGCCATCCATCAAAAATGGCAGCACGTGGTTGTTACACATTTCCGTTCCTTATTTTCTTCGCATTCATGAAATTATTCCCATCAAATGCCGTATATCGAGAGCTAAGACGTTACACATAAAAAAAAAAGAGAAAAAATGGGGGGGGGGGGGGGGGGTGGCTGTGTCATGGACACAGCCGTGTGTTGTACGTGAATATGTGTACGTAACAGGTAATATTTTCTGTACAAAATATATAAAATACGCTATTTTATGTATGTTATAATCATGTTTGAACACTTAAGTAGTCGCGTACAGGGCGACGTATATATTTCTATTTTAACATCATATGTATTCACTGCAACTATTTTACATTAATGTTTTATATATGCAATCGATAGATTTCGACGAGAGTATATGATTGAAACTAAAAATTAACATCGTAGCTTCTCCGAGTCAAAAGTTATATTAAATGGAAATCTCGAAACGCAGCCCAAATGACCTCAAAATGGCGCGGCGCTTTCCCCCGTCCACCGCGCGTGATGCGTCACAGTTCTCACTTAGCGTAACGGATTCTTTGATCCTTTAGCTGTTCAGTGGAACAGAACATGCCGTAAACGCGGCGTCGGAGTGGACTCGTGTAAACCTCAGGTCTCTCTAGTGAGAGAGAGAGAGAGAGAGAGAGTGAGTGAGTGAGTGAGAGAGAGAGAGTGCACCGCCAGCCAGAGGCGCTGCAGCGTGATGGACGATTGCGCCCTGCACCCCTGCGTCCTCCCCTTCACCAATCACGGCTTCCCGGGAAGACCGTTATGAATGTGCGAACCCGACCTGGAGGGACGTTACCCCTTCTGGCCTGGCAACACGCCCCCTTTCCCCCCCCCCCCCACCCCCTTTAGCGAACCTCGAGCCAGTGCGAATCGGCGATATGATGGTCGAGCAAAATTTTGTCTTTAAGGGGCCCGCCTCGTCAGGGGTGTATATGTGTTAGTGGAGCGGGATGATAAGCGCGACGCTCGATGGTATTTCTAGCGCGGTATCGCCTCTAAGCGCAAGGCTCTGAACTGGCGCGCAGTCTTCTCGTCGTCACAGGATAGCTGTGAAAATTTAGCGGTGGCCGCAACATTAATTGGCCGATAAATGAAGATAAAGGTGTAATGCAAGTCCCTTAAGTGCTTTTAATAATCTGTACTGGTTGTTTTACGCCTAAAAATTACTCTGAAAACATGAGTTTTAGACATTTTAACTCTTCTAAAAATACAGTTTAAAAACATGATCCAAAATTGAAAGTACTTTTCGGGCCTCAGCCAACTCTTAATTGCTTTTCGTAAACATACCCCACTCGGATATCTGGAGTAGTTTTGAAATCGCGTTGTTTTTCCTAAAGCTCTGCGCACCGTCTGTGTGACCAGGTAGGCGGAGCCCTTAATGGCCCCGCCCACCCGGACACACGCGCGGTGCGGATGGCTTCAGAACAAACACCACGCGATTTTCCAAAACTGGTCAATACTTCCCCGAGTGATGTCTGTTTACGGAATGCGTCGAGGGTGGACGAATAGTTATGTTTCCGTATTTAGTTTTTAAATGATGTTTTGGACAGGCAACGCTCGGTAGTGATTCTCGAAAGCTCTCAAGGTCCTTTGCGTTTCAACTTTTATCTTAATTTCTGTGACATCTTAGTGTTAGGGCCACCGCTCAGATTTCGTAGTTCTGGTGCACGACAAAGAGACTGCGCGCCAGTGCAGAGGCTAGAAGCAACAGCGAGCGTTGTGTTTTCTCATCCTTCCTCTCTAACACCCTCTGAATAGGCGGATCCTTTAGGCCGTATTGTTTTAGCTTTTAGGATTCACGGATTTCTGTACCTCTCGAACTGTGGAACTGGGAGCTTCATTTGTGCGGTCTCGGCTGGAACAGCTCTCGCGTCGCAACGTCCCGAAGACACGTGTATTTCTCCCAGCGCTCTAGCAGCTCCAAGAAACGCTATTGAAACCTTACTTGAGGCGCTCGAATTTAGAGTCAAATACAGCAGACCTAAACATGACAGGACGACATAAAAAATAATTAAATGCATCACTGCCTGACTGATATTTAATTTCACGGCGTTTACACCATGGCATGGGCTTGGTGCAGTTACTACATACCAATTTACACTAATTGCAGATCGCGATCTTGCATTAAAAAAATTCTATATTATATACAATCATACAGGTACATTTTATGCTTAATTTTGCAAACATTTACATTTTTACATTCGCCCTAATAGTTCTAAAAAAATAATCGTGGATGACGTAGTTGTCTTTAACTTATTTCGCACGACCCCAATTATCTTCGTCAAATTGGTCCCAAATTGTGACGCTATAGTCCGTGCTAATTACCAGCACCACACCATAAAAGAGTTTGAGTCTCACATCCAGCAAATCGAGTTTTTTCGCACAGCCCAAAATTAAACGCAAAAAGTTTAGTTCGTGGAGTTAACCATAACTGTGGCTAGTAACGTCGCAGTTCATAATCACTTTAGTCGCTCTGTTTTGTTCCACCAAAAAGCTCAACCTGATGTCTGGTTGATAATAGAAAAGTGGTCGAGGCTTACTTTTTTGCATGCAGTGTTGTGAATGACAGCCCGGGCTGGCCACTCCTCGCGGCGTTGGTGAATGCGGTACGTCTTTCCATGGCTGCAGCCCAAAACACTTGCTCCCGCAAGCCGATGTGCGCCCGACCAGCCGCTCGCTCTGTCTGCCTCGCCAGCCGCAGTCGCGGGCTCGTTCACACCTCTCGTGACGTCAGACAGCTCCGCGTGCCGCGCGGTGTTCACTCGTGGAAACACAAAACAGCAGAGCCGCTAATGTCCGTTGTGTGTTTAACCATATTTCAGGACGTGTTTAAGGCAAAACCAAAATATCTATAATGTAATACAATATAAACCAAATCAATTAAAAAAAGACGTTAAAATTACAAAAAGATGTTAAAATTACAAATTAATTTAAACCAGGAACTAACGGAGGCGTAACAAACGCCTCACTATCTCATCTTCCGACACTCGCGACATTTCAACCACTGAACAGTTCCACAGCGCTCGGATGGTAAATGGCGGCAGACTCTCTGTTGGTTCGCAAGTCGGGTCGACCTCGCCACGCTTCTTCGAGGGACGACTACACGGGAAGAGTTAAGGCCCTCGCCTACCCGGGCACACACACGGTGCGCAGAGCTTCAGGAAAAAACAACGCTATTTCAAAACTACTCAAGATATCCGAGTGAGGTATGTTTACGAAAACCATTTAAGGGTTCGCTGAGGGCCGAAAAGTACTTTTGATTTTGGATAAAGTTTTTAAACTGTATTTCTAGAAGAGTTAAAATGGCTTAAACGCATGTTTTCAGAGTAATTTTTAGGCGTAAAACAACCGGTACAGATTCTTGAAAGCACTTAAGGGACTTGCATTACACCTTTATCTTCATTTCTCAGCCATATAATGATACGGTCACCGCTCAAATTTCACAGTTATCCTGTGACGACGAGAAGACTGCGCGCCAGTCCAGAGGAGACACCGCGCTAGAAGCACCAGCGAGCGTCGCGCTTATCATCCCGCCTCACTAACACAGATACACCCCTGACGAGGCGGGCCCCTTTAAGGCCCCGTCTTACAACTGTCCGAACCTGTGGCCGGTCCGTGTCCTTATCCTAGCGTGAATTAACGTCACATCGTCGCACGGACAACTGCCCTGTCCACAGTTTCCATGTCCGATGCCCGAATCTGCGCTCTTAGAAATCACATTGAATTTACGCAAACGAAGAGTTGTTCGTTATTTCAAATAACTTTTATCTTCCTTAGAAAATACGCCGTGTTTCGACTTCCGAGCTCTTGTTTTTAGGGTAAGCGCACACGTTGAAGAAACAACTGCGTTTTCGCAGGAGTCTTAATAAGTTTTTGAATGTTTTGTTAGCTATCCAAAATAATTTTCTTGAATTCATGTTAAAAGCAAAAATTTACTTAGTACCCGTAACTTTGTAACCAGACATCTTCGTAAATTTATGGTGAAAATTTTTAACAGCGTACTGATTTCTAAATTAGTCAGCAGAGTGCAGTAAATATATAGCGAGAATATATCTTTTTTCGATTGTTTTTGTTTTTATTAATTTTTAATGAGCACGCAGCTAAGTTTTAATATTCATTTAAGTTGTAAAGGTTAAATTTATTGATTCTATAAAGAAAAAGTAAATGATAATAAATGTATTCTAAGCTCACTGAAAAAAATATAATGAATTCGTGTGTTAAGCATTTGAAAAGCGCGGGAGTGTCTGGACGCAACGGGAGCGTCAGTTGCGTCGACGCAAAACACGCGGTTGGGTTTAGTTTCCTAAATAATTATGCATCTTAAATTTTGTATTTTGGTTCGTGATTAAATTCTAATCGATAAAGTAACTGTAGGTGATAGTGTATAAATTCTCTTTATCACTAGAATATTTTTTATTTAGGAATTTTAAGAACCTCAAACGCTAATTAATGTAAAACCGTGCATGAATTCAGAGCATTAAATATTTCGAATTAACAGTTTTTTATGAAGTATTTGTCGTAAAATACGTCTATAGAGGGCATCATTCATAAATAAATCAATTATATTTTCCCAAACCCATGAAAATATCAGGTTTATGGGATTTAAAAAAATATATCAATATCATTAAACCAGCGCGTGTTAAAATGTTTAAATCCATCTATAAAAAATTACCCGTATTTTAAAAATAATGTATAATTTTAATTTTAATTATTGACAAAAACACGAATTCATAGAAGCATAATGATTTAAGAAACCTCATTCTTCTGTTTCCGGCCAAAACGTCGGAAGTCTACCTTCAAGACATTTCGCATTCTATTTAACACTAAGTCGAATCCTTTAGCATAACAAAAGTAGTTTTTACACTTAAACATTTCGAAATATTACGATTTGTTATTTAATTAAAAATTATATTTATATATAAAAGAACTATTGTCACTTGCTTTAAGCTATTTACAAATTTTGAGTAATGAAAACATTATGATAGTTTGATAGTGAATTTTGTACTTTGCAGCTTTATTTTTTTCCCTTCAAATATTCAGCTACAATTTTACAGTACAAACTTAGTGTTTCGTTTTCTGGCTAAACACTCGTAGCTTACTTGTTGAGATCAGCGTTCGTGCCCAAATTACAACTGTTGTGGGTATTTGCAGTCACTTGCGTGAGATAATTAGTTATTTCCTCCCTGAGGTTAAACCCAATAAGCCTTGAGCCTTTTAATTAATTTGGGAGCGGAACAATGCCACAAAGCAATTTACGCAGGGTCATTTCGAAAATTTGAATACATATTTCAGAATGAAAATAATAGCGAAAAACCCCAGAGCCCGCCCAAGGGCAGCAATTAATATCACAAAGTCATAGTTGTACGCAGCAGGACTATAAGGCTGTTAGTCAGCTTGCGTCTAGCGTTTAGAGGAGAACGGCCTACTTGACTTGTGTGCTAATGTAAGCCTTAGTGATTCCTTGTGTATATACAAGAAAACATAATAATAGTGGGGTAAATAGGGACAGAAGGATAGCATAATTGTTTATTTCTATGTATATCTAACCACCGATATATACACGAGTATCTGGTTTCACTATCTTGCCGAAATTGGCACCAAATCCCTCTCGAATGACTGTCCAGAAAGGAACTCTTTAACTTATGGTTCTATTTACTCCTTCCGCTGGAGTCTTATTTGACATAAACTCACTCTCCCGTTGGTCATTGTCCGTCCACCGCTGGTCCCGAACACTCTTGAATCCTCTACTTTCTTGCGCGCTGCGTTCTTAGTGCCTCTTAGGGCGGTATTCCAAGACGTTCTAGTGAGTTAGCGAATAAGCAATTCCTTGTTGTAACTCAACCGTAACATAATATTTCATTGTTATAGAGTGACTTACACACACGCACAGATATATATATATATATATATATATATATATATATATATATGGGTACAGAGAAAAGAGATATAGAGGAATATTATATAGATATAGCGAGATATGTATACAGAGATAGAGATATATAGATATACATAAGAGAGATAGAGAGATATACACAGATGGATAGATATACTATGGTGATACAGAATTAGAGAGAGAAAGAGAGATGCTTTGTATATGTGTATCTACTTCAAACAAATTACAAAAAAAAATAATTGAGGCATTGCAACGCATGGCGGGAATTAGCTAGTTTACAATCATTATGTTTCTCAGCTCCATCTTCGAAGACGTACACCCGATTTATGAATAAATCCAGTCCATAGTTCGTAAAGAGGTTTTCAACTTATTTTGTTCGACGAATCTGCAGCCGAAGTTGGTCGGTTGGATCCAGACTCGGCCTGTAAGGGTCAATGCGGTGATCTTTAACCTGGTCTGACCGCCGGAAACTCGCTCGTACGGAACGATGCGACCGAGTTCACGTAAAAATTAGAGAGGATAATTTTAAATACATTTTTTTATTGTAGGTTACATATTTAGAAAAGATTAATTCTTAATTTTAAAAAACTTTTTTCTCTAAGTCATGTCAGTGATAGGTATGTATTAAATTTTTTTTATATACCTTATTTTAGTTAACTAATGAAACAACTTCATTTCATCTGCAAAAAAAAAGTTATTCCCTCAAACTAATTAAATTTAAATAAAAACCTTATCTTCTTGTTTATTTTGGTGTTGTCTAATTAATATCCCATCAAACAAATGGCTATTTTCGCACGAGAATATTGGACCCTTTTTTTTCTCACTGTAAACGTTATTAGCCCCCACTCCTTTTCCTCCTCCGGGGGGTGGTGGGGGGGGGGGTTAATTTGTAACTGGTTTGCTGAGCATTTTAATTAATAATAAAAATTTTCACGCTTCGGGCTTTGTTACTAAATCAATGGCAAGTCAAGTGGATAGTGGATGCAGTGGTTAACCACTAACTAGACTCTTAGACTCTCATTCTGAATGGCCTGGGTTTGTGCAGGCCCGGACATTCTGATTGGTTTTTCATTGTTCAACACTGTGGCTTACGTCTGATTCCTCTTACTGTTAGAAGTTTTTTTTTGTGTGTTACCAACACTGAAGAGTTCGTTGCTGCTAAGCCAAAGGTATATCTATAAAACGAAACGCGAGTGCGTTTTCTTCTGTTTTTTTTTTGTTTTAGTTTAATTGTTTAAGTTATTATGATTCTGAACTTACGAAAATAAGAATTCAAGCGCTGTCTTGCACCTAGTTGTGCAGTGTTAAATTTTTACAGATACGCCCCTGAACTGTTTGGTAATGACGACAAAAATTCAACATGGTTTGTCCAAGACTGAACGAATCGGTGGATGGTATTATTGTAACTTTGGATACATTCGGAGATGGGTCTCGAAGACGGATTATCGTGTCGAGCAAGCAGGTCTATTGTCTTTGATCTGCTGGCTTGTCCGTCCGTGCGTCCGTCGGAGGAGATCTAAACGTTTATTGCGTCCGAACGCAAGGGGATCCATCACCTCGGCCATTTGCCCTCTGCCCAGCGTCCCTTTTCTCTCGCTTCGTCGCACCTTCCTCCTCTATCCCTTCCGTTCCCTCTTCCCCACCATCTTCGTCCCCTGCGTCTACTCTCCCCGCCAACACCACCGCCGTGCGGTTATTGCAAACTTCATTCCGCGGTCGGCCTCGTTTATCCCGCAGTTATTACTGTTTCCCCCCCCCCCTAGCAACCCAGGAACCTCGGCTGCGGCCGTGATTTATCTGCGAGGGAGGATTACCTCCCTCCCCCCTCTTCTCCTAACCCTCGTCCCCGTCCCCGCCCTTCGGACAATTGAATATTCCCCCCTGTCCAACCCCCCCGCGCGCGTGACAGTTACTTACTGCCCGGTGTCCGGACCGCGATTGGCCGAGCGCCTCTTCCCGCCCCGGGAAATTCGGGAAACAAAAACACGGAATTAGATACGCCCGTTCCTACCCCGTTCAACCCCTCACACACACCCCTTCAAAATACCTCCCGCCCTGGTAATCCCTCAGCATTTCTCGTCTTCGCCCCAGGGGTTTCCCTATTACTCGCGAGCGCTGTGTTCAGGAACAGAAGTGCCCTTCGTCCCCCCGTGTTGGTAATGCCAACCTCCGTAAAAATAAAATTAATATTTATCCATGTAAGATCGTTTTCCTCGGGTCGTTACCACAACGCCGAAATCCTACCACATCGCCGAACGTACCTACAATAACGCCGAATGAAAAATTGACCGCAACGCCGACAGCTAGAAAACTGCTGTGTACCACAACGCCGAAATACAGTAACGCCGAGAAATGTTGCTGCCGCGAATGGCGGGGGGGGGGGGGGGGGGGGGGGGGGGGGGACACAGGAGCAAAATGAAAAAAAAAAAAAAAAAAAAAACAACCGAATGAATTTTGTGTTCTAACCTTACCTAACCTAACCTTTGCGGCAGTCCTGCAATGACATCTTTCGGCGTTAATGTATTTCGGCATTGTGGTAATTCGGCGTTGTGGTGCACAGCAGTTTTCTAGCTGTCGCCGTTGTAGTCAATTTGGCATTCGGCGTTATGGTTTTCGGCGTTATTGTACGGTTCGGCGTTGTGATGCGTCCCCGTTTTCCTCCACGCACGAAATGGCGACACTGTAGAGTTTATTCAGTGTCATCCTTCTAATGCGCGCGCGGAACGGTGCGGCGGTGACGAACCGTGGATTACCTTCAAGTTTTCATTCTTGTAAGTCGGAGTTTCAGTTGATCATCTAATACTTATATGCGAGAGCGGAAATCTGTTACGATTTGCTTGAAAAAAAATGCTGGGGGGGGGGGGGGTGTTAATTGGCTGGTCAAGGATTTTTGCTCATGGGAGTAACCGACACATGTCGTCAGGGCTTTTTGGGGGGGGGGGGGGGGTGGAGTGTAGGTGATCGAGATCAGCGCTCATGCTTACATAAAACATTTTTTTTTTTCATTTTAAAAACCTCTTGGTGACGTAATTTTCGTGTAATCGAAAAAAAAAATGTTTTTATACATAATTTGCTTTCTATTTTGGACTTTTTGGAGACCAACCGTGAGCAGAATATAGTAGAGAAACGAAACATTTCAGGTTAAGTATTGAATAATTATTTATCTCGGGTGAAATATGTATTTCACTTTATGTAAATGGTCTTTACTTAGCATCGAGTTAGTGTATTTTACGTTTCACCAAGTGTACTTGCGGGACCGCTTCTTCTCGCAGCGCCGTTCATTTCCCCCCCCCCCCCCCCCCCCCTCCCCCAGCAAGGCCATCCTCCTGGCTAACCCTTGCCTTACGAAGTCACATCCACGACCCGAACAGTTCCGAAGTTTACCGACGTAAAAAAGATAGGTTAGATTCTGTCACTACGATAAATAATAGTTCTTTAATATTCTTTATATTTTAGTCTGCCTGCGTGAAGTTGTACAAAAAACGAAATTGGGATCTTTCCTATTTTCGCCTGCATCGTACCTGTGCGCTATCACTAACAGTCAGATTTGACACCGTCCTAAGTAAATTTTTTTTGCTTCATGCAGCTATGCACATAACTCCAAGATTATAGTTTTCGCCTCTGTGGTCGTAACGTTCGTTGTGACATTGACATAAACGTTGCTGTAGTAGTTATTTTACTTCTCCCCCTTTTGAAGATTCTTTGAGACGGAAACGCAAGCGATTTTCGTCTTTGCCGGCCGCGATTCCGATTGGTTGATTTCGTCAAGCATTAAACGTCGTGTTTGATGAGAATTTGTGTCAGCCATCTTAACAAAAAAAAAACAAGCATATAATGCGCTAGTAACGTTTCGGGTGTTCGTCACAAACCTTCAATGCTGTTCGACCAGCTTTACTGGAAGGTTCTGGAAGCGGAAGTTTGACAGTGTGACAGGGTCGTAACTCGTAACCCCCCCTTCCCCCTCGGGAAGGTCGTTGTTTTGCGTATTTTGGTGCAGGGGGGACCACCCTTCCCCCCTCACAATTCTCTCCTCTACCGCCGGGACGAGTCTGTCTGAGTTATCGAGCAGAGCCCGAAATGAAAACGGGTGGCTTGCGCGCGCGAATGGCGGGTCGGGTGAATTTATTCCCAGCTGTGTTTGCGCACCATGATTGGATAGTAGATAAGGATTAGTTCGGTGGGGGGTTTTGGAAAGGGGGGGGGGATGGTGTTATGGCACGGTGGTCAGATGTGAGTGGTCAGATGGACATATCACTCGCCTTCCACCAAAGCGATATCCTCGTTTCGATTCCCGGCTGGATCAAACTCGGTGTGAAACGTGTGGAACTTCGCCTTGAGCCGGTGGTAATTTTAAATTTCGTGTTACTCCCTTTGTTACCCTCTCCTGCATAATGCGTTTGGCCGCTGCTCCGTGTCATGTTGCTGTTGACTCACCCGTTACATGGGCGTCGCAAGGATATATTTTTTTTGGGGGGACGGGACTTCAATTGATTTAGTTTTTGAGGAATATCCATCCCTTGGGGAAAAAAAGCTGGGGGTCACCCCCGGGAAAATTTGGGGTTTAAAGGTGCAAAAAGGTGGTTTTAGGCATTTTTTCTTTCCTAAATATTCTAATTATAGTTGGTTGCAATATATAATTTTTTTTTATCAAAAATATTTTCAGAGAACAAATTTGTAAAAACACAGTGCTCACATTACCACTATTGGACTAAATGCACCATGCGCAAAATATGGGTTATATCACAGAAATCGTATTTTTAATATAACTACGAAACTAAATATATTATTGGAGGGGACGAAATTGAAGACTTATTATTGGGGGGGACGTGTCCTCCCCCCCCCCCCCCCCCGGTTGCGACGCCCATGCCCGTTATGTCAGTTGGAAATAAACACCGTCATAGAAATCCTTACTACTGTGACACATTAAGAAAACTCAAAAACGGGACATACAGGACATACTGCACCCAAGAACTTTTGCACTAGTTCTGTTTGGGATGTTTTTGATGATTCATCCGCATCTCAGTGGCCTGGGTTGTTGATTTAAAACCAACAAGAGAAGATAAACACTCAAACGTACGGAGAACAAGCCGATATCTGCTGACGTCGAATGTTACACATCTAAAAGAGCACCGATAATTCCGTGGAAGAAATTTAGCCGAAACAAAAAAAAAAAAAACATTTAACAGCTCAGACGAACACGGTGGACGTGAAAATGATGAAGCAGTTGCAACACGAACAGTAAACATAGAAACAAAATTCAGCACAGCGACGCAAAGACGAAATCAACGA
This sequence comes from Bacillus rossius redtenbacheri, assembly GCF_032445375.1. Lineage (NCBI taxonomy): Eukaryota > Metazoa > Arthropoda > Insecta > Phasmatodea > Bacillidae > Bacillus > Bacillus rossius. The sequence continues at coordinate 11,199,248 of NC_086340.1, forward strand.
TTCGTCTTTGCGTCGCTGTGTTGAATTTTAACAGATGATATGGGCAAAAACACAACGACGACAGCACGAATAAATCACAGAACGTGTTCTGTGACAAAAAAAAAACTGTTGCGGGCAACAGCCCTTTCGGTCCATCAGAAAGCCGGGGTTGTTCAGAGTTTTTGGAGGCCTGTAGGTATGTCGGGCCGCATCTGTCCTGATTGACTTCAATCCACTCTCTCTCTCTCTCTCTTTCTCTTTCTCTCTCTCTTTCTCTCTCTCTCTCTGTCTCCCTTGACAACCCATGTCCGGAACCGATTAAACCCCTGGAGTAATTAACAGGCGTTAATGCTCCGGGATATGTCATACTAATGCTTGTGACAATTGTGCGAATTTCAAGTTTTCTTTTCGTGGGGAAATTGACTGTTTGAACTGCTCACACTGAGTGGTATTAAGGGTCCCGTCCAATCAGGGCTGTATCTGTGTCGGCGAGGCGGCATGATAAGCGCGACGCTCGCTGGTGCTTCTAGCGCGGTGACGCCTCTGGACTGGCGCGCAGTCTTCTCGTCGTGCGTATGAGCGGTGACCGTAACATTATGTGGCGGATAAATGAAGATAAAGGTGTAATGGAAGTTATTTCACGAATCTGCACCGGTTGTATTATGCTTAAAAATTTATCTTCTAAATTATATCTTCTAAAAATAACAGTTTAAAAACTTAATCCGGGAACGAAACTACTTTGTCGGCCCTCGGCGAACTCTTAATTGTGTTTCGTAAACAGACCCCAACTCGGATATTTTAGTAGATTTCAAAGCGCGTTACTTTCCCCTGAAGCTCTGCAGACAAAGTGTGTGTGCCCGGGTAGGCGGGGCCGTTAAAGGTGCGTTTCCACGGCAACAAGAATACTGTCGCCTACCGCATGACTTCATCTGTCGCTGATTCCCACCCTCGACACGTAGAGACGACATGGAGTGCTCAAAAGGAAAGTGGCTTTTCATAGGAGCCCTTTCATTGTATAGTTTAAAAAAATTTCTGTCTGCTAATCAAATGATTCGATGGTCGACGTAGTTGTTCCAGCAGCGTATTCTAGCGGCGTACGTGTGTGATTGATTTGCGTCCAAAAAATTTACTTGAAGATGTATTTTTCGTATACTCATCACGATCTGCAAATATTTTAAATGAATTATACGTCCGAGTTTCGTATTTTAAGAGTATTTGCAACACGAGAACACGCGAATTGTTACATATTTTGGATGTTACACATCACTGGCGAGTACTGAAAAGACCATCACAATTTTTTTGTTGTTGTTGTTTTCATGTGTAACTGCAGAGTGCGTGATGGCAGCGCAGCAGTTAACATTACCTTCCGCAGCTCACGTGGAAAAAAAATGAAGCCACTTACAATTAAGGATGATGTTCCCTTCTTCCCTTCCCAAAAATAAAAAAAAACTTTTTTTCAAACTGAACGAAAACAAAATATTTTCGACCCTCACGCCGCTCATTAAAAAAAAATCACCCTTTAATAATTTCGCTGGCGATCCGCGTTCGTGTCAAGGCCATAGAAATACGTTTTTATGTAAAAGTATGTCAAATTTTTAAACTACGTTTTGAATTATTTTATTGGTGGGCGGGAAAAAAAAAGGGGGAAGGGGGGGTTAAAATCACACATGATAAACTAATGAAGAGAGCGACGTTTCTGCTTGCCGTATAGCATCAGCCACTCTCAAGAACGATGAATAACTGAAACTTTGGTTCTTCTGGTAAAGAATTTATATGGGGCTGTAAGTGACCACGAAGCTTAGTTTATCCAGTTGCATATCTTGAACCATCAGCCTGTACAGAGATTCATTTCTTGATCGTAGGTTTTTGTAGCCACAGTTTTTAACTACTTCGTTGCTATTTTTTTTGCGGGGTTAAGACCACGCCCGATTCAATAATGGCGAGCTATTATGTACTTGAAGCCAGACACGTTGAAATCTTCCAATATATTTTTTTTTGGGGGGGGGGGGGGGGGAAATTGCGTTTGGTATATAATAGCGTTTCTTCGCCAATCTAAAGTCACACAAATAAATTAACGATTGGGTGAATGCATTCAGACTTCACGTCTCGCCGAGATTTGTTTGATGGCATTATGACCGTCGTGGGTTCCAAGCGATACGAATGGGACAGCGGCTATGTGAACGGGTTTGTGAGTGGACAGTATCTAATTATTTGTTTGCAAGGTGGAAGATTTAATTTTTTTTTTTTTAAGAAAACTAACACACCTTTATTTTTTTTATTAAGAACCGTAATTTTTTGTGACGTGACATCGTCTAATAAATCGATGAACGCTAGCTGCACGCACGAAAAAGTGTCCCGTAACGCACATTCAAAAGTAATAAATATATTTGAATTAATGAATACAAATAAAAGTAAATTTATTAATTAAATTGTAGATTTAATTTCACTCCTTCTTTGTATCCATACAAAATAGCGATAATTCAATAAAAATTATTCGATTTTATTCATAAAAGTATGCAGAGGTAGATTTTATCATACAAAAGATAGAAAAATTTAAAAAAAAAATCTTCCTCAAAGAATATAATATTTTTAATGCCTAAATGGTTTGGTTGCAAAAACCTATTACGGCTGAGTCTCAGGCCGAATATGATATTTCATTTTCTTCTGGATCAATCATTTCATCAATGTTTTGTTATGACGTTGTCACGTTAAACTATCGTCCGTAAACCGACTTTACAGACAACCAATTTTTTTTTTTAAATTTGACAAATTTAAAACTAATTTTCCTAAAAATTTTAATTTAAAATTAATTAAACATTTGTATGAGGTTTATTTTGGCCGGTCAACTGTTCTCTGTTTGACGCTGAGTTCTGGGATACGCTGTAGACATGTGTCGTTGCTGCAGAATACTCAGCACGACAGCTGGACGTTGGCTCTTGTCTTTTTGTGGGGCTTGGGGGGAGGGGAGGTATTACATGGTTGCTCAAGTGTGCTGGAAGTTTTTACTTTAAAGCGAGGAAGCAGGGGAAGTTTCCGAAGGTCTGGCCAGGCGATGCATTGACATTTGGGGGTTAAGGACGTAAAGTAAAGTTTTTCTTCTTTGGAAGCTGTGCGCTTGCGAAGTAAAATTCTGGCGAGGAAATCTCCCTTGAACGGTTCACCTGCGAGCGTCACAGGTGGTGTGTATGATACTGTTCTTTGTTACTTCACAACAGAGTTTTGTATTTTATCGTCGATTCGGCTTTTTTGGCTTCAAACAAGGACGTTCAGAATTTAGAAAGCAGTAAATTTTTACGGTGCCTCAGGCCCTTGATTTTTTTTCATGAGCTCACAATTTTTTTTATTTCTTAGTAATCCAAACATTTCTTATTCAAATTCAAACCGGGACTTATCAGCATGATTGTGTGTATATCTGAGAAACAAATAAGCCCAAAGTAATAAATACACGGTGTCATCCTTCACAGGAAATGAGAAAAACCAGGAAATCCTGATATTATCAGGGTATTATTTTAGTTATGGGGAAAAAAATCAAGGAATGATCATGTATGTTAGGTCAAGGGATTTGAGTTTAAATAATTAGTTGGCTCGTCTTGTATCGCTAACTCATTAATTGTACTACGCATGTTGTACATTGAGTGCAGTTTTTTCTTGTTGCAATGGTGGTTCACCGGGTTTTAAGAAAAACAGAATTTTTTTAAAAACAATTAAACCGTGTGTCTTAATACCGCCCGTGTTGTTGCTTCTGCGTGAGATGTAAGAAACAACATTTATTTAATACAGTAAAAAATATTTTTTTTTTTAAATTAAAGAGAAGGAATCATGTAAAATTACAGATGTTTGTAGATTTTTATATTTACACGAAAACAACTACAAAAAAATTGTTTGTCTGTAAAGTCGGTTTACGGACGATAGTTTAACGTGACAACGTCATAACAAAACATTGATGAAATGATTGATCCAGAAGAAAAGGAAATATATTCGGCCTGAGACTGAGCCGTAATAGGTTTTGGTAACCAAACCATTGAGGCATTAAAAATATTATATTCTTTGAAGAAGAATTTTGTTTTAATTTTTCAATCTTTTACATGATAAAATCTACCTCTGCATACTTTTAGGAATAAAATTGAATCATTTTTATTGAATTATCACTATTTTGTATGGATACAAAGGAGTGAAATGAAATGTGCAATTGAATTAATAAATTTACTTTTATTTGCATTCATTAATTCAAATATATTTATTACTTTTGAAATGTTGCGTGCGCCATATTTAGGCCTATTTTTACAAGTACAAAAAATAATTTCGCAGCTGCCTGGTTTAGAACCGACAACCCTTAAGAATAAGAGTTAGGTACGCTATCCACACGCCCACGAGGCCATACTAAGGTAATATTGTTTCAAATGTTATATATATATATATATATATATATATATATATATATATATATATTTATAAAAACTTTGTTCACGGTAGGGGTATAATATTAACACGATTTTATAACAAATACGCATCCCAAATACACCAAACTTATTTATGAGTTACAATAATTTTTAAAACATTGTGCAAAAGATCCCGGGTGTAATTTGAATTATTATGTGTAACTGTAAAACACCATTGTTGGTTCAAAACGTATTTGAATTTTCAACATTACTTTTAAATAACCGTACCGATTGTGCTGAAAATCGGTGGACGATCGTTAAATTATGTAATATTAATAATTCAAACGACGAAAATATGATTGAAAAGTCAAATCGATGGTAGTTCCGATCGAGTGGAAGAGAGATGCCACGCATGCGTACAATGAGCAAACAGAACACATCCGTAGTGGGACATCCGTAGTGGGACACTTTTTCGTGCGTGCAGCCGGCGTTCATCGATTTATTAGACGTTGTCACGTCAAAAATTTTCGCACTGATACTTGGTTCTGTTTCTTGCCCGGACTTTTAATCTTTCTGTTGTCTTCGTACTGAACATTAGTTGAAGTTATTTGTTTACTGTTCCCTGAATATCAACCCAGTATTTACTGCGCACATTTGTAATCATCAGAACAAATAAAGTCCAGTTTTTTAATATTTAGATTATCTTTTTCTCAATACAAAAAATTATGCTCGTGTAAAGCGCGAATTAAAATTTAAAATTATGCCCCAGTTTTCGTAAGCACGAAACGAAGTATTCAGTATCGTTTCCAAAAACGTATTTCATATATGCAAAAATAAACATAACCGTGTGTTGTAAAAATTAACAATAATTTTTTTCTCTAGTATTACAAACTATTTCTTGTTCAACTGGTTTCCAAAATAATGTTTGTAAAAGTACAATAAAAAAGTGTTCTGTGTAGTTTCCAGTATTTTTATTCCTGTGTAAACAGTTTGTCACGACAGTGGAGAATTCTTTAGTACGTCGTGATGAGGAAGGGAAAGAAAATATCGCAGACATTTTTATTGCTTTTTTGTATGGAAATATTTTAAGTTTTTTGGTTAGTAAAAGCGGAAAGTCAGGGACTTATGTTTGTAGATTTTGCTGGACAAAAAAAAACCTTTCCATCTCGAAACATGTGCAAAAATAACACACATTGACTTTCAAAGGTAGACATTGGGAACTATTCCACATGAAAAGATATAAAAAAAACACAGCGAAACCATGCATACTTAAGACAGTCCGTTAACTTATGCGTTATGCGTTGTCGGTGTTTTATTTTTTAAAACTAAGCCATAAAACACCATTAACAATAAAACAAAAGATAATTTCGATGTGGCATCTACCCAATTGCGTTAAAAATTGATTTCATGCTATAAAATATGCTATTTACTGTTTCTTCTGAATGTGCGAAAACGTCAGTTAAATTAACATATTTTTCTTAGTGTAAAATATGCTTAAATATAACATATTAGCTAGCATTGCTTTATCATGTTTTGAAAAGTTAGCTGACGACACATCTTAACTACACAATAAAATAAAAGTGTTGTACTTTAGTTGATAAAGTGAGTTTGTGTTACACTACGAGTTAAATATTGCACGTTTCATACTGTATTAGCGCGTAACATATCAAATCTCTTTTAGATGACTTTTTTTGCTCTTTTATCCTCCTGAAATGTAGCATAACATAGTATGTCCATAAAAGAAAGTCCCAGTTATAAATTTTAACAGTATCAACTGAAGCGTTGTAGAGTGTTGGTTAAATGTCACATTTAAAGAGTAACTAAAACAGTTTTAGATAAGCGCACACGAGAATACTACTTTGTTGTTTTCCCACTTGCAGCGCTACCCACGCAAAAATGGCGACTCGTGAGCGCAAAGCGTTTTGTGTTCTGCAATTTTCTAAGAGTGTGTTCGTAATTTCAGCCAATAAAACAAAATAGTCGGATTATTGAATATTCACATATATTTTCCATGGTTTTAAAAATTATGCTTGAATGAAACATAAATTAAAATGTAAAATTATGCGTCAATTATCGTAATAAATAGGACTATCTTGAAAAAGTATTCTACAAATATGCAAAAATAACCATAGCCATGTGTTCTTCAAAGTTTCAAAATCTTTCTTGTAGTATTACAAACTATTTTTTTGGCAACTAATTTCCAAAGGAATATTTTGTAAAAATACAGAAAATATTTTTTTTTCCGGTTAGGGTAAGTTGAGGCAATAACGTCATCAGAGCGTAAAGAAAACGCTCAGAGAGTATTGAACAGTGCAGCGCGAATATTTTTATGTTTGTATATCATGTATTTAGTTACCGGATTACTTGTGAAAATACATTTGGCGGCAGTAGTGCTTGATGGCATGTTTCAATTCCAGAACATTTTGCATTCTTGCGCATTTGCATTCTTGCGTATTTGCATACTTGTTCACTCGCACACTCCCGCACGAGATACTTGCACACATTTTTTTTACGCTCGCGTACCTGTACACTCGCTGCACGCTAGTAAGTATACTTACACACTTGTACACATGTTAAAAATATTTGTGTACCCTACAACTTTTCTTCCCTCTACCAGTGAATATTCTCTAGTAACGAACGTGTTAAGCCACATACACGTGTGCTTTTTTTGACGTGACAACGTCTAATAAATCAATGAACGCTGGCTGCACGCACGAAAAAGTGTCGCGTTACGCACATTGTCTCGTTACGCTGTGTCCCGTTACGCTCATTGTACGCTTGCGCCGCATCTATCTCTCTTCCACTCGATCGGAACAACCATCGCTTTGACTTTTTCGAGGCACATTAAACTTGAAACACTCCCATTAGTTTCCTACATTTCCTATCATCGTACTATCCTTAACCGAATAACACAGATTGGAAGAAGTTAAATAGCAAACATGTATAAAAGTTATAGTTAAAATAATCTCTTCGTTGAAGTAATAAACATATTTGAATTAATGAGTGCAAGTAAAATTAAATTTATCAATTAAATTATAGATTTTATTTCACTCCTTCTTTGTATCCATACAAAATAGTGATAATTCAATAAAAAGATTCAATTTTATTCATAAAAGTATGCAATCATTTCATCAATGTTTTGTTATGACGTCACGTTAAACTATCGTCCGTAAACCGACTTTACAGACAACCAATTTTTTGAAGATATATACTTCTGTTGGCGCGTCATGGAAAAATTATGAGAGAGAATATTTATGATTCGCGCGCACCATGCAACGGTTTTTTTACAGGAATATGGCTGACTCACGTGTATGAAAATAAACCCATTAGTAATCACTTTCATAAAAATTAGGCGACGCACCAAACCTATTGGTGTGCCAAATGAAATTTTATGATAGTGAGAAACCATCCTGAAATATATTTGGTAAACTAAAATGTTCACGGTTAAGAGTAATTTCAGGTTTTGAAAGAAAAAAAAACCTAACGACACTGGTGTTACGACAGTTATAATACATATTCTCCGTACAATCTTCGTTGAGTTTTCATAGCGGGGTGGTTAGTGCGCGGTTAATAAGTCGGAGGAACGTGGTTCAGATTTCGGCAGTGGCAATTTTGTTCATTTACATTACTATAATGATATATATATATGAATAAATTTTACTAAATTAAATAATTTTATATACATTTTTATATTCATATTGAACACTAGAGTATTTAACGCGCGTACAAAGGTGCGCAATAATTTTTTTTTAAAATAAAAATGTTTCCTAAAATGGCCAAGGGCAAGTTTCTAATCCACTCTGCACGTGTGCTGTTTTTGCCCGGAAGGCGGTTGAGGCATCGCGACTTTTCCCGGACGTCGGTATTTGTATAAAGAGCCTGGCCAACGCCATGCCTTTTGGCAGGCTGGTAAGGGGGGGTGTTTATTTGGACGAAGGGGGGGGGGGAAGGAAGGTGAAATCAGGTTTTCGTTATTTATTTCCCAGCGCCGGGGCGCCATATTTTGAGCCCCGCTGCCGGGGGAAGATGAGGCAGAAGTGCGCGTCGAGGGGAGACAGCTCCGGCGGCGCGGCGTCGGGTTTTCAAAAGGACGCCGAAACACGCGCGCGCGCCCAGAGCAACTCGATTACGTCCCGGCGCGACACCGGAGCCACACCGGAGCCCCCCCCCCCTCTCTCTCTCCCCTCCCTCTTTTTCCGGGCTTTGTTCCGGTGCCGGAGGCTGCGGCCCGCCGCGCGTGACTCCGGGGAGAGACCATGCCGCCTCCACCCCCCTCCGCTCTGACTTCTTGCCCCCGGATGCTTCCACTAAGGAACTGCTCCAAAGTTTACACTGAAGGCCACAAAGGGGGAAAAAAAAAGACGTTGCTGTATTTCCCCTGGTTTTTTTAATTTTAATTTTGACAAAATACCTTCCCACGCAACCTGAGAACTCGAGTGGGAAGAGGAGAAGAAAGTGGGGGGAAAAAAATGTTAATAATGATTACATGCCCCCGCGACCGTAGTCTGAAATTTATTGGCTTGTGGGGTTATTGCGGAGATGTCTCAGACGTTTCGATCGAAATTGCATTCGCCACACCTTTAGGGTAGCTGTTACCGAGCGAGGGTTTTTGGAAATCATCGTGTTTTTTTTAAATATTCTTGCCTGAGAGGGGAGTGTTTCGTGATTGGCTGCAGCTCTGATTGGCACACGGCTGCAGCCAATCAGTAAAAAAAAATATATATATATATATCTCCCCTCTCAGGAGAGAGTGTTTAAAGGCAGGAGGGTTTCCAAGAACATGAACCTCGCTAGGTAACTGCTACTCTGAAGATGGTGACTGCACGGCCGACCGAAACGTCGGTGATATATTCCTCTTCGACGTGGCTAGAACTCGTAAGCCAAGAAACTTTAAAAAAAAAAAAAAGCACAAATGAATGGTGATTTTCACGTCTCTTATACGTCGAGTTCTTTGCAGACGGATGAGAAGTGTAAAACGACAGTGAAATGGAGCGTCGATTTTATTTTATTATACTTGTATTAACAACGTCAACTAAAGAAAAACAAGTTGTTTTTTTTACTTTTGCAAAAAAATTAATCGTCATCGTATAAAGTAGTATGGGAAAAAAATCACCTTTTTTTTTTTACTCACATAGGTCTGTAGAACACTATTTAACAGACTTGCAATAGATTTTTCACAAAATTTAATCAGTGTTAGTAGATACTTAAAATTTAGTGTATCTGTGAATATCATACCGTGTTCCTCGTCATGTCAAGGATATCTGTTTACGCTGATCTATGTTTGTGAGTTAACTGTCATGCATAACTAACTCAATTATAATTAGATCTACTAATAAAATAACACCCAACAAGCAATGTATTTCTTTTCGGGTAGTGATGGGTCATATCCCAATTTTCTCGAATCCTAATTTTGAATTGAGATTGCAAAGAACACTTTAAATATGCCCCTCTAACCTGAATCTACGTGTCATGGGTCCGAAATAATGTACAAAAATGAAAAACAACTATGGCGTTGAAACATTTAACTCATTAATCAATACATATTGTAGTTTTAGTTTTATAATTACGTGCTTAACATACAATATCTTGGGGAATAGTAACATAATAGGTATGAAGACAAATATTGACCTAGTGAACTCCAGAGGTTTTTTTAATTATACTTTATTTCCTATATTATTTTCCTTAATTTTTACTTTCGGATATCGAATCCTTTAAATACTAAGGTTTTGATGATATTTGAAGTTTTGATTGGCCCAGCCCTATTTTCAGGCTTACGAAACTATATAATTTTTTTTTCTTCGAAATATCGTTTTGCAGTATTTATAAGGAATAGGTAAAATACTTTGATCTGCAATAAATAGAACTAATAATCAAATGTTAATTATGTCGATAAACTGATATTATTAGGATTTGTAATCATGCGTAAATTATATTACTCATACTAATGAAATGCTCCACAAGCTCATCACACGTGATTAAAATCTTTTTGTGCCAATTATGTTTTACATTTTAAAATGTTAAGTTTATAAATAATACGACACATCCCTTTGTTAGACCGAAAATATATATATAAAAAAAAGTAAATTGGGCCAAATCAGGCCAGAGACATGTCTTTACAAAGAATCGGTAATCAGTGGTATAGTAAATTCCACCACGGAAAGTAAACGATTTCCGTTTCGACTCTGTTCGTGTTTTTTTGACGATATGGCGGGCTTACCGAAAAAATTTTCACGGCACTTGCGCGGTTTTCCCGCGGCGCACATTTCCCATATGAGACCTTGGCTCTCTTCCGCGTGACTAAATTTGAAAGATTTTATTTTATTCCCATTGGCGGCTGTGTGTGTTCGCGGGAGGAGAAGGCCTTATTCCTTCTCCTATTCAGCCAGTGTTAAGTCCTCATTCCTCAGGCCGGGTTGAGCGGTTTTTTTTTTCGTCAAGTGGGGTCTCGGGGTGAATTAAGGAGAGGGGGGGGGGAAGTGGGAAGGGAGAGTAAATCGAGCTGGATATAGGAGAAGGAAGAGAGAGAGAGAGAAAAAAAGAGATGCGCCTGCATTCATGGAGATGTAGCTCGAAATCTCGTACTCAGCGACTAGTATGTCGTTCTATAGCAAGAAAGCACTCCTTTCAAAAAAACTTTTTTTTTTGCCCTTAGCCACACAAGTTTATGTACTTTTTTTTTAAAGATTTTTTTATTTCTTTTGCTACAAGACGACAGCGATGTCATTGGAAGACGATCGGCGTAAAACGAACGTAACAGCCGGGGTTAACATTTTAGGGGTGGTGGGGGGCGAATCAGCTAGACAGGAACCTTCAGGATCCATAGCTATAATTCAGCGTGTTTAAAGCATATCTTTTGAACAACTTTATTTCGCTATTTTTTTTGACGACGCAAAATAACAGTAATAAAAAAACACACCGCAGAAATGTGTTTCTCAGTCTCAAAATACCTGATTTGTATCTTTGAGAGGCGTCGTTTATAATGACACAACTCCCCCCCCCCCCCCCCCAATTCGATGAGACGTAAAGATAAACATATAGGTGCATCGTGATCTCTGAGCCAAACTTGCCAGGTCCGATTGTTCTTTTATTGCACATTGTGGCCTTTGAAAATTCGTTTTCTATCCAATCGTAAATCGTTGTTTCTATCCAACCATTAATCGTAAATCGTTGAAGTTTTATTTTCTAAAGCATTAGTCAAAGATAGTCCTAAGCTGTAGTTAATCTAGATAATCGTTTAAGCACAGTTAAAATATTTTTTTACCTCCATGCAATTTTGGATGTTAATGGAAAACTAAAATAGCTGTGATTTTTTTTTTTTTTTTTTTTTTACTTTTCTGTATAACTACCCAAATGGTTTATGGCTATGAAATTATTTTAAAGAATCGTTCGGTAACGTACAGTTTTTTAATGTAAATATTCTTTTTAATATACAAATAAACTTTCCTACGTAATGATGACTTGTAATGATGACTTTCTCGTCTCATACATTTTATATATATAATTACTTCAGCAGCCATTTTCCAGCTTTTGTTATTCGTGAGGCTGTATCTTGAAAATTCTCTCTCCCCTCCCCCCCCCCCCCCATCCATTTATTTAAAAAAAGGCTGCCTTGCTCAATAGATGTGTGCTCATGCGTACTGAACGTGAAACAGTTACGCCTGGGATTATTTTTTTTATTCTTACCTCTCGGTGTCCTGACCATGAATTAAAAAATATATATATAATAAAAAAAGATGCTGTAATTAGTGCGCTTCCTCGTTAATGCGATGCTTACGACGCAGGGTCTGTTTCCCCCCACCCCCCCTTTTTTTCCCCCACCCACTTGCAGGAAAGTCGTCTCATCCAAGGCTTTTATCGCGCGCACATTTTTTTAATTCTATTTATTATTATTTCTAGCGCGATGTTCCGGAAGAAGTCGGTCATTACCCAGACTTCCCCCCCCCCCCCCCCTTCAGATTATTATAATTACTGCGCTCGCGTAGCGTCGAGATCGTGAATATGGTTTCAGCGTTACTGGTGTATGATGATCTCGTACCACGTCCCGACATTATGGCTGAATGTATGATGCATAGAGACCGGGAAAATTAGCGAATTCATTTCGCGATAGGCTAAAATACAAATCGTTATACCTCAGTGCTGCCTCTGCTATTGGGTTCGCAACTCACCTGGATGACTCTGGGCCAATGAGAAACACCCGACCAAAGCTTTATACGAATCACAGGCTGCTACGCTGGAACGTCTCACAAGACAAGCAGCCAATGAGTGGGTGGCATTTGACCGAGTGTACGTAGAACTATGGAGTTCATCCTACAGGTCATTGAACCCGCGAATTTTTCCGGTCCCTAATAATGCATAACGAATTGGCAAGACACACAAAAGTGTCGAAACTATTAATGAATTTCGGCACGATAAGTAATAGGCCTTACGTGTTACAAAAAATAAAAATTTAGAACATTTTTCGTCTGATCAAGTCCCGTCGTTCCCGCAGAAAAGCACACATTGATTACGGCACGCGTTCATACCTTCGTTGTACACTGTTTGACACAAGAAACCTCAATAATGGATAGACCCGGAAATTTCGCGGATTCTTCTGGCCTCAGGATAGAATTCAAAGTTATAGGTGTGCTCGACCCATGTTTACTTTCCCATTGGTTGATTTCTTAGCGAGAACATTTTTATCCTTGTTATTTGACACTACCTGATTCGCTTACTTCTCTCCTAGCTGGGCATCGTTGGCTCACGGTCGTAGACGGGCGTGTCCAAACAACTGCGTGCCAATCATGAACACAGTGCGAGAGTGTGAAGGTTTGCATTCTAGCTTGCGACTAAATGAATCCGCGAAATTTCCGGATCTCTAATAATGGATTAAAAAAAAAGTTAAATATGAAAACAAACTGAAAACAAGCCTAAATCAGTCGATGTCAAAAGTAAAATGTGTAGACATCACAGAGAATTTCGTGGAAGGAACCAGTCAGATAAAAAAAAAAAATATCACAGCACAGATGAACACAGTTGGCTGATAACGACGATAAAGTTGCAACAAGCACAGAAAATAAAGTTAAAAAAAAACTATCCTGGACGGCACAACAACACTAAGACACACATAAGAACACAGCGATGTGAATAAATAGATATTCTGGACACGACACCGCTCAGACTAAAGCAAGTAGGCTTTTTTAAGACACATTTGCGACGTTTTGTGGAAATGGCATCTGATATCATCGACGGGCACAAACCTGTTGGTCAGTTTTTGAGGTTTATTGTGACCTATTGCTACCAGAAAAATAGCGTATGTCCAAAATAAAACCATTAAATCATGGCGTTTTATGCAGAAGCGTTTTCTCAAGGCAATGCACAATACAGCAACAGTTGGCTTCTGTATCATAACGAGCAAGAGCTGTCGTTTGCCATGTTTGCTTGCGGTGGAGCTGAAATATCTGCTACGAAAGTTCACACAAAATCTTCAGCTGCCACAGGTTTTTCGCAGACAGGGAAAATAATGAAAAACATGAAATTGAAAAGATGAATCCATAATCTGGAAAAATTGGAAATCGATATTTCATTTGCAAAACAGTAATATTTCATACTACGTGGTGTTTTATCATCTTAAACCTATAGTAAGTATTTTAATCATAAATTTGAATATCGTTAAAAACCAGTGTTAGAATATTTCCTAATATTAATCAAACATAAGTAATAGAAACCATTAGGAATTAATTTTAAGCACATTCAGTATTTTGCTTGATCACTAACAATAATGGATATTTTCAAAGTTTATCAAACAATTTTTTTCCAGGCGGGAATTGTAGGTTACGTAGTGTTGATTTAAATTACAACAGCGTGTAAACTATATATTTTGCAGGAAATTTTTTTATATTTAATGTTGCGTGTTGTATCGCTGTTGGAATTGATTTTAATAGTAATGTGATATCTTGCCAGATAAACCAATGGTGCACGGAAAAATATAAGGTAAGACAGGGAAAACAAAGGGAAATTGATAAAAGTTAAAATGTGTTAACACAGTTTCACGTGCATTTTACATTCTCTCGTAAATTCTTTGAGTACGTAAAAAAAAAACTTCTGTACGTTTACAAACGATTTTTTTGGAAACCAGTTGCAGAGAAATAGTTTTTAATGTTACCTGAAAGATATTGTAACTCTTTACAACACACGGCTATGATTATTTTTTGCATATATTATATACGTTTTTGAGATAATATTAAGTTTTTTTTACGAAAATTGGCGCATAATATTATATTTTAATTAATGTTTCATTCTAGTATATATTTTTTTATAAACCACGGATTTTTTTTATAGAAAATAGGAAAAATAATAATTGAACTTTATTTTGTTTTACGGTGCTTATTAATGTAAATACTGGAAAGCTATTCAGGAAATGGTTCACAAATAACGTTAACTGTTGAAGGTGCCGGGACAACACATAGCATTAATGCCCGGTGATACGGACGTTTTCGTGTAAATGTACAAGTTCATTCACATCTTGTAGTAATATTACATGAATATTTCTGTTCCATTTACAGAACAAATTTACAGCGTGTGTACCTAGAGCTCGCGGGAGTTTCGTCACTGGATGCTGTATTACTAACATTAACAACTATTTTTTTGTTGTTGTTGTTGTTGTTGTGAAGTTTGTTACTTTGCACCGATAAGCGAGTGTTTTTTTTTTATTTTTGCTTTTGTGTGTGTGTGTGTGTGTGTGTGTGTGTGTTTAGAGAGACATTCTTGTCGCGTTCCCGCGCGTTGAGAGCTGAGTGACTCTGGGATAATCGCGCTTCGGCCGACGGCCATTCCGCGCCGCCATGGAACGAGCGCCTGCCCTAATGGGGTGCCGTAAATCCCTCCCCCTTCACCCCCAACCCCCCCCCCTTCTCGCTATCACCGGGCTGCAATTCCAACCACGAGCGGTTTTTTTTTTTTTTTTTTTTTTTTTTTTTTTAAACCTATGTCCGCAACGGCGTCGCTGCACTGGTTGCGGGGAATCAGTGCCCCGTTTCATGAAGGCTCGAGACTTGAGAACTAACAATTGTGTGTATATATATATGCGAGCGAGTCTTTGAGTAGGTATTTGCGAGATATGTTTAAATTCTCTATAACCTCGGTAAACGAGCGAATTTCACCGTGTTCTCGTGGTTGCAAACACACAATGCGAAACTCGGACACGAGATCTAACCTGTAACTTTGAATATATATACTGTATAGAAGTCGCCAGCCCAGGTTAAAATTTCTAATACGGTTTTGAGGTAGTTGGTTAATTCACCGCCGCAATCGCCACCATCTCTATGGCATCGACTTGTGGTGGTCCCTAGCGGACAAGTGTCGAACTCTTCAAACACCCCTTCCCCCTCCCGTTGAACGACCTTGAGCTGCAATGAATGTAGGGTGGGGGGTGCGGGGAATGACAGCGGGCGACAGTGCTGCGCTCTAACGTGTAAATAACAACTAAGACGATACAGGACGTTACGGCAGCGCACTGCAGCGGTGAAGTTCCCAAGCTGCTCCTCATACGCTCCTGAAAAACGTAGAGTAAATCCTATCCACTCGCGACTTCTATACAGTTTATATATTCAAAGCCTGTAATGCCTTGAATAATTAATGCAGAGCGTGATAAGCATGTATGAAAATCTGTGTTTTCAACTACACTTCTAAATTCTACACTTCTAAATTTACAATATACACTTCTAACTACACTCTAAATTCTAAAGTTTCCTCCCACCCACCGCTGAAATTCGTTGCCGGAGCAGCTACGTCGACCATCGAATCATTCCATATGTAGAGCGAAATTTTAAACCATTTAATGAAACGGCTCCGATAAAAGTGAGAAAAAAAATTGAAATAAAAAAATTACTAAAACCCTGCATTTAGCCTGATTTTCGACAAGATTTTTTTTTAATACTGCTCATCTTGTTAAAATCAAACAGTTAATACAATAAAATTTCCTTTGTGTTGGTGAACTTTCGCGCCATCCGCCACAGATGGCAGCACCGTGGTTACACATTTTCGTTCCATCAGAATTTCGTTCCATTCACGAAATTAATCCTTCCAAATGCCGTATACCGTGAGCTAAGATGTTAAACATTATAACAAATCATAATCATGTAATCATAAATGTCAAGAACAGGCACTTCGCAAGAAATAACAAGGTTTAAAAGTAAAAAAAGTAATCATTACTTTTTAAAAATAGATATACTATCATATCCGTTATAATTTATTGTATGATCCTAAACTTCAGTTAAAACTTTTGTCGAAACGAAATAATTACTACTGTACATATATCGGTTGAAATTTTAAAAAAAAATCCAGACCTTTTTAGTATCAATTTCGTTTGAATTTATTTTAAACCATCTTAGTATTATTATCTTAAACCTGGGTGCAAAGAAAATTTTTGTAGACCATGTTATTAGTGCAAGGGATTGTAAATAGTGTTTAAGGTCAAACAAATTGAATAATTACCTTAGTTGGCATATGATATGAAATTCGTTCTTAACTATAAATTCAATGCTGCGTTGTAAACTATTCGATGTTAGATACATTTAGTTGAAAATATTCGTAATATTTTTCGCTGCATGGAAAACTGGCTGAAATTTACTCGATAATTTTGTAAAAATGTTTTAGAAGTTTATAGAAGTTTCCGAAATATTTCCAGAGTAAATAGGTACTTCGAAATCTACCTACGTCTGTGGGCTGTGCCGAAAGGGATTTTTTTTTATTATCGTTACATTAATTTTGAGTAAATACTTACTTGTAAAGTATTCTGATTTTTTTTTCTTCTCATTTTGGATCTGGGTGCAGATTGTTATGTATGTTTATGGGTTGAAATACCTATTGTTAGAGACCTGCAAAATTCGCGGATTCATTCGGTGATAGGCTATAATTCAAACACACATACCTCTTAGATAATTTTGCTAATGGCTTACTGTTCATCTGGACGAATCTCAACCAGTTATAAACCCTGAACCAAAAGAAGGATCGAATCACAAGACAAACCAGCCGAGACGACTTACAAGTCGGCAGCCAATGAATTTGCGTTATTTGCCCGAGTGTACAGGGGTATGTGCAGTCTATCCTGAAGGCCATCGAAACCGCGAATTTTGCAGGTCTCTACCTATTGTATATTATCCATCTTTGAAGGAGTATCACGACAGCAATTTGATTTCAAGAATACGGGAAGAAATGACGTGACTGAAATGCGGAGTTAAGTCGTCGCGCGACATCGTGAGGTGTCGTGCGCCTTGTCGGGTCTTGTCGTGTCTTGTCCGAATCAGCCTTACCCTCGGAGGATGGTGCTCAAGTACGTGAGGTTCTGTTACCTGGTGTTCATATAGGCTGGCTGGCAGCCTGGCGGAAAAAAAAAAAAAACATCGCCCCCGAAACAACCAGTGCCACCCAAAGTAATGCGGACAGCAATACCCAAGTACCCGCCCTTTGGTAGTTTGTTTCTACTCTGTCCAACTCTTCTTCCGGAACCATCCTTCTGTTTCCTGTAACCAACCTGATTGCTAATAATGCATGAAATTTTGCATCCCCCATGTAAGTGCCCAGGGTTTTCCCCTGTGTCTGTGCAGGTTTCACCTGGGCCCAACTTACATAGTTTCAGTCTAGGATAGTCAGTGAGGGAAGTTAGTCATGGCGCCAATTGCTGCAATGGTTGGCCAATCCCCCTCCTAGCACATGGTGCATGCTTCCTCTCCTGCATGGCTTAAACCCTGCATGATTAGAGCGTATAGGCTTCGGCCTGAGACGCACTTAGAGTCTCTCTCCCTAAACCGGACCCCTCCCAAATACACTTAGTTTTTAGTTAGGTTAGGAAGAAAAAAAATTGGTGTTCATTGGCCGAGTGTGTGTGTGTTCCGCCGGGGAAGGAGGTGGTATAACCTCTCCTCTCCCTCTCACCCACCCCTTGTATCATCCCTTGCAACAACCCGACCACTCGTCTCTCTCTTCCCCCCCCCCCCTCCACGTCGACAGCCTCGCGGGGGAAGCGGACAAGGGTGGTTCGTTACGCGCGACGCCAGGTCGGCGCTGCCAATTTGCGTAATGTAGCGTCCCGCTGCGTCTACATCGACAGCGCACCTCATACGGGAGTCGCTCCAAGGGGTGTTGTGAGTTGGAGGGGCAGGGGAGGAGTTTCGAAAATAAGTTTTCCCCTCTGCAATCGAACGTTAGAAAGGGGGAAAGGAGGAGGGGGGCTCGAATGTCGTTGTTCGTGCGAACAGCGTTGTGCCAAATGCGATTACCCGTCGTGAGTTCTTTTTTTTTTGTTGTTGTTTTAATAATTGCGGTGTTTGTCGCGTCGTCGCGCGGACTACGTGCGGCGCATCGTTCTTTCAGGCTCTTCCCCTCCCCTCCGCTCCGCTCACCAGATACGTCCTCATTACCCCCTCTCTTTTCCCGCAGAGCGCGGATTGGCTTTGACTACCGGAGATGTAGGCGTGGCAGCGTAGTGTCCGGGTTGAGGAACTAAAGAATCACTGACCCCGAGTCGCAGGCCGCGAACAATCCTTTTTTGGTAGATGTCAAAGAAATACTACTACCTATTGTAGCCGTTACCTCAAAATGTTTGTATTATTATTCGTTCCATAGTCCATAGACCCCAAAACCATCGTCAACTCAAAAATTATATGTTCTATCAAATCCGTAAAAAATGTATTAGTAAAACTCCTAAACGTCAAATCCTTTAGCTGAAATAATTTTTCATGAAACTATTTCCGTAAATACAAAGGGTTGTAATTTAAAAAAAAAAAACTTTGTTGGTATCAAATTGTCGGAATTTATTTTTAACCATTTTAATATTACCTCGAACCTTTGTCCAAAAAAAATTATGCGACCATATATTAGAGAGAGGGATGAAAATATTGTTAAAGGTAAAAAATAAATGCATAACTACCTTTAGTAGGCATAATACTGTTACGAACGTGAGAGAGCAGACCGCGATGCCAGGTTCGGAGCTGGCTGGCGGCCCCGCACGGCCACTGACGTCACGCGCCGTCTATTGACGTAAGGCAGGCCACGCGTGCCTGGCCGGATTGCAAGGGTCCTCGCTACCCACCCCTCTACCCCCCTTCGCTCCACCGTCCATCGTCCTGCCTCGACGCGGTTATATATCGCTGAGCGGCCTTGGCCGCCGCGTGAACAAGCGCAGCTGTTCTCGATGTTTCGGGGCGTCGGGTCGGCGCGGGATGACGTGACTCGTCACAGCCGCTCTTGTTGGTTCGAGAAGGGCGCCACAGGTATTTAAGCAGCGACGCCGGCCTCCGCGGGAGTTCCGGGCGAGTGCCGAGAGTTCGGAGAGTTCCGCGAGTGAAGGGAAGTGCGACATCGGCGAAGAGGATGAGAGACGGGGACGCACCACAACGCCGAACGTACAATAACGCCGAATGCCAAATTGACTACAACGCCGACAGCTAGAAAACTGCTGTGTACCACAACAGCGAAAAACATTAACATCGAAAAATGTCATTGCAGGACTGCCACAAAGGTTAGGTTAGGTAAGTTTAGCACACAAATTCATTCAGTTGTTTTTAATTTTGCTCCTGTGGCCCCCCCACCCTCCCCGCAGCAACATTTTTCGGTGTTACTGTATTTCGGCGTTGTGGTACACAGCAGTTTTCTAGCTGTCGGCGTTGCGGTCAATTTGGCATTCGACGTTATGGTATTCGGCGTTATTGTACGTTCGGCGTTGTGGTAACGACCCATGAAATACAAATGCCCCCCCCCCCCCCCCCCACTACCACCCTCAGAGAGTGTCATGACGCGGAGTTCGACTGGATCGCGAGAGGGCGTACTACTGAGTGGCGCGAGACTGTGTGTGTGGACAGGCGCGAGGCAAGGGGCGAACCACTGTTGAGCCTGGCTCCAGTGAGGAGTGCGAACTGCGGAACTTGATAAGACATTGAGTGACTTGCGAACAAAAATTTTTAAGTACCAGTGATTTGTGATCGGACATTTTGAAGTGCAATTGTTTATTACTAATGTAAATAATACTAATTAATAAAACTGTTTAAAAACCTAAATGGACTATCCCTTACGAACCCAGTTCTCCCCACATTATTAATTCGTAACAATATGAAATTATTTAAGACATTCAATGCTGGATGCATTAAGTTAAAAAAAAAATTAAAAATATTTTCTCTGCGTGTAATATGAGATAGTGAATTGATTCTTTCTTAATACTGGTGAACATATAGGATGTTATCTACAGTAAGTTCTTCAAATGTTCCAAAACATTTCCAGAAGAAATAGGTACTTCGAAATCTACTTACGCTTGTAAGCTGTACCAAATGCGATGACGTAGTAAACGTTCCACGTAGCCAGGTGTTACAGTGAAGCGGAATGATAAGTGCGACGCTCGCAGGTGCTTTCAGCGCGGGGTCGCCTCTATGCTCAAGGCTGTGTACTGGCGCGCAGCCTTCTCGTCGTCCATAAGACAACTTTGAAGTTTGATCGGTGACCGTAACATTATATGGCATAGAAATGAAGGTAAATATGTAATGCAAGTTCCTTAAGTTTTTTCAAGAATCTACTCCGAAAACACGCCTTTTAGCCATTTTAACTCTTATAAAAATACAGTTTTAAAACTTAAATCCGAAATCAAAAGTACTTTTATGTGCTCAGCGAATTCTTAAATGCTTTTCGTAAACAGATCCCACTCGGATATCTCCAGTAGTTTTGAAATCGCGTTGCTTTTCCTGAAGCTCTGCGCACCGTGTGTGTGCCCGGGTAGGCGGGGCCCTTAAACAAGCAAGATAATACAGTTCAAAGGAGATAGATAGTTCGGAAGAAGAGTTGGTCGGGGTAGAAAAAGAGTCTAAGATGCAAGTGTTTGTTCACTTCGACCAAGGTCTGCTTTCTAATTTTATTTGTTTATTTATTTTTATTAAACATCTTAGCTCTCTGTAAGCGGCATTTGATAGAAGGTATTTCGTGGGAATGGAACGGAATTCGCGCGGAACGGAAATGTGTAACCACGGTGCTGCCATCTGTGGCGGATGTTGAGAACCAAAGTTCTCAAAGACAAAGAAATACTTTATGGTATTAACCGTTTAATTAATTTAAATAAGCTGGAGAATATTATAATAATATTCTTTGTTGAAAATCAGATTCTAAGCTGAGTATTTTTAAAATATTTTTTTTGTTTTTATCGTAACTGTTTAATAGTATACTTTATAATTTCGCTCTGCATATCGAATGATTCGATAGTCGAAGTAGCTGCTCCGACAACTAATTCTAGCGGCGGGTGCGAAAATTACGTTTGATCCGCGTCCAGAAATGTAATTGAAAACACAATTTGCTTATATATTTATAACGCTCGGCATTATTTTAAAGAATTCTACATTAAATTTAGTGTTCGAGAGTCGTGTTATAAGTGTGTTTGCGACATGAGAACACGCGAATTTGCTCGCTACGATGGTTATATGTTACGCATCTCTGGCGAGTAACTGAAAAATACTAGCTCGCAATTTTTTTTTTTAATGTTCTTTTATTTGTGGCTTGTTCTTGTAGATATTCGTGTTTTCTTATATTTTCGTTTGGAGATTACGTCGGATTGGAGAAACTCAAGGGGTTTGGATTTGGAAGTTATGTTTAGGGGGAAGTGGGGGAGAGTTATTTGAAGAGCCAGCGCCAGGCGACGAGATTTAGATTACGCCAGCTGTGGGACGGAAGTTGGAAGACAAGAGGGAGAAGCGCCCGCCGTTGTCCTGTCATCCCGGCGAAGTGTTTTTGAGAGGGGCGAAGGGGGGCAGAGGGGATGCTTTTAATTTTCCGTCTTGGCCTTGCCCCTTAAATTGACTCGGGGGGGGGGGGGGGGTGGTTGGAGTCCATAATAACAGTCGGGCCCCGCGCCGCGCCGCGATTCTCGTGGTTGGCCGGGCACGCTAATTGAAGTTCGATGGTATGGGGGGGACGCTTGCGTCGTTTGCGAGCATTGTACAGGCTCGGACTCGTCGGTCCTGGCACCAACTGTGGAGGCGCGGCGCGCAATTTTTGCTTAATTTGTGTTTTTTTGTCATTTGTGTTTTTTTGTAGTTTTCTTCTGCAGACATACATGTGCTAAGCAATGGCGTATGTCCAAAAGCCTACATCAAGTCATGCACTCCCATTGCACAAATCTTTCAAAGATAACGCGGCAACAACTTGCGAGCTTCGCGCGGGTTTAGACCTGCCCCGGCGTCAACCGTGCAATAGTTTGCCGAGAATTTTGCGGGCTTTGGACAACAC
The DNA here is from genome assembly GCF_032445375.1 of Bacillus rossius redtenbacheri. NCBI lineage: Eukaryota > Metazoa > Arthropoda > Insecta > Phasmatodea > Bacillidae > Bacillus > Bacillus rossius. The sequence continues at coordinate 11,221,843 of NC_086340.1, forward strand.
TTTCCCTAGACGGCAACCGTGGTGGCGCGGCACGCTGCAGCAATAGTTTGCCGAGCATTTTGCGGGCTTTGGACAACACTTTCCCTTGACGCCAACCGTGGTGGCGCTGCACGCAGCAGCAATAGTTTGCCGAGCATTTTGCAGGCTTAGTACAACACTTTCCCTTGACGGCAACCGTGGTGGCGCGGCACGCTGCAGCAATAGTTTGCTGAGCATTTTGCAGGCTTTGGTCAACACTTTCCCGTGACGCCAACCGTGGTAGCGCGGCACGCTGCAGCAATAGTTTGCCGAGCATTTCGCGGGTTTCTTTGGACAACACTCGCCCGTAACGCCAAGCGTGGAGGCGCAGCGCGGTACGGCAACAACTTGCGAGCACTGTGCGGGCTTATACCCGTCCCCGGCGTCAACCATGGTGACGCGGCGCGGCGCGGCTAAGCGCAGCATGAACTTGCGAGCATTTTGCAGGCGTCGGGCGCGCTCCTGCCGTCAACCGCGGCGCCTAAACAATTGCGAGCATTTTGCGGGCTCGGGCAACACCCGCGATTGGCGCCAACCGTGCTGGTAACGAATCCCGCCGTGCCGCGTCCAGCGACGACTCTCGCTGCAAGTCATAATTGCGCGACGAACTTCCGCGACCATTGCCCGAGGTTTCTTGATTGTGTGTTAACAGCCGCGTAAAAAAAAAAAAAAAACCGTCATCATCGGACAAACAGTCTCGTACTGGCTGACCAAAACTTTGGCGAACTCATAATTTTTGACGACCTGAAAAGTCAAGATACCTTATTTTATCAACCAACAATGTTAGACATATTTGTAACAAACATTTTGCAGGCGTGACGTACCTACCAGTGTTATATATATACATATATATACATATACACATATATACACACACCTACACACACATCGTGTCACGTGTGCGACTGACCATTGAAATTTTGATTTTCTAATTATGGTTCGACTCATGCACTGGCAATACAATTATATTTAGTTGTTTTTTAAAGTTTTGTTTACTAAATTCGATAGTGTACAATATTTTTTTTCTGGTTGATTTTAAATTTGGTTTAAAAATATTTTCTTTTTCTGGAACAGGTGAATTAAAACTTAACTTGTAACGTTTGCGTCTGCCTTTGTTTAGAAAGAAACATTACTCGTATTTTGAAGGGAAAAAAAGGGCGTATTTTTTATAATATTAAGTTATTTGAAATTACGAGAAACTATTCGCATATTTGAGTCAAATTGTTCGTTGAAAAGTTCATACATTTACTGGTTATGTTTTATTTCCTTTTTATTCTCATTAAATTAAACAGGAAATGTAGCATTCAACAAAAGCAAGTTTTTGTGTGACGGATCAATAAAAAAATACTCAAGAAATCTTACACTACTTTTTATAAAATTGAAAGTTAAAAAGAGCAATTAATTTAAATTCTAGAATAAAAAGTATAACATTGTTTTTTTTAATAAACCTATATGTAGAAAAAGTAAAAAAAAAATATTTCAAGGAAAAAGTGCAACTACATTTCAAACAGTATAGTGAATTGGTGGGGGTTTATGAGGGGTAGTAAGGGGGGGGGGGTGTTTGTCCCGCACTTAAGAAATATCTTGTTCGCCATCGCCGGGAATTGAACACGAATCATGTTAGTGGAAGGCGAGTGATCTGTTTTGTTTTATCACCGAGTCTCCTATGAATCGTTGACTATACGTAGTAACTAAAAGTTCTCTAGATGTTTAATTGCACTTTTATTTCTGTACTGAATAATATAGGTAGCTGCTGGATATTTTTCAATTTTTAAAATACATTCATAAGTTCCGCCATCAAAGGAGTAGCGGGGGTAAATATGCCGTAGCTCATTATGGAAACAACCAATTAGTTCTCCAATTTTTTAAAGAAACTCTGAAGCACTCTGAATAAACGAAACTTAGAATTTGTTTTGCTAAATAATTTTGCGCTGCATTGCTTTGCAATCTTTACCATTAGTTGAACTTTATGGTACTCTTTCAAACTGTCATTTTAAGGTCCGGAAGGATTTTTGCTTTTTTTTTTCTCCGCAACAAATAGTAATTTATTTTTACCATGTCTTGTGCCACAGTCCATTAAAAAAAATTTCCCATCGCTCCCAGTTTCACTCGGGGCTCTTTAAAAAGTTTCCGTAAATAGTCGTTAATCGGTAAATGTCTTGGGGAGTATCATTTTTTTTCCTTCTTCTGCAACCTGTCGTGTGTTAAGTTGCCCCACTACTGTCCGCCCACTTGCTACTCGGTCGCTGCACTTTGGGCAAAGGGATGAAGATCCAGTGGGCGGACGGTAATTCCGCCTGTCGATTATCACCGTCGTGTTTTCTGCGGCCGCGCCGATTTCGCGGGGAGTGGGTTGAATATTCTCTCCCTCCCTCTCTTCTTCCTTCCTCCCTCCCTCCATATCTCCCTCCCCTCTCCCCCTTCCTCCATAACTACCATGGGGCTTTGGAAGCCGTGATGACATGTCTTGGAGAAACAAAAGCTTAGCTCTGTACCGTGGCCCCTGCGCCTTCCTTCATATCCCCTCTCTCCCCTTCTCCTCCTCCTCCTCCTCCTCCTCCTCCTCTCAAAGACCTCTCGACCAACCAGCTCCCGCCTCTTCCAGGACAGCTGCCTGACATGGGCCAACTTTGCCTCTCCGCGTGACGTCATCTCCGACCCTCCCCCCCACTCTTTCCTCGTCTTCTACCTCGGACTCTGGGGAAAGAAAGTTGAGAAAAAAAAAAGGAAAAGGGGGGGGGGGGGGGGTCATTTTTGTAAAACAGATTTTTTTTTTAAAAAGATTTTTAAGCTGTTTAGAACAACCTCACTCACTCCGGTTTGCGTGGGCTAAAATAAACGAAAAGGCAGTCACGGGGACTGTCGACAGAAGTGAAAACTAATAAAACTTCGTTTTCAAATGTGTAATATGACGACATTTCTACGTCAAATGTACGTAATAAAATGATTTTTTGTATTGTATCGCTGGCATGTCGGTGACGCGAACTCACAAGTTTTTGCCCCTACCAAAAAAAATCTATCAATGCTGCTAAAGAAGTTTTTACTTCAAAAATCTTACCACGCTGTTTATTTAGTTTTTTCTTCTCACGTTAACTCTCCTGAATTGTATGCTTGGACACAACCTTTTCGTCACCAAATGTTTCCCAGAAGATAAAAAGTATCGCTAATGAGTATAATTGTGATCATTTTAAGCTCGCAAGTAACGTTTAGAAAATGTATGGTAGCAATATTTTTTAACAAGCAACAAAAGCCGAAGAGACATTTTGATGAATTTACGGTTGTTATGGCCTCAATTTGTTGGAGAAAGGAAATACCAACATGGCGAATGTGACCGAGCAAAAGTTGTTGATCTTTGATGCACCACGACAAGGAAAACTATAAAGTCTGAAATCAGGAAGGACGTTAGGCACATACAAACTGAATATCGCTACCTGTGTTCAGTTGTCACTTCAAAATTACAAGTGCCTTCGGTCCAGAATTTTTTTTTCAATTATATTTTCGTTCACTTCTTTGATTTACACTGCCCTCTGTCGCACGTATTCCTGTGTACATAATATAGTGACCCCCAGGACACGCAACTTTTAAAATTAGCGCCGCAAATTGGTGCAAATTGGTGGGTGTCACTAGAGGTACTAAAACCCAGAATTCTTGGATTTTTAAATAATTTGCTACAGCTTACAGTGCAACTTCAGAATCCCGCTATTTTCTACATATGTCACAGGAGTCTAGTGGCGTAGCCAGGATTTGTGTATGGGGGGTGTTAAGAAGCATGCGCCCCCCCCCCCACCCTTCCGTATTAAAGGGTTGGTCCGGGGGTCCTCCCCGGGAAAATTTGGATTTTAAGGTGTAAAATAGTGTTATTTTATCATTTTTGGTACTTAAATTTAAATATTGTAATGGTAAAAATTGTATTAATTTTAATATGAAATTTGTTTGAGTGATGAATAAGAAATTATTAAAGATTTGGTGCTAAGGGGGGGGGGGGTTGAACCCCTAACCCCCCCCCCCCCCCTGGCTCCGCCCCTGCACAGGACCTATCTTTGCGCAGTTTTCGGAGTCAACATTCGTAGACTAACACCATTTCAGTTATATTTCCCGCGTGAAATAATAATTTTTTATTTCTACCGGTCGTCACGGAAAAGGGTCTGACAATAAATATCAGATTGTGACAAAGTACAAAAAAAATACTGTATGAATAGCTGAAGATTTAAATTAAAGCGATGATAATTGTTTTGGGCTTTTGTTCCGTTGGGTAGTTTCAGTTACAAACATTTTGTGGTGGTCACACTGGCCGGAAGTGGCAAAATTTGGCGTGTGTGGTCTATGAAAGATGTCCTACTGATAAGAGTTCCACCACCGTGTGTAGTTTTCAGGAAATTGTGTGATTGGTTCATGAAAATGAGTTATCAAATGGAGAGGGTCTAGTCTCCAGTCATCTCAGTAAAGGGCGTACGGCGCCCATGTGATGACAGGGTGGGTTCTCCATTATCTTTCTTTTATTATTTTGTGTTTTTGTTCATTATTTTAAATCAGTTCATTATATAAGCATATTTAACATGTTATTCGAATTTTTTTTGCAGTAAGAAAGAATCGAATTTTTTTATGGAAATTTGCCATTGCTGGTTACATTGTATGCTATAGAGAAACCTTAATACAGTCGTAAAGGATGAATAAGCAAAAAACTGGAAACGCAAATAAATAAGATTTTTTCAAGACTATGGATATAAGAGTTTTATTAGTATAAAAATGTATTTATTTTTATTGGCTTGCGAATGATGTACTTTAAATAAAGAATTTTTAGATGAACGTTGCATACGAGCGCTTAATACAAAACTGTATAGTCTATAACACGATTTCGTGCTTTTATTAAAGCTAGGACTGACATCAAAATTTGCCTTCAAGTTCATAAAAACCAATACATATGGAACTGTTCAGGAGGAAAAGCCTTTTATAAACGATTAAATATGGTTATATTTAAAATTAATTAAAAAATATGGTGCAAAAACACGAAATACTAGAAGCAAAATAATTTAGAAAACTACATACTTAACCTCGCGGGCAGATGTTTTCAAAGCCTAACCCGGAACAGACTAGGTTGTATACGCTACTCGCTTGTGAAGCGAGGCCACCCCCCTCTACCCTCTCAACTATCCTTCTCATCGGATGCGTTTCTCGGACAACGGCGCGGGTGATTGGATCCGCTGCATGCCCTCGGCGGATTACGACGATGCTGCTCCGAACCGATCGCTTGCTCAGACAACACCTGCTACAGGGTGTGCCGCGAATTGCGTCTCGTCGCCGCGGCAGTTGCGGGCCTCGCGGTTCGATCTCCAGACCCCGGGCATCGATCCCAGGCCGCCCACTGCCCCCTTTTGGCGGAAAACACGTCTTTAAAATTGCTTCCGTAGTGGGGAGGCAATTAAAAAAAAAAACGAATGATAACAAAAAATCGGGGGATACAGTTTGGTGTGGCAGCTACATATGTATCATCTCCGTCCAAAATTTAATTACACCACTGGATAGCTAAATGATCCAAGAATTCGTTACGCTAAGCGAGGACTGTGACGCATCGTGCGTGGTGGATGGGGAACCGCCGCCATTTTGAGGTAATTTTTCTGCGTTTCGATATTTCCGTTTAGTATAACTTTGGACTCGGAGAAGCTACGACTTTCGTTTGAGTTTCAATGGTCAGCTCGCGTCAAAATCTGTCTATTGCATGTATAAAATATTAGTGTAAAATAGTTACAGTGAATATAAATGGTGTTAAAATATAAAAAAAATGCGTATTTTATATTTTGTATAGAAAATATTACCTGTTTCGTGCACGTATTCACGTACAACACACGGCCGTGTCCATGACACAGCCACACCCCATTTTTTTTATTATTCCCGTGATCTTTAAAGTTATTATTGCGGTGAAAGGACAAGGAGTTGGTTAGTAAGATATGTTATTGTTACGAGGATGCTAGAGGCGAGGCAACGAGGCAGGCCGGTCGGCCAACGGGAGGTCCAGGGAAAGCGCGGCCCCCCCCCCCCCTACCGGACAGGTAGCGCCCGTCCCTCTCTGCCGTGGTCCGAATAGGAGCGGCGCCCCTCTTCCTGGTGGTTCGGGGCAGGCGCCAGCAGTACTGAGCCTGCACAGTCGACTGGCTGGTTAGCTGAGCGATCAAGGGGGGAGGGAGAATGGGTGGTTTCCTGATGGTGACGATGCTGCGATGGTTTGAATCAACCTCTCGCATCCAATCCAAGTTCTGACTCATCTGGGGTGCCGGTCCGAGAAGGGTGTAAGGGCTAGTTACCGCCCGGGTAGAGGGGATAGGCGGAATGGGGCCACTAACAATTTTGTGTGGTTGTGAAATACAAACATAAAAAAAAACTTAATTTTAAATGAAAATAAAACATAAAAAATTCCTTCAACATAATGACTTAAATAAAAAAAAGTTAATTTTCTGGACATTATTAGTTCAGGATTTATGGAATGGTGTATTAACAGACTGGCGTATTGAGTATAATTGCAAACATTTATACTTTGGAAAATGTTTTGACAATTTTAAATCTCTTGGTAGCAATGAAATAAGTATGGCGGCCATGTGCATATGTGCATTTGTGTGCTCGTTTGTGTGTGTGTGTATATATATATATATATTAGCATTTGATACTGAACTTATGAATTTCAACACTTATACTTTGCGGCTATTCAGTTTTTAAGTTTTTAAACAAAATATGAAGCACTTTAACGTAGATTTTTGGTTGTTCCGTATTGGAAAAATGATAACATGAAACACTCATGGTGAATTTCCCCGGCATCGAACGATCTTTCGATAAGTTAAAGACTTTTATGCTGTTAGGTTGCCGATGAATACTGCATAATTCCTTGTATTTGAAACAAAATAAGAGCGTTAGTTATAACATTGAATTGCGACTCTTTATCTTCCTTGCTTTGTGAGTACCTACAGCTGGTAGGTGTATGCTGGAAGTAGGGGTGCCGAACACTCGCTCTTTCTGACATGAGAAAACCCCAGCGGGGGTACTCTTTCACGTAAGGGAAAATGCCTTCTGTGTCTGCCCGGTAATCCTGGTCCTTGATCTCTTTAAGGATCTGGACTGTCAGAACGACCAGATTCTACATGCTGGGACCCAGTCTGATATCTTTCGTGCAGGCGAAGTCGGCCTGATAACATGTATCTCGGGTGTTTTGCACATCCCCACAGCTCCGTCTGCGTGAAGTGGCGTAACTAGAACGCCAATGTTTTTGAAGCTTCGTGTGTTAAGTCGAACTTGATGATTCAACACTTCCGGAGGGCTATGAGACTTTTCCAGAGCGGACTTCTGAGGTACGTAAGACGTAATTTAGTTGAAAAAAACAATTTGAATATATTTTTCACACTTGGCATTATTTTAAAGAATTATGCGTTATGTTTCGAGTCCGAGTTTTGTATTATTAGTGTATTTGCAACATGAAAAAACACGAATTCGCTCGTTTCCGAGATTAGATGTTACACTTCTCTGGCGAGTACAGAAAGACTTTTTTTTCTGTTTTTTAATCATTAGTTTTATTTTAGGTATTAATATAAAATTTTAACTTGATACCTTCCTTGCATTTGTTGGTCTTTCACAAATATTTCAACAACTATTCGCTTAGTGAATTATAATAAGCTTTTTTTCTCAAGATGTCGAGTTAATATTTTAGAAATATCCAGAGACTGGTGGCGACACTGACCAGCGAGTGAGTGAGAGACTGGTGAAAGTCGGTGAAGTGAAGAGTGCGAGTGACGGGAAGCCTAAGATGTACATCAAGCTCTGTTCCTGCCTAGAACACGCCCGAATATTCACCTTCGGCCAACCTCGGGATTTGTTTTGTTTTTGCGCAGGAAAAATGAATTCAGATATTAAAAGTGGTCGGTTAGGTTAGCTACATTAAAACACTTTAAAACACTATGGACGGTTAGTTAGGTTAGTATAGCTACAATAAAATAAACAGAGAAATATAAATATATGTATATATATATATGTGTATATGTATATATATAAACCCGAGGTTGGCCAAAGGTGAATATTCGGGCGTGTTCGGGCAGGGACAGAACTTGATGTACATCTTAGGCTTCCCAACATATTTGCGCTCCTCACTGACTCACTGACACTGACTGACTGTAACACTGTGAGACAGCGCCTGCCTACAGAACGCCAGCGTGCGACGGGAATTCTCCCACCAGGAGTCTGAGGCCGGCTCTATGCAGGTAGCCGCACTTGCTGTTTCACACATATTTACAAGTCCATATTAATATATATAAATATATATAAATGAACCCGAGGTTGGCCGAAGGTGAATATTCGGGCGTGTTCGGGCAGGGACAGAACTTGATGTACATCTTGGGCTGCCTGCGAGTGACCTCTTGGTGAGTGACAGGGAACTGTGAGCGACGTGCTTCGTGGGCGAAGACTGGTGCATCCGGGACACTGCGTTGTGCGTGCGACGCATGGGCCTCTCTGGCATGAGGGATGTGGGGGGGGACATTCCTTGTGGAATATTTATGACAGTTTATTATAATATTATTTTTGCATTATCTATGTTTACTGTTGTATATATGAGAAGTGAGAGTGATATTCAGCAGAATAGCACTTAAGGGTTTATTTTTTTTTTTTTTCATTTTTCTTATTTTCAAGTTTCTACGATTCTCAGAGTAAATATATTTCACTTGAGAAATGTTTTGTTTCTGTCTCTTAGAATTAAGTGTATTTTGTGTGCTATTTTCCCCAAGTGTGAATTCTCTCGTCCCAAAGCATTCTACACAAAAAACAATTCTTCATTCAACATTACATTATTATTAGAGACCCATAAATTTCGCGGATTCAATGACCTCCAGGAAAGACTCCAATATCCTCTACACACTCGGGCAAATGCCAACTGTACATTGGCTGCTGACTTGTGAGTCGTCTCGACTGGGTGGCCTGTGATTCGACATTTCTATGAGTGAGGGTATCTAATTGGCCTTCAGTCCTCCAGATTAACAGAGAACCAATGACAGAAGCAGCACTAAGGTATAATTACTTGAATTTTAGCATACCACGAAATGAATCCGCGAAAACCACGGGTCTCTAATTATTATCATTACATTACATACAATACATTCTATTCGGATATTTTTACTTCTATTCGCCAAATATATTTACATCCCATGTCCCCCCCCCCCCCCCCTAAATTTACTTACCAGAGAGGCCCATGGTGCGACGGACTAGTGAGTAGTTTGAGGCAGTGTGTTGGGACACAGGTGCGCGGTGAGACGAGCAGTAGAGAGTCACTGTCGTGCTGAGCTCCTGTGGGGAAGGTTAATGGTGGCCCTAGTGGAAGAGTGATTAAATTTCAGACAAGCAATTAAATTGTTGTAATTTAATTAACAGCGTAAAAATTTGTTACTAAATAAAACTGTATTTTATTAATTTTGGTAATCCTTTTCGAACCTTTTCACCTCTCGTAACATTATTAATTTATTTCAGTCTGCTAAACCCCAAATTTAAACGTTAACTTAATCGCATCCATTTAGAATGCTTATACGATTCACGATTTTACCCTCACAATATTTATTTTAGAAGGGTTACTTACGAATTTATTCTTTGACGTACAAGTAGTTGGCTGGTAGAAGGAAAATGTGGTCGTTAAATTAGGTAGACTGTTGAAATTTATGAGTAAGTAAAGAGGTAAAATTTTGTGCTTCGTGAGAAGAAATCTGAAAAAAAGTTTAAAAAAAAAAAAAAAAGTTACAGGTTTTTGCTGTGGTAAATCTCTCAGAACATAGTTAACAAGTATTTCTGCATAAGCTACAAGAGAAATCCTTTTCTTTGAAATTTGTTGGATACGATGGAATTATACTTTCTAAACAATGCATTACGCCTGGTGTTTAAATGCCATAAAATTAAATGACTTTGGCCATCGTCGAATCAGCAAGGTGATACAAATATTTCATTTATAAATGGTTCGTAACTTTTTTTTACGGTAAAATGCAATGCCTCACATTTGAAGGTGGCATCTAAGTATATATATATTTTTTATTTTAAGTACTCTATAGTATTTTTTTTACAGGGACGTGCATTCGTTTTTTCGCTCCGTGTATGGGCAGCTGTGCCTAGGCCCCACCTGTCCCAGCTGTCAGCGGTGACACCGGTTTAACTGAATGACGGTCATGGCTGTGGTGGTGTTACCGTGACATACCCGCGTATGTTTTTTTTTTTTTCCGGTTGGCATTGCGCGGCTCCGCGACCGGCATAAATCACGACACAGCCGATGCCGGCGTTGCGTTTTCGTTATCAGGCGACGCGGCCTTTAACTGCGTGTGCGCCGACCCTGCCGTGTTGTTCGTTCCGCCCCTCTCACCTGCAACCCAATCTCTCTCTCTCTCTCTCTCTCTCTCTCTCTCTCTCTCTCTCCCTCCCTACCATCCTCACCCCTCCGGATCACCGGGGGGACAATCGCCGAAATCACGCGGCAGATAGCGCCGGCGGGGGAGTGCTTCGGGCCGCGCGGTTATCTCGCGCGCCGCGCGCCAGTTTTGTCACGGGGTTCGATTTATTGCGCTCGTGTCCTGTGCGGGGGGGGGGGGGGGGGGGGGGGGGAGTTGCGGGGAGTTGCGGGGCTCTCGGGAGTGGCTTTGGCCTTGGCTCGTGGCTCTCGGCCAGTGTCCGTCGGGCTCGGACGCTCTCTCCCTTTCCGTTTTGTCCGCGCAGTGTCCGTCCAATGACCGTGTGATGACTCTCCCTCCCCCCCCCCCCCCCACCCTCACGAGGGATATGTATAGCGCGAGTTGCGTCACGGAGAAATTTTTTTTGAAAAAAAAGGGGGGGAATTAAAAGTAAACAAATCAAATTTAAAAAATGTGATCACTTGACTTAAAATTTCTTTAAAATTATGTTTTAGCGTTATATTTTATTTAAACCACGATTCTGATAAACAAATTTTAAAAAAGGTGTTTCTCTGTCAGAACCCAGGGACCACCAGGTTGGACAATATACAATTATTTGGGGGGGGGGGGATAGTTTATGCTGGTGGAGGAGGGGGAATGCGCCACCATAATCGGCGGATGGGCACCCCTTGATCATGTAGACAATGCAGTGACAACGAGTCACTATGTAGACCACGTGATTAGGCAGACCATGTTAAACGTGAGTGGCAATGTATATTTCCACGCAATGAGAAACGGCGTGCAGCTTTGAATCGAAATTTTAATTTTGAGTTGAGTGTAAAGACATTTACTGAGGTTTTTTTTTTGAAAGTACAAGCTATAACGAATGGTTGCCAAGTTAATTCAGAACTTCCTTACTTTTTTTTTGGTAAACGTTAAATGCGTGGTAAATTGTTATCCTAAGTTTTAAAAGTAACTACTTGAGGATTCGCGAAGTTGCTCATGTTGTAGCGGTTTTTCATAAAAGTTAAAACATACATTTAAAAAATTAGGCTTTCTCTTTTCAATAGTAGTTTAGAACAAATTTTCTACCTGTTTTTTTTCCGCATATAACAGTTTTTGATGTGTTAACATCTTAGCTCTCGGTAAACGGCATTTGGTAGGAAGTAGCATGGAACGGAAATGTGTAACCAGGGTGTGGACATCTGTGGCGGATGGCATGAACCAAAAATCATGGGGACAAAGGGAAACGTAATAGTGTTAAATATTTAATGCATTTTTACAAGGTGGGTAGTATTTAATAAAATTCCTTGTCGAAAATCAGGTCCAAATCCTGTGTTTAGAATTTTTTTTCCCCGCTTTTATCGGAGCCGTTTCATAATATTTTGTTTAAACTTTCGCTCTGCAAACGGAATGATTCAATAGTTGACATAGCTGCTCCTCCAGAGAACTCTTGCGACGGGTGGGGAAGCTACGTGTAATTCGCGTCAAGGAATGTATTTTGAAAACAAGTTTTCGTATATTTATCACGCTCGGAATTATTTTATGAATTCTACGTTAAACTCCGTGTCCGAGTTTCATATTAGTTATAAGTGTGTTTTCAATATGCGAACACGTTAAATAGCGGGAATAGCGTACGCAAATCTGTGTTTACATCTACATTGTTGGACGCGAATCACACGTTAGTTTCAGCAACTGCCGTTAGAATTCGCTTCTGGAGCTGCCACGTCGACCATAGAATTATTCGATTTTCAGAAAGAAATGTTAAACTATATAGTGAAACGGCTCCGATAAAAGCGAAAAAAGGTACTCGTAAAAAACTAAATATCTTATTTCAATTCATTAATCAATTGATACTATAAAGTTTCCCTCTGTATTTGTGAACTTTGTTTCGTGCCACGGGGGGTAGCACCGTTCTTACACATTTTACGTCTCTTTTGCCTTCCGTCGCATTCACGAAATTTCTACTGTAAAGAGAGCTAAGTTATTACTAGAGACCCGGAAATTTCGTGGATTCGTCTGGCCTTAGGGTAGATTTCAAAGTCATGTGTGTGTTAGCCCCATGTTTTCTTTCCTATTGGTTAATTTATAAACGGGAACCTTTTTATTCATGTTAATTGGCACTGCCAGATTCGCTTAATTCTCTCCCAGCTAGGCATCGTTGGATCACGGTCGCAGAAGGGGCGTGTCCAAATAACAGCGGTCCAATCATGAGCACAGTGCGGGAGTGTGGAGGTTTGCGTTCTACCTTGCGACCAAATGAATGCTCGAAATTTCCGCATCTCTAGTTATTACACATAAAAATTTAACGTTGCAGAAATTTAAGTGTGACATCGGACTAGTCGTGTATAATATATTCAGGCATTTATAAGTTTAAACGCAGCTTTTCACATTTCGCGTTGAATGCTTGCTCGTGATTCTGAATGCGTGCTTGTATTTGTTGGAATAGAAACGCATCTTCGCGGGCAGGCTGTGTCTCGCAGCAGCTGCAGATGTCGCCGCGGTCTACAGTAATTACCGCGCGGTGCTCCTTCTCGCCTGCGGTTTTATTATTATTATTATTTACACCGTAAAAGATATTTTCTAATTTCACACAAAATGTAGGGCCTATGTGTGTGGAGACCGGAAAAATTCGCGGATTCATTCGGCGATAGGCTAAAATTAAAATACATATACCTCTTAGATGATTTTGCTATTGGCTTACTGTTCATCTGGACGAATCTCAACCAGTTATAAACCCTCAACCAAAGAAGGATCGAATCACAGACAAACCAGCCGAGACGACTTACAAGTCGGCAGCCAATGAACTTGCGTTGTTTGCCCAAGTGTACAGGGGAATGTGCAGTCCATCCTGAAGGCCATCGAAACCGCGAATTTTTCCGGACCGTATTTGGAGTAACTTGGTTTCTGGACTGTAGCCGCGTCCAAGGCGAATATATCACCGACGTTTCGGTCGACATTGTAGTCACCAACCTCAGCCAATAACCACAGGAGAAAAGCTATAGTATTTTGTGAAATACCTTGACACGAAATGTATTTGCGAAATACAGGTGTCCCTAGTCATAACCGTTGCTGTATATTTACTCTGTAATATAAACTAACACTGCTTAATTTTTACTGTTTTTAAAAAAAATACCGAACGTATACTTTTGAGCCATTTTTTTACCTTGTCACCTTTAATTGTTCAAGTTCATATTACTAACACTGAGTGACCTTCGTGCACACTGATAAATCCTGAATGTTTGGAAATACCACTCTGTAAATTAAAGGATGTTTTGTCGGTATAAATTTCAAAATACATAATATATCATTCAGTTATCTGTAGTAGTAAGTTTATTCGGGAAATTATTATGTACTTTTACGTCGCCGTATGTGTGTACCTACAAGTACAACAGTGCACTGAAAAAAAAACAGATTTATTAATTTAAAACTTGATGTATGTGTGATTTCATCCATACATCCAAGAGTGCAATTTAATGCGTACGTTATTGAAATAAATTATTAACATTCTTGTATTAAATTCTGTTTTCTATAAACATGCGTGTGAGTAAAATTACACCAACTGTACTACAAATACTATATATATATATATATATATATATATATATATATATATATATATATATATATATATATATATACACACCTATATAATTTTTGTATACGTAATTTTACGAATTTGTTTTAAAGTGTAGTTTGTTTCTCGGCTGAGCGTGTCGTAGTAGGCCATTTGACGTCCTTTTCCCAAGAGCGGACCGCTAGAGGGCAATTATCTCCGCTGTTCACTTGTGAATGCGTCTCATTACGCGCCGGGATGACGCGCGAAGCTACGTCCTTCGCAACCCCCCCCCCCCCCTCCACCCTCCTTTTCCCCCATGCAAGTCTCGTGAAGATGTCTGGCGTGGTTCTTCGACTCGCGATCATCCCACTTCACCCCCCCCCCCCCCCCCCCCCTTTTCCCCTGCAGACGTCGCTCGCATCGAGTCCAGGTCACGCGAACTTCTAGCCCTTTCGAGACAAAACATCGTGCAGACCTTTAATCCGTGGAACTAAATATACGTATGGGTCGAAATAAAATAACTCGCCAATATTGTTACGTATTTTCTCACGAACACAAAGGCTTTGAAAAAAAAAAAATGGGTGTCTGAAATTTCGTTTATGATTTGAAGTAAAAAAATTTAAAAAAAAAAATTTTAAGTGATAACAGTAAGCCTGTGACGCATTTTCGGCGTTTTTTTTTTTTTTTTAATCGTTACCTCTTTAGATAATTTGCATTTGGATTAAGTATGAACTTGACCCCGACCGGACTGTTAACAATGGCTGAAAGGTCATTCTCATCACGTCATAAGAATGTCATACATGTTGAGTTCCTATTTTATTCACGAGGTACTGCTTGGAACACAAAGTGTTCCCTAGCGAAGCGTAAGCTTCCACTAGGCGCCGTTCTAAATGAATCTAATAAAATACCGTTTATAATCTGAGTTTACTCGGCTCGTCAAAGCTGCGAAATGTCTCATGGAATCTTTGTAGCTCCTTTCTCGTGTTTTTTTTTTTCATTGAACTTATCTTTAATTTTTTTATGCACATCTTTGAACGATTGCTCATTAATTCATGCTTTCAGACGTCGTTAATTTGATGTCGTATATGTCTGTTTAGGTAAAACAATGTTTGAGATTAATTTTTTTAAATGTTTTTTTAATATTCCGTGGGCCTACTATGTCACCATCTTTTTCTTAAATAGATAATAATAAGAATTTCTCATATTTTTAAGACGTAGCTTAAGCTCGTTTAAAGTAACATTTTTTTTCCCGAATGGAGTGGTGACTTTCACTTTACTTCAACAACGCATTTGTCGAATAATGCTATAGGCCTAATTTCTTTCATATCCGTTTCACTGCTTCCAGAACCACATGCGCATGTGTCGAATTTACTTTGGCCTATAATTTCTTTGTTTGTTTGTTTAGTATTTACGTGTGAGGTAGAGGAACTGAAATACGCAACCTTGGTTTCAAGTGTTTTTTTATGCCCTAACTAGTTTATATCGTTTTATTTAATCGTTTAAAACATAGTAAATAAAAATAACTTATAGGAAGGTTTGAAGTTAATAGTGACTGTCTGCTACAAGTATTTTCCCCTCTGAAGTCGTTGGTATTTTTAGTATTTAATTAATTATTATTATTATTTATTTCCCCTTTTTAACACTTTGTTAACAATATTCACTAATCAACCAGGAAATTTAGCACTCACGAAAGCAAGCTTGTATGTGAGTGCATCTAGTCACTTCAAATTACATGCGGTATTTTGACGATTGTAAACATTTGTTAATGTATAATAACTGAGAAATAAATTTATATGAAATATAACCTAAGATATATTCACTTGGGGGAATGACTACACCAGTCATAATACTGTTGATAGACACGAATAATGTTTTTTTTTAACACATGCATGGGAATTACATATGGTTAAAGTAACAAAAATACTCGATCATCGATATCTTTTCTGTTTCGTCAAAAAACCATGTCTGTATTTTTTTCGGCTTACGGAGTTACAAATGTTTTAATACATATATTTTTAATAAGTATTTTTATCGAGTTAGTGACGCTATACACGGAAACAAATCACTCAAAATACAAACCATTGGATTTTTGTAATAATGAAGCAGGGTAGGGGGGGGGGGATTTATTTTAGCTTTGCAACCTCTGTGTGTGTGTGTGTTTTTTTTTTTTTTTAATTCTTTCAGAAACATCAGTGCGCCGAAATGAATTTTCATATTGAGAAAAAAATCAATGTTGAACTTTTAATACCGAGTCAAATATTCCTATTGTACTTCTTTTTTTAAAAAATAAAATAACTGTTAGAATGAAAGCGGCTCTCAGAATTTTAGACAACAGATACTGTCCTCAGCTCCTGTTAGCATCAAAAAAACCTCCGACCCGAAAACCATGTTTGCAGACGAGACAACTCAGCACCCAGTAAGGTTTATTTGCCTCAACGAAATATTTGTTCATATTTGGTTGAATAAATGAATAAATTGAGTTTATTGAAGCCAAGTTTTATTTGACTAAATACGTATTAGCGTTTTCACAAACAAATACTTATCTGTAATTGGAGAAATAAATAAATAAATATAAAACATTTTGGAGTAGAACATATGTTTTTGACCACAAAAAAATGATTTAATCAGCTAAACGATGTATTATTTTAAAGGGCTAGAGTTAGGAACACAAAAATGGCCAAATTCGTTTCAATAATATTTATGCCAAACTGCCAAACAAATTTTTTATCATGTTACATAAAAAAAATTATTATTTTTTAGTCCAGAAATTACACATTAAGAAATTTACACAGATGATAACATAAACTGTATTCGTATTATTATTACAAGTGTATTTATTATGGAAAAATTAATTCAAGGCTAAAAGTGAATGACTTCACAGAGAAAACTAGCGGCATGTAGTCATTATCGTCATGCATGTTATTAAATTATACCCTTTGTCTCAACGAGCCAAATTTTCGATAATTGAAAGCTGGAAAATTGTTATGGTCAAAAATTATAATAGAACCGAGAGGGCGTCTTTCTATTCCATTCTCTCCTCCTTAAAATGGCCACCTGGCTTTCTCTCCTTAAGGTGGTCGCCTGGCTTCCTATTTTCAAGATGGCCGCCTGGCCTGGTCCCAAACGGTGTTCAGAGCTCCAGGTGTTAACGCGGCATTTGCAAACCATTCAAAATTGATTGAAAGGTGTCTTATTACGACCAGCATTTAAAAACCATCAAAATAGTTTATATATATTATAATATATAATATATAACAACTCTAGAGATTTATATACGTGGCGTACTCATGCATATTATGACGATAACAACTTTTATAACTTTTTGGATCGTTATATCTCAGAAACGGTGGCTCGTAGGAAAACAAATATTTTTTATAGATAATTTTATGATCTACAATTACCGTTTTGCTGAAAATCGCGAAAAACCTATTTTTTTTACCTTTGACCTTGAATAAATTTTTTTTCCATACACGGGAATGATGGGGATCTTTTAAATATTATTTATAATTATGTTTTGAACAATTTTACTGATTTTCAGCTTTCTGGGATTTTATGTACCTTTACTCTCATTTTTTGGTCTAGATTTACCGGACTATCAATGGAAGTCTCTTTTCATGATTTTGTCTATGCCGCGTATTTTTTTTTTAGACAGTGCAAAAGGCTAAAACAAATGTATAGGTATGAAAAATTCTACACACGGTAGTTTAAATGGTGTAGCATGGAGTCTTTATTTTCAATATTCCACCATAAAATTACGGAGTCACAGCTTCTGTGACACGGAGGCTCGCTGCCGACGCGAAGGCCGCAGGCCAGTTCTGTGCCTGGCGCGTAGAGGCGAAGATTCGTGTGATGCGCGGGCCAGCGTCGCCCTTAGCGACGCCCAGCCAGGCGCTGTCTCACACGCCATTTTGAATTTTTCACACTAAGGCCTAAAACTGAAGTTTCAACATGATACCTCCATTGCATTGTTTGTTTTCTCACAAATATTTTCAACACATATTAATGTACAGTTACCGATTATCTGTTGGAAATATTTTTCACAGAACAACAAATGTATCGAAGGTATCTTGTTGAAAGTTTAGAAATAGCCTTTGAGAATATTAGTAAATAGGAGGTTTTAAGTCGCCCAGGTGCCCGTTGATAAAATGAGGATGATTATAGCAGACACTTTAATTTAATATGACCGAAATGTTTATAAAAAATTAAATTCCTTTTAATATTACGCGTATGAAAAAAATGTATTACCTATATATGAAATGATAAAAAAATATTTAAAAAAATATATACATACATAATGTGCATCTGTACTATCTACCAATAATTTTAGCAGCAAAAAAATTAACTGCCCACAAAAAAATAGAATATGCTATAAACATTCAAAAGGGCGTAATTACATGAAAAGAAAATCTGCCGAAAAAAAACTTCCGGGCAAACAAACATATATACACACAAAAGACAAGCTTACCAACGGTTTTTTAAATAAAATTATTACTTCAAAGATATAAGCATATTTAAAAAATAAAAAAAAATTTGGAAGTACAAATATTCAAAATATCAAAATATTCAGTGAAACATACTTAAGATTTAAAAAAAAAATTCTCCGTGGTTCGTTAAAAGCTAAACTTTTTGAGATATAAGCCTTTTTTTAAGTAGTTATAAGCATACTTGGTTGCAAGGCGCCTAACGCGCCGTTGAAAAATTATAAATATAACAAACACTTTGATGTTGTTCCACTTATGTAGCTGTATTTCAAATATTACTCTGCTGTTATACTTCCTTTTTCTATTTCATACACATCTCTATGGAGTAGGCTAATACTTGTGCTTCATGATACGGTTGTCTCCAAGGTATACATATCTCTTTTACGTTACAGAGTCAGCGATAAGCGTGTGTGTTTGTGTGTGTGTATATGATGACAAGAAGATGAAAAACAAAATCAACTTGGCTTAAGGATAAAAATTCAATATTTTCACGAATCAGATATGGTTGTGTCTAGTTAATATTTATTTCGTCGTATTATATATATATATATATATATATATATATATAGTTTGTACCGTTCGCATGCTTTCACGGCCATTGTCGGAATGAGCTTGGCTTCTGGGTTGTAGCCGTGATCTTGGCGAATAATTCACCGACGTTTCGGTCGACGTTGCAGTCGCCATCACCAGGGAGCAGGGAACAGTAGGTGACTGCTCCCTGATGATGGCGACTGCAATGTCAACCGAAACATCGGTGAATTATTCGCCAAGGACGCGGATACAACCCAGAAGCCAAGCTACTTCATTGTTTGTACCGACTGACAATTTTTTTTTTTAATGTATGTGTTTATCTAGCCACACTAGTATTGTTGTTTTTCTGTCCGCGAGAGGTGTTGTACTGAATAGCTGTGGGCAGTGTGTATGCTCGCCTCTCGCGGGCAAACAAACACAGACGCAGCGATCCCCGTCGGTGTTTGCGCCGCGATAGCGAGGTGCAGACGGTCGGCTGACCTCGGCAAACATCGGCGAACATCGGGACAGGCGCTCCGCTGAGCGCTCCGATTGGACGCAGCGGGCCGAGGCCTGTTCGGGCGTCAGGCGACCCGTGCGTCCAACGTGACCGGTTTGCTACACGGGGTGGGTCTGAATTCCGCGGACGATACTCGGCTGCAGTAATTGTGATATTAAGTAACTTTATTAGTTTCCTTCTTTCTTTACTATCATTTCACTGGCTTTCACTGGCTTTATCTTTGAAAGATTTGTGCAATGGGAGTGCATGACTTGATGTAAGCTTTTGGACATACGCCATTGCTAAGCACAAATATGTCTGTAGAAGAAAACTACAATAAACCCAAAAGGCAAAAACAAAAATTACGCTTAATTTACAAAAAAAAAAAAAAAACCCAAAAGACAAAAACAAAAATTTAGCTTAATTTTTGGTTTTGTCTTTTGGGTTTTTTGTAGTTTTCTTCTACAGACATACTTGTGCTTAGCAATGGCGTATGTCCAAAAGCTTACATCAAGTTTCACTGGCTTGCTGTTAATGTAAATGTGAAATTTTAAGGTTTTATTTCAGTTAAGTGTCGTTTTTATAATGATAATTTTACGTGTATATGTTTCCTGGTGTGGTTGAAACGTATCTAGAACGTAAGCCAGTGCTGTGTGAAGAAAATAAAAGAGAGAAAGAAAGAGATGCGGTGAAACAGCAGCGCCAAAATTTTAGACGGTAATTTATCGCATCCTGTGTAAGAGAGAGACAGATGTTCACCAGGACTGGGGGAATCCCAAAATTCTGTAGTAGATCTAAACGAGACGGAAGTTAATTATTTATAATTCAAACGTCTGTAAAATTGCGATTTAAAAAAATAAAACATGCAATACGGCCTATGATTTGATACACGTTTATACAGTATGTGTGTGTATGTATATATAGGGGCAGGCATTTTTCGTGAAAAAATTCAGAACGCACATTATACAGCAATAGGGTATTCCTACACCAGAGGTTTTATGTCCCATGTGATTGACAGCCTTCTGCGAGATAAGTTGTTGCCTTATTTTGACCGAGCCACTCAGGTCACCCCATTATATTACTGTGATTGGTGTTGTAACAATCGACATGTAGCTACCTGAAAAGAAAATTCGCCTCATCACGAGAACGCAGGCGATGCTACAGTTTTTCGACTTTTCAACTAGTCTCGTAATCTTCCCGTAAAATAGGCATATTGAAAAGATGATTCTGGCACATTTCGTACCTTGAAGTTGGTGGAAAGCTGTATGTGAAAATAAAGTAATACAAAAGCTTAACATTAACAACTTTATTTGACACCATTAGTAAGTAACGTTTCAATGGATCGGGTGCTCTAAGCATGCATTAAAAATCACATTCAATATACTTCCAAGCCCAAAAACCACAGTGAAATAAAAAAAAAACACCGCCATCTTGTGCGAATATGTGAGGACAGTTGTTCAGTTGTTTGGTAATATTTTGCCAGTATGACATTTTGTTAAGTTAAATAGTAGTGACGAAATCATATCGTATAGGAGTATGTCATACCGTATAGGCTGGTATACGCGCTAGAAGTTGTAGTTGAGCAATTTTTTTTTGTTCCGAATAACAGATAAAGTAAGTATTTAAAATAAAACAACAACCAGCGCGAAACTTGTAGCTGCCGTGAAATTATTTAATAAAAATAATTGGGGGAATCATCCTTATATCACATAAATTGTTTGTGAACACAAAATAAAAAGTGTGAATTTTAATGATAAATTATTCGCATGTGACCAATTACTTTTGTTATGTCTCGCTTAAAAATTATTGCTCCTAGAATTTTAGCAACTCTTGCATACTAGATGTCTTTCGTGTTGCATACGTTCCAGGCGTTGCAGTTTTTTGTTTAGAATTTAATAGCAGTATAAATCGACAGCGGTGGGGTCAGTGGTAATGACATAAGGTGATCTATTTTGTTTTGTTCTGTTTAACATTATCCAGTTTCTCAGTAATTTATTGAAAAAAAAATGTTTGTATTATTTCATAAAGCAGTTGTTTGCTCAAATTTTAAAGGCTCGTAACATCCTTGATAAGCTCTTTAGACCATTATTATTTTCGTGATGCACTAACAGCTGAAGTTTATCGGGCAGTTATTTTTTACTAAATCTGGTGGGAAAAAAATACATGGTTCATATGAAGTACATGTACAAGTACATACGTCCGAAAATGCTTTTGTTTTTCACTTTAGATTTTACTAGATCCCTGTTATGTGGAATGCCATTTAGGCACGTTACACAGCTAACCATATAGGTATGTGTTGTGTTGTATACCGTGCGCGCGATCGCCAAAATCACATTTTACATGGCAGGGATGTGCAGAATTACACATCAAATATTGTAAAATTACTAAAATTTTATGTGCGCAGTTAAAAAATTTTTAAGAGGGCACTGCGCGTTATTTTCGTGAAGGGAAAGCGGCTAGGTCGTGTGTGAGAAAGGAGGGGTCTTAAGGGCGTTCCTTGCACGCTGATGGAAACGCACATTCGGCTTTACGACCCTGCACTGCAGACGTCCAGGTAACGAAAGCATTTCTTTTCTTTTCTCTCACCCAAGAAAAAAAAAGTAGGGGGTTGAAGCTAACTTCTTTTTACTATCGGGAAAATATCCGTTGAAATGGTCTGTTCCCGACTTTTTTTTTTCCCTGATTAAAATACGTAGTTTAACGGAAAAGGGTGCATGAACCACTTGTTTTTGAAGTTTTTGCGAGTCATTTTAAATAAATTAGGCGTAAAGTTTTTTTTTTTTAACGTTCAGGCCTTGGACTTTGGAGAACCTTTAGTGATGTTACTACATGAATATGCATGCATATAGTCATGTGTAGGGACTGGAAAAATTCACGGGTTCAATGACCTTCAAAATAGACTCCACGATTCTCTACATACACGGGAAAACGTAACTTGTTCATTGGCTGCTGATGTATGAGGCGTCTCAAGTGTGGGTAGCTCGATACTTCTTTGACTGAGGGTCACCAGTTGACTAAGTCGTCCAGATTAACAGTGAACCAATACCAGAAGCAGCACTAATGTATGATTGTTTTAATTTTAGCATAACACGGAATGAATCCGCGAATTTTTCCGATCTCTAGTCATGAGCTGTTTTTGACGCAAGAACCTAACAGCAGTTTGCCTCATACTGAGCATTTATCACGTGTTTTCATGTAAAAATGCGTTCGAAAGTAAAAATTATTCAAATAAATTATAACACCTTTAATTTTGAATTTCATATTTTAGGAATTAGCGACTGTCCGGCGTTAGAATGTATGATACAGATCAACTAATATGACTTATGTTTTTGTTAAATGCTTTAGTTTAGGTGATTGTTGTTTGACTCAATTTTGATTACGTAATCATTCACACTTGTTCATCCGCAATCAATTTAATTCAGATATAACTTAAATAAAAATATTGAATGCATTAAATCTTGAAAGGTATTTCTCAATATATAAAAGTCTACTTAAAATAATTTTAGTTCAGAAGTCGTAGTAAATAAATATTAATATATTTGTGGTTTATTTCTGAATTCCTGTGGGAAAATTACATAAAACAACTTTATAGCCCTTAAATGGAGCTTATACTCGATTTAATAGCTGACTACAACCGTCGAGACACACATAATTTTTTTTCAAGCAAGATTCCAGGCTTTGGCATAGTAAACAAAAGATTAATTTAGCACCGGACAAGCTTATCATGCACCAACAATTGTTTTGTTCATTTTACAATAACCGTCAACAGTCTAAGTCTGAATGTGCGCTGGAGCAGTAACAATTTTATCCTGTTCAGCAAAATCATCACAAGAAAAACGATATATTGTGTTCAGTATGCTTTCGATTTACACGATATCGCATGAGTAGAGATACGGAAATTTCACGCTTCCATTTGGTCGCAAGATTGAATGCAAACCTTACATCCGCACACGATTCCCAACCAATTTATAATGATAAAAAAATGTCCTCGCCAAGAAATCAACCAATAGGAAAGCAAACCTGGGTTGAGCACATCTCTTGACTTTGAATTCTACCCCGAGGCCAGACGAATCCGCGAAATTTGCGGGTCTCCACACATGAAGACATTTGGAAATGCGGATTGAATATATTGAATCAATAAATTACCAGGCTTATACGGAACAGAAATGATTGTAGGTATCGTTATGTCCTTAAAAAAAAGTGTTGTCTGTAAATTCGAATTACGGATGATAATTTTTACGTGATAACGTCATAAGAAAACATTGATGAAAAATTGCATACTTTTTCATTTTCAAATATTATTTACAGTTTCTGCAAATTTAATTTAAATAATTTGCTTAAATGTAATCACGAACAATTAGTTAGAAAGCCCGCCTTAACCTGTTTGATATTATAGAAGATTTTCTCGCAAGGTGGTTGGCCGGTTCTTGCACGCTCGGCTCAGGCGGAACGTGACACTTTTTCGTGCGTGCAGCCGGCGTTCATCGATTTATAAGACGTTATCACGTCAAAAAAAAAAATCTAAATGGCCGCACAATCCATTCTTGTTTGGTGGGGATTGAAGGTTTGATGGGAACTTGAGACCGCGTGGAATAATAATACTCGTTGTGGTGCTCAGCAGGCGATTTGTTTGCCTTGGAAGTCAACGTAAGGCGCCGTAGCGGCTGCAGGGAAGACCAAAGGGACTTCGGACGACGACCTACATTCTCGGAGAGGCACATTGTACTCTCTTGCCCCCATCCTGCCCACAGCACTGTGTACTCTCCGGACGACGGGCTCGCCAACACTGTAAACTCCAGTTTTACGACCCGGCAGTACCCCTCCCCCCCCCCCCATCTTTTTTCTTTCTTTCGCGGCCGTGTTATTGCTTGATGGGGCCAGGCCATGATGCTCCCCACCCTTTTTTTTTTTTACGCTTTCTCACTCTCTCTCCCGGCTTTCACCCATATCCTGTCCCCACCCCCCCTTTTTTTTCTTCCCTCCCATCCCCCCCCCCCCTCGTAGTATCTCCGGGCGCACGCGGGCAATAAATTGAAAACAATTTGGCGCACGCGAAGAGCGGATCACCGCTCGCGACACGCCTGCGAACTTTCTCATTTGCGCTCCGCGCCCCCTCCCCCCCCCCCCTTACTTTACCCTCCTCCCCCAAGAGTCGCAAATTCTCTTACTCTACCTTCAAACAACTCCATTTAAAAAAAAAAACCTTCTGTAGCGAATGTGTCGCGCGTAATTATCTCCCCCCCCCCCCCCCCCCCCCCCACACACACACACACACGCTACTGTTACGTCGCTGCCGTAACTTCGCCAAGCTCTTTGCCGGAGAAGTTTGGACCTTCCATGAAAATTGGTGCGTGATGGAGGTTGCGTCCCTTTAAAAAATAATTTTAAAAAAAACCTCTTATCGTTTTGAATTTAAACTGATAGTTTTGTATTAAAAATTGTGAAAATTTATAAAGAAAAATTAATTCCATGTGGTGATCTAGTTGTCATACCTCTCGCAGATGGGTTCGATGCCCTGCGTAAATAAACCCGCTTTTGTTTTTTGTTTTTTTTCCCTTGTGGGTGAAAAGCGTGTTGGACGTTGTCTTGTGCTGGTAAGGTTTCCTCTTGGTGCTCCCTTTTTTTTTCTCCTCCTCCGCCAGTGCATTCCGGCGTTGCTCCGTTCACCGTCCCGTCTGTCATCCGTCTCATTAACTCTACCTCCATCTAGAGGTGGGTTGCAGAGTATCAATCTGCTACTTTGTAACTGATACACGCCTGTTTCAAGTACTGCAAACGAGTACACTATTCAAGTATCAAGTACTTTAGTATCAGTTTAGAATTCACCTGGAACAACGGGCAATGTGCGCAGAACCCGGTCGCAGATGACGGTCACTTGGGCGGAGCTTGTTAAAGGGGAGGGAGCGGCACGACGAATAAGGGATAAAGAAGGGAAAGAATGTGGGGGGGGGGGGTGGGGTAAGCCTATGATGTACATCAAGTTCTGTCCCTGCCCGAACACTGTAACCTGTAACGAGAATGCTGATACCTTGTTGCTTCCTGGGACCGCTACTGCTGTAGCTGATACAGAAGTATCAGCTACTTGTAACCAGCATATTACTGTATCAGTAACTAACTGGTTGGAACAGATACCGAAAATTGCTGTAACAACCCAAGACTGAAGAGTAAATAATTGTTTATTATTCAATCCTATAAGTAAATAACCACCTGAAGATTAAAATGGAAAGTTTTAACGTCCGGCAGCGAGTAATTTTTTTTTTGCATTTTAATATTCCAGTGCAATACCGTTATTATTAAATCTCAAAGAAAATATCGGCAACATTTTAATGTCAGAATATCTCCAAGTGATAAAATGATTCTAAACCTAATCAGAAAGTTTGAAATAACTGGGTCGTATATCACATAGCACATAGTAGCCAGTAAAATTTACTTAAAAACTAAAATTTTCCCGTTTTTTGTTATTCAATTTAATTCTCCTTATTCATACTAAAAAAACGTTAAAAATGTCAATTTACCAGCTAATTTTAATTACAAATTCATAAGTAGTTGAGATTCACGTGTTTTCATTTAATTTAACTTAAGATGAACAATCAGTGAATCAACTGTGTATTAATTCAATAATTTGAAGCACGATAAAATGTATTTTTTTTGCTCGTAATCAATAATATCAGCTAGTATAGGACAGATATTGAAATAATCAAAAGACATGTTTCCAACAGTGGAGCATCATACTGCTAGGATGATGAAGAAGGAATTTTGAGTACTTTTCATTGAACTCTCTTCATATTTTTTTTGTATCATCTATTCTTTCAGTGGCCACCACATCCTTGTAGGAATGAATGTGCACTAAACATATTATGGCAGAAACAAATTTGGTTTTCGTTTGCGTATGACGTCTTTAAATGAAAGTTTTGGTTTTTATTTAGTTCTGTTTGTAGCAAGGTAATTTTTTGTTCTTCGTCGGTTGCATATTTTGCATTAGTAAAGAGTTACATTTTGAAATATATTCTGTGTGTAGCTTCTGTGTCGATTTAAGTTACTGTTTAAGCTGATTCTCTTATTTTTAGAGCATAATGATAAAAAACTAGAACTTAATTGTTTTCTTTTTACTTATGAAATTGTTAGCGATATTTTAAGCATAATAGTGAATTGTCATGCGCTGAATTTAGTTTTAAGTTGTTACTGTACTCACAAGTTTATAATTTGTAATTTGATTGTGTTCGTTTTTAAAATGAATTCTCATATTTATAGTATGCATACGATACGTTTGAAAATAATTGTGGTACTTTTTTACAGTATGTCTACAAAACGTTTATTTTGTTCATAAATGTTATGTTTCCTTTGTATATAATTGCTGTGTAATGATTTATTTTTTCAGGTAAGAACGTATTTGCGACAGCCGCCAGCAAAGTGACCATTGTAGTTATGTTTTCAGGTCTATACCTATGTGGATATAATTGTGTAATGTTACATTTGTGTCAAGATCATGTTCATTCTAGTGACTCTGTTCAATGTTTGGGATTTGAAATTTCAGTTTTTCAGCTCAATGATCCGGATTGGGATTGCCAGTGAGAACGATTTTGGTACTTGTTACATTGGTCTTACATGAAGTAAAAAAAATAGAGTACCATATAAGTGTAAATGACGATCACCCCTGTTCAGTACAAACACGGTCTTTGGTCTTGTGATTATAAATCTTTCAGAGTAATTTCGTTAAAAAACATCAGTTTTTTTTTGTGCTTGTTCTGGTTAAAAAAAAAAGCAAACCATTTTGGAAAACAATGGAAAATTAACGGATATTTTTTTAGGTTAGGTAAACCAAGACTAGTAGGGAGCCACGAACCTGGTGATAACGCTTTTATTTGTAAACACAAAATCGATGACGTATTTTTTTTGTGGTCTCTTGAGGAGTAGTTCGCACATGTAGTAGTAGTTATGGCTCTTTCGACGAGGGATGGGATGACGGTCAGGGGGGGGGGGGGTGGTAGTAGAAGGGGTGTAAATGCCCCTAATCGCGGCGGCCAACCCCGCGTCACACGACGACGGGAGAGATAGCGGTAACGTTAACGTGCAGGTGCGCGCTCCAAAACTTTTACGGCGCTCCGCCAGTCGCTAGGAACAATGCGGGACATTAACCGCGCGGTGAGGGGGTTGACTAGGAGAAGCGGAGGGTGTGGAGGGGGTAGGAGGGAAGGGTTGATGCAGGAGGGGTTGTAGGGGAGGTTGGATCACCTGTGTCGGGGCGCTGTTTCAATTCCCGGCCGCCAGAGTTCCTGGCGGGCGGGCTCGGTAGGGGCGGGCGTTCCTGCCGCCCCTACAGTGCGCGCTCAGACGTCGGGCGACGCGGATCTGTTCCGTCTGGGCGGGACCCGGGGCCGTCGCGCGCAGTCTCGCGGGGGCCGCGGGGGGTAGGGGGAATATGACGTCGTCGTCGCGACGCCCGACGGCGTGATGCCGAGTCCTCAGGCGCCGTACGGCCGCGTCGCCGACACCGCCCGGTGATGCGCGCGAGGAGCGACTGCTGCCGCGACGACAACTGCTGGAACCACAGGAAGAAACCGCGCGCGGATCCGACGGCGCGAGCTCTGACGGCGGCAAAAATGTTCTTCGTTCGCGGCGTGTGACGCCGGGGGCTCCGCTACCGACCAACGACACACCACATCCCCCAGGCCTACTCTCGCGAGCAGACACTGTTTTATCATCTCTTTCCCTGTGTGATCCGTGTTCTGTGTGTGTCGGTGTTGCTGTCTGTCTCTCCTCTCTCGAGAAGGCCACAAGGATACGAGTGCTTCGGGTGAAGACTCTCTTGTGACCCCATCCCTACACGCAGCTCCGGAGACGTCTGGATCTTTTCTGCAAAGAAGTCGTCGTCGTCGTCGTCTTCGTCAGCACCAACACACCTTCTCGACGTGTTTGTCATTGTTATATTTTTTTTCTTCGATTTTTGCCCGTTTGCAGGTTGTGTTGGCGCGGCTGCCGGCAGGGGGCGCCTGCCTCTCTCTTCCCCGCCCGCGAAAAATGCGGCGTTGCCAGGTTTATTGCACCGCCGCGGCGATAGTGCTGCTCGCCCTACCGTACGCCTCGGCAGAAGGTGAGTACCCGGGGTTGAAGAGGGGGGGGGGGGGGGGGGAGATGATAAAAAAAAATTTAAAAAAATAAAATAATTCCATATTCATTTCTCTCGCCGACCGGCCCCCGAACCGGGTGCGCGAATGAATGGAAAAGCTTCCACCCTGGCGCCAAGCCCTGTTATTAGCATACATTTGCGGCGCTGATGAATGCGCAGGTGGCGTGTCGTGAGGGAAGGGCCTCGTGTTTTGCAATGTAAACTGGCGCGCCCCTACGTGCTGGCGTTCCACGTTCGTCCCCTTTCCCCGCCTCCCCCCTCTACCCTAGCCTCCCTCTTCCCCCTTTTCCCCCCTCTTGATCCGAGACGGCTACCATCTCGCGGTTCGTCCAGAGACCAAGGAAAAACAAATATATCTCGACGATAAGATACAATTCAAACAACTTTATGGCGTGGGGTGATCCCTGTGATTGATAGGTATAGACCGGAAAAATTCGCGGATTCATTTCGCGATATGCTAAAATTCAAATAATTGTACCTTTATGCAACTTCTGCTATTGGGTTCAATGTTAACCTGGAGGACTGTGGGCCAACTATAGACCCTCAGTCAAAGCAGTGTCGAATCACGAGTCTACCAATTGAGACACCTCACAAGTCAGTAGCCAATGAAGAGGCGACGTTTGCTGAGTATGCACAGGATCGTGGAATCTATCCTGAAGGTCATTGAATCCGCGAATTTTTCCAGTCCCTATTGATAGGTAGGGGCCATGCACTTTTCGCGAAAAGATTCCGAGACTAACTGAAAGTTAAAACACGTTAGAATCGTCTGTGTTTCGTGATTGGGTGAGTTTCTTTCAGGTACATGTCTAATGTCAGTACAACCAATCACAGTAATTCAGTGCTGAAGCAAACGCGTCCTGAGTGGCTCGGTAAAATAGGGCAACGACTTATCCCACAGACGGCCGCCAATCACAAACACCGCTGGTGTGGGTATACCTTGTTGCAGTCTAATAGGCGTTCAGATTTTTTTCGCGAAAAATTGTCTGCCCCTAGTGATAGGTAAGGACTGGGAAAATTCGCGGATTCAGTGACCTTCGGTGTAGACTACACAGTCCTCCGAATACTTCGGGCAAATAGCGCCAGTCCGTTGGTTGCTGACTTGTGAGCCTTCTCAAATAGGGTTGTCTGTAATCGGATATTTCTTTGGTTGAGGGTTCCTCATTGGTCGAGATACCTCCAGGTAAACAGTGAGCCAATACCGAAAGCAGCTCGAAGGTATATATGTATTTGAATTTTTGCCTATCGTGAAATGAAACCCGCTTTATTGTTAATAACCGTAAAACATTCGCGGGTTCAGCGACCTCTGGGATGTACTTTAACAAACGCCACATGCCAATGCGCCTGTTTACTGGAAAGCTTGCGATTCGCTACTGCTTTTGTTCGGTGTTTTCCATTGGCTAAGGGCTCCTGAGCATAATTTTGGGCAGACATCAGAATCGGTAACAGAGTTAAAAAAAATTTCAGTTGTAGCCTATCCGCGAAACTGATCGGAAAATTTTTTTACCCCTTTCCACGTATAACGAAAAATGAACCCCTGTATAAAACAACGGTGTGTCGGCGGTTAACCCCCATGCGCAGACATCGCTCGAGCGATCAGCCAGTGCAGGACCTTTTTGCAGTCCATCCTGGAGGTCAATGAAGTGCTCTTCAGTATAGATCGGAAAAATTCGCGGATTCATTCAGCGATAGGCTAAAATTAATATACATTTACCTCTTAAATGATTTTGCTATTGGATTACTGTTCATCTGGACGAATCTCAACCAATTATAAACCCTCAACCAAAGAAGGATCGAATCACAACAGACAAACCAGCCGAGACGACTTACAAGTCGGCAGCCAATGAACTTGCGTTATTTGCCCAAGTGTACAGGGGAATGTGCAGTCTATCCTGAAGGCCA
The DNA here is from genome assembly GCF_032445375.1 of Bacillus rossius redtenbacheri. NCBI lineage: Eukaryota > Metazoa > Arthropoda > Insecta > Phasmatodea > Bacillidae > Bacillus > Bacillus rossius. The sequence continues at coordinate 11,252,330 of NC_086340.1, forward strand.
TCGAAACCGCGAATTTTTCCTGTCCCTACTCTTCAGACTCGTGTCTGCTCGCCTCCGCCACGTCCTGCGAGAGTGGACAACCCTGGTTCTCTGATCTGCAGGGTGGACAACATTGGTTCTCTGATCTGCAGGGTGGACAACCTTGATTCTCTGATCTGCAGGGTGGACAATCTTGGTTCTCTGATCTGCAGGGTGGACAACCTTGGTTCTCTGATCTGCAGGGTGGACAACCTTGGTTCTCTTATCTGCAGGGTGGAAAATCTTGGTTCTCTGATCTGCAGGGTGGACAACCTTGATTCTCTGATCTGCAGGGTGGACAATCTTGGTTCTCTGATCTGCAGGGTGGACAATCTTGGTTCTCTGATCTGCAGGGTGGACAATCTTGGTTCTCTGATCTGCAGGGTGGACAACCTTGATTCTCTGATCTGCAGGGTGGACAACCTTGATTCTCTGATCTGCAGGGTGGACAATCTTGGTTCTCTGATCTGCAGGGTGGACAATCTTGGTTCTCTGATCTGCAGGGTGGACAATCTTGGTTCTCTGATCTGCAGGGTGGACAACCTTGATTCTCTGATCTGCAGGGTGGACAATCTTGATTCTCTGATCTGCAGGGTGGACAATCTTGGTTCTCTGATCTGCAGGGTGGACAACCTTGATTCTCTGATCTGCACGGTGGACAATCTTGGTTCTCTGATCTGCACGGTGGACAATCTTGGTTCTCTGATCTGCAGGGTGGACAATCTTGGTTCTCTGATATGCAGGGTGGACAACCTTGATTCTCTGATCTGCAGGGTGGACAACCTTGATTCTCTGATCTGCAGGGTGGACAACCTTGATTCTCTGATCTGCAGGGTGGACAATCTTGGTTCTCTGATCTGCAGGGTGGACTTGGTAGTGACGTGTTTCCGCTGGTGTCAGAGCGTTTGTTCGGTGACTGCTGTCCTCGGGTAAGGCTTTGTCAGTCGCGAGCGGGTTTTTTGATTCGACCGTCAAATGGGGGGCATTAATTCGTTATTGGCTTGGATCCGCCAAAAAAAAAAATTAACTGCGACTAAATTGCACAAAACCGAAAGGGAAAAAAAAGCGGTGGAGTGTTTACGTAACTCTAAATGAATGTGGTAAAATATCCGCGTCTCTGATTGGTTTTGGGGTCTAAAGCAAGTAGCAGCCGATGAACAGTTTACTATCTTGGTGGTCAAATAGACCGTAAAAATGATGTGTTGTCTGCTGATAACCTGAGACGCTACACAGGAAAAAAAAATTGTTTGTAGTTTTACAGTACATTCCTTTCTGAATCAGTTGCCAAGGTATAGTTCGTTGTACTACAATAAATATATTGTAAATTGTACAAATTTACAAAACTAAACAAATATGATTATTTTTGCTTATTTTAAATAAATCCTTGAAGAAATTTTTTTGTCGCGCTTACGAAAATTGTGGTCCAATTAAACACTTTTATTTATTTTAATACAAAAATAATTTTTTCAGCAATGCAAAACATAATCAAATATTCAAAACTGTTATGTTTTTTTATTATGATTATTAATTTGCGCAGTTAATACATGAGTGTTATTCAGGTAAATGTTTACAAATAACTTTAATCAAAGTAGGTACTGGGACAATACAAAGCATAAATTCCCGAGCAAGAATCCAAAACCAGTATTTCTGCGTAAAATTTCTTTTGTAGCGAAACAGTTGCTTTCATGTAAATGTACAAATTTACAATTATGTTGTTTTTTTTTTTTTAAATTTGAAATTACAGAAAGGAAATGTACAGTGTTCCATTTCTAGAGACAGGAAAATTTCGCGGATTCATTCGGCGATAGGCTAAAATTAAAATACATATACCTCTTAGATGATTTTGCTATTGGCTTACTGTTCATCTAGACGAATCTCAACCAATTATAAACCCTCAACCAAAGAAGGATCGAATCACAGACAAACCAGCCGAGACGACTTACAAGTCGGCTGCCAATGAACTTGCAATATTTGCCCAAGTGTACAGGGTAATGTTCAGTCTATCCTGAAGGCCATCGGAACCGCGAATTTTTCCGGTCTCTATCCATGTGTGTTATATTAGCAAGATAGATTGCACGTTACTGTGCGTACACGAGATGATAGGTGGCCTTTTCTGCTGGAAGCCTTGTCCGTGGTTAATTTTATTCCACCTGGAATTTGACAGCTCATCAACGAATTATCATTTTCTTTTCTTGTTCGGCTTAGAATCAACCAACCTAGTTTTTTTTTGTAAATGGAACAGAAATAATCATGTAAAATTACAGATATTTGTTACTTTTAACATTTACATGAAAATAAACTGTATCACTTCAAAATAGTATTTGCAGTAATACTGAGTTCGGATTCTTACCCGGGAATTTATTCTTTTTTGTAGTCCCAGTACTTGCAGTTTTTAAAGTTATTTGTAAACCCTCCTGAAATAGTTTTTCAGTAATAATTGCGCACATTGATAAGCATAAAAACTAAATAAATTCCAATTATTGAATATTAGATTATATTTTCCATGGTTTACTAAATTTTGATTGAGTGAAACATCAATTAAATTTTTGTAAGGAGTCCTAAAAACGTATTTCGCACATGCAAACAAAACCATAGCCATGTGTTGTACAAAGTTACAATATCTTTATATTTGAAGTATTACAACATGTTTCTCGGAAATTGGTTCCAAAAAGAATCTTTTGTTAAAGACACTTGAAGTTACCTGAAGTTTTTTTCTACAATCTAGTCATCTGGTCGAATAGGCTAAATCGCGAGATGGTAGTGTGTCTGCAAAAAACCCGCACCTCTTCAATTTGACGCATTCTTGTTTACGCCATCGTCAGCTGTGGTTTATAGTGTGCGTCATGTGACTAATCCAAAAATTTGAGAGTTAATCGGAAGCAGAACAGTTGGTACCTATTTCCCAAGTTTCGCTCGGCGAAGAATCACGTGACGATTTTTCGAGAGCACTGTCGTGTGAACAACGACGGCATGAGGGTACGTAGACCCGTCGGCAGTTCTTTCGAGAACTGCCGGATATGAAGCAAGCTACGTGACACAGACAATGGGTGTACCGGCCTTTGTGCTCGACCGACGTTTTTTTTGGAAAGAAGAAGAAAACATGGTCGCACCATAATCGCACTAAGTCGGCCGCACGTATGAGCTTCATTTCCTTCTTATGGAGGGACTATCACTGCGAAAAAAAAAAAAATTTTGTACTTTTACAAGGATAGTCCTTGGAAACCATGTTTGCCAACGGCATCACTTGTAAAATTTGCAAAGCAAGGCTTTGTGCTGTATGCAGTTTTACAAAGCTCTGCACTTACGCCATGGATCCTTGGTTCGGCACCACTGAGGGCAAAATAATAAAAAATGGCGGCCGATCCTTCCCCATGGCGGCTGCAGGCAGACTGACCCCACTGACCTCTACTACCATTGCATATATTAACTACCCCCCTAACTGTCCAACCCCCACCCCCCTTTCAAAAAAATTAATATTTCTTGGAATTTTCCCCCAACACCTCCTATCCACATTGGGTTTCCAAGGATTTTCATTGTAAAAAGTACAAACAAATTTACAGTGTAGATACAGCGTCGGTGGTGGTTGGAGAATATTTTTTTTTATCAACCTGTGAAATGAGCCCGCCGATAAAAGTATAAAAGTGCATTTTATGTTTTGGCTGTGCACCGACTTTTTCTACATCCAATGATCAACTTTGTTTTTAACTGTTTTTTTAATTCACATTTTTCTTTGAACAATATTTGTTGTAAAATATATCCCGCGTGACTTTCCTGTGTCTATTTTTCTTGTTCCGATCATTTATTTTTATTGATTTCTCACCTAATCATAGTTGAATTGGGTACGATACTGTGCAGACATTATCAAAACGTTACTTATGTGTATTTCCTATGCTCTGTGTTTGTGTATGTGTGTGTGTGTGACATAAGTGACTGATGACATTGCCCATGATTCTGTTGTGTATTTTTTTTTTTTTTAGAATATGTTCAAGTGATTGTAACAGCCACCGATCCCATGCGTCCGATAAATTAACCGGGCAGGAATAATGCATAGAGAATTTGCCATCTCGCTGGGAATGATTAGTTTCTAATTGCACGTTAATAGCTTTTGTCGTGTGTCGAAGCGGTGTCATCTGGCCCGCAAAAACAATTATTTTCGGGTCATTGTGTGCGTGTGTGTGTGTGTGTGGTGAGGGGGGAGGGGGAATTTAGGGTTGCGGGGGTGGTGTCAGGGACAGGCGTAAGTTTCCCCCCCCCCATACACACACACCCCACCCCCCCCCCCCCTTTTTCCCTTTTACGTCATGCCGGGGAAACGTTGCGATAATTCGCCGTGCCCCCCCGTGAAACGCAGTATAATTGCGCGCTCCTTTGTCGTTGCCCGGCAGATAGGCGCCCCGTTTGACCGGACCGCTTTGTTCGCCGGGCCGCGCCCCGTGTTTACATTGTTGCGTGTTTGTTATGACACTGCGGCTGAAAAAAAAAAGGGGGGGGGGCAGAGAGTTCATCGCGGGGTATCGCGACCGTGCGTGAACTTTCCATGGCGGTGAAAACACAAAAAAAAAAAAAATTAATTAACTTGCCTTTTTGAATATTTTGAGCGGTTGTTTATCCTGGCATGTAAAAGTGTGTGTGTGTATTTTTTTTTTGGTTCGTCTGTCAGGCAAATATTTTACGTGGGAGCATTCCCCTTCCCCCCCCCTCCTCCACCTTGGCAGAGAGATTGTGACTCTTGTCAGTTTATTTGCGCTTTGCTGGCTGTGTTTGTTGAGATTTCTTCCGACGCCGTTTCTCCCTCGCTCCCGCCTGCCTGTCTGCCTGTCTGTCGCCAGGCGTTCTCTGTAGACGATGAAGAGGGGAGGGGGGGGGGTTTCGTGAGCGGTAGCAATTCAGTTTGAATGATAGAGGTGGATTTTCTATTTGAAAAAAAAAAATGTTAGCGAGTATTCCAGTCATGGCCTTCACATTCGATTACGGACCGTGCACCCAGGATCAGAGACGCCCCCCCCCCCTCCCCAACAATTTTACAGTCACGTGCTACATTATGATTGCATGGTTATTTCTTACCTACACTCTTTTTAGAATGTTATTAAACCTGAAAATGCAGGGTAAAATTATGGTTACTATTTTATAAGTCCAAACTAAGCTTTATTTATAAAATAATAATACTTTAAAATAACCATAGCGAGTATGTGTATTTATTTCACACACTGAGATAAAAACAAATGGAGCTGGACCCAGGGGTCTACCCAGCCCCACCCTTGTAAGGGCCATGATTCCAGTACTCGCCAGTGATGTGTAACATATAACCTCGGTAACGAGCAAATTGATGTGTTCTCATGTTGCAAATGCACTTATAATACGAAACTAGGACACGTAATTTACTGTGGAATTCTTTAAAGTAATGCCGTGCGTTATAAATATACGCAAAAAAAATTTAACTACATTTCTGGACGCGAATCACACGTAGTTTCCGCACCCGCCGCTAGAATTCGCTGCAGGAGTAGCAGCTACGACGACTTTCGAATCATTCCATTTGCAGAGCGCAATTATGCAACGGCTCCGATAAAAGCGAAAAAGACTTGAAAAAGTACTGAATCCTTGCTTTGAACCTGACTGCCGACATGGTACTTTATTGAAATACTACCAATCTTGTTCGAATTCACTAAACAGTTAACACGATAAAAATTTTCTGTTTGTGTGAACTCTGGCTAGCGCCGTCCGCCACGGATGGCAGCGCAGTGGTTACACATTTCCGTTCCATGCGACTTCGTTATACTTACGAAAATTTTCCTACCAAATGCCTTATGCCGAGAGCTAATATGTTACACGTAAAAAATAACAGTCGAATGGAACATGGGTCATGTGCATGTGAGAGAGGTCTAACGCTTTGTAGAGGGAAATATATATATATATATATATATATATATATTTCATCTCTGTGTCGGAGTGAGAGCAAAATAGGGTGCTATTCAGGTGGAAGTTGGGAACTGACAATATGTATCATTATATGGCAAGTTCGACGTTTTAAATCGCTCATATAATTTTTTATTTATTTTTATTTTTTTTATTTATTTATTTGTATTTGTGACATGCCCACCGACAGCTGAAACACTTTTATGGTGGGCACGAAAAAAAAAAAAAAAAAAAAAATACAAAATACAGAAAACACAAAAAAAAAAAAGCTTATAACAACACAGAAACACAAATACATAAACAAGACAAACAAAGATATATAGAAATAAGAACAATAACAACTAGGTCATTAACAAAAATAAAAAACAAATACAAACATAATTAATACAGGTAAAATCAAATTATTAAATGTTAAGAGATATTGAAGGAAAAATAATATAGCTATGACAGACATAAATCAGAATATATATAATTAAACATTGTTGGAATTCAAATATATATTATTGTAATTTGTTATAAGTCTATAAATAATATCATTATTAGTAATAAGAGTACACAGAGTAGAGCGTAAGCGGGAATTGAATTGAGGAATTCTTAAGGCAGTATTTTCAAGAAGATAAGGGCATCTGAATTTATGAATGTAACAGTTATGAACAAAAAGAGCATCAAGATAGGCCCTACGGTCTACCAGAGGTGTCCAAATGGGGCGTGGGAGATTCCTTGTAATAATTAAATCTATAACTTTATTTTGAATACTTTCGATTTTTTCAGTATCTGTTAAGTTGATACCATTCCAGATAACAGAGCCATATTCTAATTTTGATCTTATAAGTGCCATGTAAAGAGAGATAAGTGAGTCTGAGTTGGTTGCATAAGAAGTAATAAATTTTATAAGCGCTAGAGTTCTTCGTGCATAGGAATATAAGTAATCTACATGTTTATGGAAATATTCAAGCTTTAAAAATAAATCATCGTAATGGATAAACGGCGCGTAATGAATGTTCCTAAATATGATAATATGTTTATGGTTCCTTAAATTTTGCATATTGTTTTTAGGTACCTAGATAATATTCTTTAATAGTTTTTCATAATCTGTCATAGCCTTGTGTGATTTTTTAGTTGAAAGATAATGTTAACAGGCTGCTGGTCAGCTGTCGTAGGAGAATCGTACTTAAAATGATAATTTAGCTTCTGAGTCTACCAACGTATGTTAAATTTATTGCGAAATTTTATTCGTTAAAATTTTAAATAAGACATTTAATTATTCAGTTGTACAGTCGTGTGCATGACCTGCTTTGAAGTGTTTTTTTTTTTTTTTTTTTTAAACCTTGGTTCCAGCTTCATTTTTGTGGCTGTTTCGCGACGAATTCGTGTGACGTGATTGGTTGCGCAATAGCATAGAGGATTCTTCAGGAGCGTTAAGGCGAAGTGGCGCTGGATGAGGCGAAGTTTTGGTAACTTGCAGTTAAGGGATACCAAGGGTTCAAGGTCATCTATTTTAAAACTCCGGTTGTGCGAACCGTACACGTCATAATACTGAATCAACTTAAGGGCCCCCCCACCCCCCCTACCTTGGGACCCACACGGTGAGCAGAGCCTCAGCTCAGGATAAACCACGTTTTTTTGCAAACTGCCCAATATGTCAGAGTGGCGTCTGTTTTACGAATAGCATTTAAGAATACCGTTATGGCGGATGAACAGTCCAGTTTCCGTAATTCTTTTATAATCTGGAGTTTTAAGGAGAGTGAAAATTATTAAAACGCGTGTTCTCAGAATAATTATTTTGGGACATGAAACATCTGGTACAGATTCTTAAAAAAACACCCAAGGGCTTTGCATTACACCTTATATCTTCATTTCTTCGCTATGTAATGCTATGTTCGCTTTATGCACGACGAGAAGACTGCGCGCCAGTTCACTGCCTTTTGCTTAGAGGCGACACCGCGCTAGAAGCACCAGCGAGCGTCGCCCCTAGAACCATCCAGCCTCACCATCAGAAATACACCCCTGACGTGGCGGGTCCCTTAAATTCACGTCAATTCAACCTACACAGTAACCTGGCCAAATGTTTATTTGATCATTCTGCGAATCATGATTGACCATGTGAAGTTAAAAAAATTGTGTGATTTTTTTTTTTGTTTCTGCTGAAGATTTTTTTGCGGATCTAGGTCATTTGTGTTTTTTGTTGACATGTGCGTAATGCGTGTGTACCGCGCTGTTATCAGTCGCTGGATGGCTCTTGCACAGAATGCACACGATTTTCGTGAACTCGCCGTTTCGATTTAGCGTGCCGCTCTATTAGCTTCGTCCGTGACATTTTTAAAGTAAAAGTAAAGCTTTATAAGAAGTTCATGAGGACAACAAAAAAAAATAACTTGGGGAAAAAAAAGGGGGGGGGGGGGGGTGTCTCCAGTAAGCCTTCTGAAGTTGATGACGCCGACTTTGGTGTTGAGAAGCGCGCGTCCCTGAAGACATTTTTCAAAACGCTCACTCCCCCTCCCTCTTCTTCATCCCCGACGTATTTTTTTCTTCCCCTTCATTGTCGCCAAAGTTACAAGCTTCAGGGGCAAGGTCTCGACGCCTAGTCCTCCGTTCCTCGGTGACGTCCATTCTTGTCTCCCCCCCCCTCCCCCCCCCCCAACGCCGCGTCATTAATTTTATCAGCTCCCCATTGTCGGATCACAACGCCAAATTTACACGCGACGAGAAAATTTCCCCCGTCCGGGCGAGAGCGGGAAAATACGGCAATACGGCTGTGCCGTGTTATTTCGTAAATATTTGTCCACTTGTTTTTTTTTTTTTTAACGCTCGAGTTACATATTTGTCACACTGATTTTAGTCCAGGTCAAGTGTTAACAGTTTGTGCAAACAGCTGGGAAAGAGCAGAGTAGAAACAAACATTAAAACCACAGTTTAAAAAAAAAAAAAAAAAATAAATAAATTGGAAGAAAATGGAAAAATTTTAAAACAAAAAAAATCTCAATCCAACACAGATAATTTTAAGTAATATTGCTCATCACAAATTTAGTTTGGAACAGCACTGTTCGAATCGGAGCATTTTTTATTTTTTTTTCAGTCCCGTGGTTTCTTCTGAAGCTCTGAACATCGTACGTGAGGGTGGGGGCGGTGACTCGGTAGTTTGACTTTTGCGAAAGTATCCATGTCCGTTGGTAGAGACCTGCAAAATTCGCGGATTCATTGGCCTCTAGGATAGACTCCACAGTCCTTTAAATACTCGCGGAAATGACACCTGTTCATTGGCTACTGACGCGTGAGACGTCTCAACTAGGCTGTCCGTAATTCGGCACTTTCTTGGTTTAGTGTTTCCCACTGGCTCACAGTTCCCCGGAAAAAATTTGGGCCAATCGCAGAAGCGGTACGAAGGTATAGTTGTTTTGATGCTAGCCTATCGCGAAATGAATCCGCGAATATTGCATGTCTCTACCCATTGGTTACCGCGAGATGCCCTGCTATCACGATAACACTCAAAATTGCTTCTCAGAGAGAAGGCTCGCGGATTGCAGACAACATGGCCACCCCCCGGGGGAAATCTTCAAACACGCTTTCCCCGTGGCGTGGATTCCCGTACGATTGCTCACGTCATACGCCGTCACGACAGAGAACCCAGGGGTTTAAGGGGGTGCCTCCAATTTCAGTCATGATTTTATATTTACATTAATCACTGATCAAGTTTTAGAATTTTTCAATTGTTTAACTTTCGCGAAATGAAAAATATATACAGCGCATAATTTTTTCATAATTAGCTGCCAAAGTTACATTTTTAACGTTTTTGGGTTGTACAAATAAGGAGAATTTAATTTATTGCGGAATTGAAACTTTTTAGTTTTAACTGGCAATTCCACTGGCTACTTCATGATATGGTTTCCATTTCTATCACAAAAACTCATTACATGTTTCCTGGCTGTCAAAATCGTAATAAATTCGAGAATTTTGAAATGCCAGGTAAAATTAATTAATATTTTCTGAAAGAAATTCAAACCATTTCTGGAAGTAGCCAGTGGCATTGCAGTTGAACCTAAAAAGTTTCAGTTCTGCATTAAATCAATTTCTCCTTATTTGTACGAACCAAAAAATGTTAAACATGTAACTTTGGCAGCTAATTATGCAAAAAGTATGCGCGGTCCCTATATATTTTTTTCATTTCGAGAAAGTTAAACAATTGAAAAAGTCTACAAGTTGATCTGTAGGAGGCAACCCCCTAAGCGTCAGAGCGTGGCCCGACTGGTGATACATCCGCTTTCCGGCGATCGCGATCTCTCTTCGGTGTGGTTCGGCGCGCCACTTGATCATCATTTGGGAAATCCCTCATCGCGGTGGAGGTACAAGCCTTTTTAGGGGCTCTTTTCCTCCATTTTGTAGTCATTAAGAGTTTGATGGGTAGAGGGGGAAAGGCCTCCCCGCCCTCTTGTATTTTATTTGTCTTACGGCATGCACAAATCATCCCCAGCAGCCGTTGATTACGAGCAAGTGTATCGCCACGCTTGCCCCTGGTGTCCTTTTGTTTTAACCTCCTCCCCCCCCTCCAACCCCTACCTACCTGCCTACAGGGGGAGAGAGTGAGGGTAGGATTACCCGCCTGCCATGGTCCCTGAATGCCGAAATTTGGAATAATGTAGGACTCTTCGTTCTTGTAATAACAGAGGTGAAGTTAGCCGAAAAAGCAGATATATAGATTTTCGTGATTTTGATCGGGGAGAGCGTCCGAGCCTTGAAAAGGGGTATTTGAATGTGTTAAAAAAAAAAAAAAAAACAATAAAGTTGTTTTGTGAAGATAAATGTTAGGTGGGTGGTGTGCTTCGGTGACTGCATTCTCACATTTTTGCAACAGGTGTGTGCCCCCCCCCCCTCCCCGGGCACCATCAAGGTGATCTCCCACTTATTATGCCACCCCCTCTTCCCCTCATTTTCCATTTTCATCCGTCATCCCCCCCCTACCCCTGGCCTCCCGAAAGATCGACGAAGTGCGTGTTCCGCGCCGGTCATGTTGGCAGTCCTGCAGCGAGCTGGCCCTCGAGTGTCGACACTGGCCGCTCTGCTTGCGCATTCAGAGTCGCCGGCGGCCACGGCTGCGCGGAACGTATTCAAATTCCCCTCTCGCTATGCCCCCTTATCACCCCTCCACTGCCACCAACCATCCCCCTTCCCCCCTCTACCCACACCTCCCTCCCCTCCTCCACAAACCTCCCACTCCCCTTTCAAAAACTCCCTCCCCTCTCCAAAACTCCCTCCCCCTCTCCAAAACTCCCTCCCCCTCTCCAAAACTCCCTCCTCTTCTCTAAAACTCCCTCCCCCTCTCCAAACCTTCCTCCTCCCCACCTAACCTCCCTCCTCCCCTCCTCAATTTCCTTCCCCCCTACTTTTCTCGTCTGTTTCCACCCCCTTCCACCACCCTCATGCCCTGGTGCTCTCAACATTTGGTGCAACTGCTTCCCTCGGCGTTTCTTCAAGTTTCACTTTCTTTTGTTTATGTGGATAGTATATGTACTTTTTTTTTTAAAAATCCACATCGGAGAACAAGCGCTGTTCGGTAACAAATATGGAGGAGTTCGTGTTATCCTTGCTCGCTCGTGACTGAATTTTTTTTTGTTTGTTTGAATTCACGTTTACAAAAAAAAAAAAGCAGCTATCGTCAAATTGAATCGCATTTCTGTGAAGAAAAAAAAAGGTTCTTAGAAACAAATGTTATTACTTTCATGTATTTTTATCTGTATGGCTGATTTTTTTATTATGTTCTGAATACAGCACTAAAACGAACGCGCATAATTTGAAGAAAAATATAAACCATTCTTGTTTATTGAAAGTCTACAATACATAGTGGCTTATGTTAGACCCATTACTCATAACCACGTCGCGTCGTGAGGTGGGAAAAATTCACTTTTGTATTTCTGACACGAACCTCCATACTTTGCTTTTTTTAAACCAGATAACTAAAGTTAACATAAAACTTTTCATATTTTCATATTTTCTATTTACTGCTACAAAGAATTGTGGTCATGAATAAAAGTCTTAACTTTTGTATCTTATCACTAGCGCAGGATAATCTTAGGAGAATTCAGATTTGGAATGGAATTGGACGAAGTACTTATAGAAAACCCATTGTTTTTTTAACCTTAAAAAATCAGTATTATTTTGACAAAGACCTCAACTATCCTTAAAAAAAAAAGTATTTTGGTGTAATGTTCATAATGACATTGAGCAGGTGACTCTAATTCGGCGAGAACTCTTAACTAATAAGCTTCACCTTTGTCGATATGGAAATGGAAAATTCAGAGGTTTTTCAAAGTGTCCAGAAGCTTGCTATTACGAAAGAGTCTCGCCTTATCTTTACTCAGGATCTTGCTCGTGAAACTCGATATCTACAGAACCTCAGAATGTAGTGGATAAGTAAGACATGACGTTTAAAGCTTTGATCTGTAGTTTATCAGGAAAAAAAAATTCTTGTCATTATTTACTCATCAGCGTAGAAAAATTACTGTCTACAATATCGCAAGTAAAGCTCTAAACTTCCTTATGAGAGCGAGCGCGTACAAAATAAACCAGGGTTGCTGAATTTAAAGGGTAGCAAAACTATTTCCATACCAAGCATATTTAATATAATCTGATTAATTTTTCTTTAAATAATGTACCCGGTTGAAATTAACATTTCGCCACTTTTACCAGACACGAATATAGACAAGAAGTTTACTATATTAATTACATGGAATATGGTTAAAATTTTAATAGTGAACTCTACCTGATATTTAGGGCCTTTATTATAGTGTTTATTTATAAATCCCTAGATTATGATTGTATGTAATAAAGTTGGAATTTTTTTTAAAATTTCATACCCCACCCCAATCTTTGCAAGAGTTCAATACAAACTTTCCTCGAACAACTGAGCAACGCTTGCCTTTATGTTGAGTCTATAGGAATCTCCATTGTGAGGGTGCAGCAGAATGTACAGAGAAGCTGTTCGCAGTATCCAGGGTACTCAGGTACCGTGTCGAGGCACGCGAAGATACCAAGTCAAGACATGTTCTTCATTCTTGCCGTTAGTACCAGCGCGCTGTTGATTCTCTGTGTCGCTTGTCACAGCGCAGATACATTTTGAATTCTGGCCGTCCAGCCTGCAATGAAGTGGCCACTTCCCGTAGCGTCTTCAGTTGTTATGTCTGAAATAATTACTAATGAGAATAAAATAATATGATTTTCAAACTGAATACTTGCAAATTTACTCTATTGTACCGTTTATTTCACAGTCAGACTAATGAAAGGTTTTTTAAATTGATCTGAAGTTAGTATTTAATTTTTTTTCAGTTATTTTCAACTGAGTTTTTTTTTTAGGGCCTATTGTTGTCCTGCAATGTATCCCAGATTCTTTACGTACAAAACAACAGGATTCGTACTCGGAATAATAATTTAAAAAAAAAAAACAGCGTTCTCGTGTTATGATGGCCGACGTAACAAAACTGGAATACACAGGAAAAAAAAACACAATTTTTTTGTTGTACTTTTACAAAAGTTCCTTTGGAAACCATTTGCCGATAATTGTTTGTAACAAAACTGGAATACACAGAGAAAAAAAAAATTTTTTTGTACTTTTACAAAAGTTACTTTGGAAACCATTTGCCGATGAATTGTGTGTAATAATACAATAAATATATTATAACTTTAAATAGCACAATGCTATGTTTATTATTTGCATATAATGAAATACGTTTTTTTCGAGATGATACTGAGTATTTCTCACGAAGATTGACGCATTATTTTATATTTTGACCGATGATCCAGCCAAGTATATATATAAATTAAAACATGGAAAATATTATAGAATTCTGATCATTTGTACAATATTTTGTTTTATTATACAAATTAATGTGTGCAGTTAGTACTGCAATGCTATTCAAGGAACGGTTTACAAATAACTTTAACTACTGGAGGTACTAAGATACAAAAATATAGTTTAAAAAACTAAAGAAACATGCTTTTAAAGATTATCAAACTAAAAGGTTAAAAATAATTTTAAAATTTAATTTATGACAATAGTATATAAGCAATACTAGTATAAATGAGAAAAAGCTTGAGGCGCTTTGTGCCATATTTTTTGTATATTAAGCGCCCCATGCTTTTTTCTCATTTATACTAGTATTGCTTATATACTATTGTCATAAATTAAATTTTAAAATTATTTTTAACTTTTTAGTTTGATAATCTTTAAAAGCATGTTTCTTTAGTTTTTTAAACTACATTTATTTTTAACTTTTTAGTTTAATATTCTTTAAAAGCATGTTTTTTTAGTTTTTTAAACTATATTTATTTTTAACTTTTTATTTTGATATTCTTTAAAAGCATGTTTTTTTAGTTTTTTAAACTATATTTATGTATAATTATCATAGGGAAATGAGTTACCGACACAACCTATTACCATATGAGATAACTATTTGGAGTTGCAACGTCACAAAGAAATGGTAAAGTCTCTCCGAATCATTTACAGTTAGATGTATGGATATAATCTTAGAATTTACCGGGAAAAAAAAATTTTATTTTCGGCGTGGCCGGGAGTAGAACCCACGAACGTTGAATCCGAAAGCTGACGTCACAGAAGTCGCGCGCCTTAGACCGCTCGGCTAACGAACGTAATGAAATTGGTGGGACATTTTACAGTGATGAGTCACTCACTCTTAGTCGAAAGAGTTACAGACGGACAGACAAACATACAGGTGAAGCTAATATAAAGCATGTAATAACAAAAAGCATAAATTCCCGGGTAAGAATGTATAAACGCAGTATTCCTGCGAGCACTGTTTGGCAGTGATACAGTTGCTTTCGTTAAATGCACAAATTTACAAATATCTGTAATTTTACTTGAATATTTCTCTTCCATTTACAAAAAAAAAGCAGTATATATATAAAATAATTAATTAACCAAGTTTCAGTTCTGAAAGAGCTCCTCTTGTTTGATTTTTACATGGCAGGGGAGAAAAAAAAATGGGATAAAAAGGTGACGGTGCTATTTATCAAACAGAAATATCTCTCTCCTACCCCCTCACTCCCCCACCCCCTCCCCATGAAACTTTATCAACGCCCACGACGGCACGTGGCGAACAGGTATGAAGCCGCTCTGTTCCGTCCGCGGAAGTACCTATGTTTAGCCGCCAGTAAGCGCTGTAGCATTGACGCCGTCAATCACTCCCGTGAAAAGCGCCTGTGAAATATTGCCTGGGTCCCACCTGATCGAACTTTTTTTAACTGCTGAGGGGGGGGGGGGGGGGGGATTTTCCGAATCGTTACTCGGCGCAAAATAATCTGGATGGTATAACCCACAAAGAGGGGGAGGGGGGGGGGGACAGAAGAAATTTCAAAATAAAATGATGCCAATTCCTGATATTCTCTGATTTCATAAAAAAAAATAAGGAAAAAAAACGTACGTATAACACACTCAGTAACAAACCTTTCGTGAATTGAAACGGTGTGCAATATTGCTCCTAGCTGGCTTTAATTATATCATTTTTTTTTTTGAAAACGTGGATTTAAAAATTCGCGTTATTTTTTTTTCCGGCGCCAGAGATATTAAGCACGAACGCGGCGCGTAATCAAAGAGATTATTTTAACTATAACTTTTATACATGTTTGCTATTAACTTCTTCCAATCTGTGTTATTCTGTTAAGGATAGGACGATGATAGGAAAAGTAGGAAACGAATGGGAGTGTTTCAAGTTTAATGTGCCTCGAAAAAGTCAAATCGATGGTTGTTCCAATCGAGTGGAAGAGAGATAGATGCGGCGCAAGCGTACAATGAGCGTAACGGGACACTTTTTCGTGCGTGCAGCCGTCAAAAAATTTAAAATGGTGTGTGAGCCTGAGCCTTGACTTAAGATACGCACTTACAATGCTTCTGCTATCAGCGCGAATTAGAAATCTCACATGTCAGCAGGTAACGAACAGGTGATATCAGCCCGAATGACCCACGTACTAATGACAATTTTTTTTTGCCACACAGCAAATAAAATGGCAAACATTGTAGATCTGCTTTCATTGTCTGCCGGTGCCGAAATCTCGTTGGTTCTGCCGCATGACTTTATTGCTCCAACATATTGATGTCTAGTAGGTGTAATCTAGTGATCCGTCAGTCGTTAGTCGCTTGCTAACTACTGGTGCTGTCTCTTTGATCCACGCGGATGTTGGTAATCTCACGCAAGCCGCGGTGCTATGGTTTATAAACATGTTTTGTGTATGTGAGAGTGAGAGATAGTTAGAGACGTATACCTCCGTGATGCAGCTGGTTGAAGCGATAATTTCGGCGCGAGATGCCCGAGGTTTGATAAATTGTAAGATTATGTTAGATTTGCCGTTTTAATCCGCCTTTGATTAGCTCTTGGCAAAATCGAGTGTTATGGGTAGAGACCTGTAAAATTCGCGGATTCATTTCGCGATAGGATGGTGTCCAAATACTTTTGACATTATTTTGCTTCAGTGATTGGGCCACAGTTTATCTGAAGGACTCTGGGCCAATGAAAAAACTTTAACAGAAGAATTAGCGAATCACGATCATCCCAGTCACCAGATGTTACGAGTCGGTAACCAATCAGCAGATGTAATTTGCACGAGTGCATAGAGGATAATGGTGTCTATCCTTTAGGGATTTGAAATCGCGAATTTTACAGGTCTCTAGTTATGGGTGCTTCAGGTGTAGCGCCGTGTGAGAGAAAACCTTTTACAACAGTGCGTTGGAATTGAATGTACGTAGAACATATAAGTAGGTAGTAACTAAAACTTTTGAGATAAGCGACAGTGTAGAATGGCAAATATGTGTACAATTTAATCAACATTATCAATTTCATCACGGGTATTTAGTAGGATCGGAAAAATTTCTCGGTTTTAGTGAACTAAAGAAAAGACTCCACGATCCTCCGTTTATTCGGGAAAATTGCACCTGCTCATTGGCTACTGACTCAGTGACACCTCAAAACTGAGATGCTTTTGATACGATACCTCTTTCGTTGGGGTTTATCCATTGGCTCAGAGTCCTTCTAATTAACTGTGCTCCAATCACAGAAGCAGACAAAAGTTAAATGCGTTTGGATTCTAGCGTATCGCGAAATTTAACGGTGAATGTTTTCAGTTAATAGTTATAAGTAGAGACCTGCAAAATTCGCGGTTTCAATGGCCTTCAGGATAGACTGCACATACCCCTGTACACTCGGGCAAATAACGCAAGTTCATTGGCTGCCGACTTGTAAGTCGTCTCAGCTGGTTTGTCTGTGATTCGATCTTTCTTTGGTTGAGGGTTTATAACTGGTTGTGATTCTTCCAGATGAACAGTAAGCCAATAGCAAAATTATCTAAGAGGTAGGCCCTATATGTGTTTGAATTCTAGCCTATCACCGAATTAATCCGCAAATTTTGCAGGTCTCTAGTTATAAGGCATGCCCTAGAAGGGCTAGAAGCTAATTACAAACATTTTTAAGAAACCTCTGACCCGGAGAAAAGCTAAAATGTGGCAGCAGCCATTCATCACATAACTTGATTATCCACACATTTTTGGAGTCCAGCCTAGCAGCAGAAAACGCGAATGTTACAGGTCTGTTAGGCTAATAATTAGGGGCGTGTATTTTTCGCTGATCGCTCATTATATCCTGAAAAAGGTATGCCTGCACTACTGTTTGGCTGCCGTCTGCAAATAAGCCATTGCTTTATTTGGCTGGACCATTCAGGACGCATTTGCTTCCTCACTGGATGGCTGTGATTGGTGTGCTGACATTAGACACGCACCTGAAATAAAATCTGGCAAACACAAAACACAGACAGTGCTACAAAGTTTATAACATGCATCTGGCGAAAAATTACATGGCGCTTCTCGTAAGATACGAATTTTGCACTGTCAAATAAAATAAACATGCTAAGTATTAGTAAAATATTTAATAATCAGAATGCAAATTCACAGAAAATGTTAGTCAGTCATGGATTTCAGTTCGTCCCGCGTCCATGCACGGTGTCCCTTTGTGTGTGGTTGTGCGTGCGTTTGGATTGGACGTTGTATTCCAGCTGGTGTGAACACAGTTAATGGGGTTTGCGTAGCTGCGAAAGGCACGCCCTGAAATCTGGTCCGCTGATGACTCTGGAAACACTCCCTCCCCCTTCTCTTCCTCTTCCCCCACGCCTCTCATTTCCCCCCCCCCCCCTCTTCTCTAATCAACTAACCTCCCCTTCCCCTAGGCGGACGTTTTCCGGCGGCGCTATTTCGGCGGTTGACGGGAAATTCCGCGCGTGCCGTAAAACCTCCCTCCCCCCCTTCAACGACCCTCTCACACTGACAGCCAGGCCGCCCGCGGGAGCGTCGAGGCTCGTGATTGGTCCGCTGCGCTGGTTGTCGGCAAGAGCGCTCCCGATTGGACTCCTAGGAGCAGTCGTCTCTTGTCCGCGGCCTGTAGCAGGCTCCGAGGGTACTCTAGCCCGATGCGGAGTAGACGTGGTGAGCGACGACACAGCTCCGGTACCAGCCTGGACAGCTGGCAGAGGTTGGATAGACCCTCCACCGGACCACGGGTTCACTGGGTGACTGAGGGGTCCCAGTGTGATGTGGGAGATCGGAGAAGGCGCCAGCAGTGCTGATAAAGTCTCAGGGCTCAGGACACAGCCAACTGTCTGGTCAGCTGAGCGAGGTAGAGGTGCTGAGGCGGTGACTATGCTGGGTTGGTGGCCCCAGCCGCTGGTCGTTGCCGAAGCTCTAATACCTTTCCGATCAAACATCAGGGAGTGATCCCTAGCAGTTCTGTTTAATTGATATAGCTCTGGAATGTATAAAACGAACTGGTAGATTCTCCCACCCTACCCTGATAGGGCGCACATGTGGGAGGGGAACGTGAGAACCTGTGTGGCCGCTGCGCGCGTTACAAGCGAAACTTCGTCGACAAGGGAGGGGATTTCAAGTCTCTTAAAGTCACACACGGATATATTTTAAACGCGTGCAAGTGTGGAAGGACACGAGCGTAAACACGGGCGGACGTATGAAGGCTGTGTGAACGTTATTCGAGCGAGGAATTACGCGAGTAAACGAATATGCGCGTGAGCACGTGCGGGAGTGCGCAAGAACATACAATTGCACAAGAGTCCAAGTGCGCAAGGAGGAAAGTGTACTTGAGGGAGGGTGCCGACTACCCGGGCACACACGCGTTGCGCAGAGCTTCAGAATAAACAACGCGATTTCCAAACTACTCGCGATACCCGAGTGGGTTCTGTTTTACGAAAAGCGTTTAAAAATTCGCTGAGGTCCGAAAAGTACTTTTGATTTCGGATTATGTTTATGTATTTCTAGAAGAGTTAAAAAATGACTAAAAGGCGTGTTTTCAGAGTAATTTTTAGGTGTAAAATAAAACCGGTACAGATTCTTGAAAGCACTTGAGGGACTTGCGTTACACCTTTATCGTCATAACTATTCCATATATTGTTACGGTCACCGCTCAAATTTCACACTTGTCCTATTCACATGAGAAGACTGCGCACCAGTTCACAGCTTCAGGCTTAGAGGCGAACACCGCCTCAGAAGCACCTAGGAGCGTCGCACTTATCATCCCGCCTCACTAACACACACACGCACGCCGACGAATGCGCTTTACGCTGCCATATTTGTTTCCGGCAGACGATCATATGGCTAAAATATGATACTTTAATTCGCGTTGCCATTTTTGTTACCCCACGAGCGTTTTACTTTTTTTGTTTCGCTCTGATTTTGTCATCGCTATCGGCTGTAATTAAGATTCAATTCGAAAAAAAAAAAAAATTATGCGAGACTCGTGATTTTCTCCGTTGGAGAGAACGTTCTGTCCACTGCAGTCGATGATCGTGCAGACGAGGGATAGCGAACTTCTTGGAATTAACGGCGCAAATACCACAGCACATCCACATGTGTACAGTGTGTGCTATCGCCGCGTGACGTATGTTGTGTGGTGCTTCCGCACACGCGACCGCAGTCACGGCATTCCGCGGCATTGCGCGCTGTTTACGGCCCTGGCGACCAACAGAACAGTTTCCGGAGCTTTGTTCGTTGTATTTATACCCCCTCTACTTCCGTAGTTATTCAGGTTTCCCTCGAACAAAAAAAATCTAGCAAACAGAAAAAGAAATTAAAAAACAGGTAAAATGGACAAAATGTTAATTAACCAAATTGGATTTGAAATTGTATAGACTAATATCATAAAAAACGAACTCCATGAGTAGTTGAAAACCCAACTGTTTTAAAGTTAATTAAATTCAGCGGAACATTCAGTGAATCAGCTATGTATTTATTTCTTTATAAGCACGATACAATTTTTTAATAGTCATCTACCTGGTCACAATCAATATTATTATTTTTTTTGTTTGATCAAATATGGTGATGTATTGCATCAGAGGTTGGCCTGCATTGTTTTATGGTGACCGGGTGAAACCTTTTTCATCAGCTCATGGTCTGCGCCGTGTTTAATTAGACCCTCAAAACGTTTACCCAAAGTGCAGTGTTTTCATTGCGAAAACAGTTTTAAATGACTTTTATTAAATGGAAGGGACCACTTTTAACGATGTAAATTCTAATTCACAACTTATTAACCACCATGAGGCCTGATCAAGCACCGTTTCCCACAAAGTTTTTTGTGTTAAAATATGGTGATGACGAAGTAAAAAAAAAAAAAAAAAAGACCCTAACCAAACTATGGCCAACAACATGCCGTCCCTTGGCAATTCCTAACCCCATGTCTTATGCGCTGGCGGCGTCAGTTGCATAGCATTGATGGCAGTGCAAATCGTGTATATCGTGCTAGAGATTGTTTTCGGATACGATGGGCATGTTATGTGTGTTTGAAACTTGTTTCGATAAGTGTTTGTAGAGCAGTAGTGTATTTATGTTATCTTGCTAAATTAGTGAGAACGGGGGAAAATGCGGGAGAAAGAGTCTAGGGTAAGAGTGTGGGAATCATGAAATTGCTGTGGATCAAAAATGTTTTCAAGCGATGTACCGCTCACCGACTCACGGTCAGTTCTCTAAAACTATAAGTGCCTTCTTACTTGAAATCAGTTAGGTTTGTTCCTTATACCGCAGAAGCATCCACTGGGAACGGAAATCAACTTCCAAGAGAGTAAACGGGTATTGGTTGGAGTTTTTAAAAACTCGATTCAGTTTGGTTACATATATGCGAGAACTGCATGTCTGTTTTGACTTTGGTTGTAGACTTCCGTAGCGAAACATGGGTTTATCAGCTAGCCACTGTTTTTTTTTTAAGTGCAAATTTACACATTCGATGTTAGTATATATTTTTGTACATTTTTGTCGTGTGATTCAAAAACAGAAACGCATACATTTCGTGTATCTTGACACATTCCTTGTGCAAATTACCATTACAGTGTGTAATTTTCACACCAAATGTAGGTTGGTAATCTCAAAACCCAACATTGGTGTAAAAAAAAAAATGCACATGTTACCGTGTAAACTAACGATTCTCCTGATAGCTTTCACACCCACAATGTTCTAGCAAGATTTCACTAACAAAAAATTAAAAATAACACCGAGAAAAATATTTGGGTTCTTGTTAAGTGAACTCAAGTGTCCGTCAATTTACGAAGATAACCGTCAATTTGCGATGATCCCCGGATAATTCTTAACTCGCTTCTTCGTAAATTGAAGGTGAAATTATTTAACAGTGTAGTAAGATTCGAATAAATAAATATGTATATACATATATATATATATATATATATACACACACACACACAATGTCATCATCCTTACCTAGTCACTTGAAAGACATATATTTGGAACCATCCTGGTTTCTTGCAAAAAAAAGCGGAAAACAAAAACTATGCAAAGGATATATATATATATATATATATATATATATATATATATATATATATATATATATCCTTGGCATATTTTTTGTTTTACGCTTGTTTTGTAAGAAACCAGGATGGTTCAAAATATATGTCTTTCAAGTGACTAGGTAAGGATGATGACATTGTAGGCATTGTCAGAAAGGTTGTGAATCGTAGGTACATGTCCTTTATCCCCCCCTCCCCCCCCTTAACACTTCACTGCCACATCCGAATTGTTGTCGAGTCCCTTTCAGCCGAGGCGGGTTTTGTGATGATGGAACGCTACTGGCTCTAATTCGCGGATTCCCGCATGCAGTCACCGATGGGAATCGTGGCGCCCTTTGTCCGTCAATCGGCTTACAGTCCCCCCGCGGGCCTGGGATGGGGTTTCCGTTAATCGGGGCTGGAGAGCTCGCCTGGATAGTGTGTCCGCGCCGATTTCTCAAGTCACCGGGTCCAAACTCAGTGTTCGGTACCAAAAACCAGGCTAGGGAAACTTGAAAAAAAAAAAATTGGTTGTCTGTAAAGTCCGTTTTTCGAACGATAGTTTAACGTGACGTCAGAACAAAACATTGATGGAATGATTTCATACTTTTATGAATAAAATTGAATAATTTTTATTGAATTATCACTATTTTGTATGGATACAAATAAGGAGTGAAATGAAATCTACAATTTAATTGATAAATTTACTTTTATTTGTTCTCATTAATTCAAATATGTTTATTACTTTAACGAACATATTATTTTAACTATAACTTTCATACATGTTTGCTATTTAACTTCTTCCAATCTGTGTTATTCTGTTAAGGATAGGACGATGATAGGAAAAGTAGGAAACGAATGGGAGTGTTTCAATTTCAATGTGCCTCGAAAAAGTCAAATCGATGGTTGTTCCAATCGAGTGGAAGAGAGATAGATGCGGTGCAAGCGTATAGTGAACGTTACGGGACACAGCGTAACGAGACAATGTGCGTAACGGGACAATGAGTCATCCTTTTTCGTGCGTGCAGCCGGCTTTCATCGATTTATTAGACGTTGTCACGTCAAAAAAAAAGTTTAATTCTTGATGGTCGTCGTCTGTACGTGTACTTAAAAAATATATATAGCTTATTTGGTAATAATAGGTGATACACAGGCCAAAAAGAGAATTTGTTTTTTTTTTTTTTTTAATTTTTGTTTGTTGAATTGCGTTGGCATCACGTAAAACATTGTCCAATGTATTTTTTTTTTAAGAAATTCAGCATGACGGTAACATATATGTCGTAAAGTAACAATTAGGACACATTTAATCCTTATGAGCTACCTCGTTCCCACATGTGCACAATTTTTTTTGCACACATAGTTCAAAAACTATTTATTGTGAACTAGCGTTGGGCACAACTAGAAACGAATAGCAACTTGTAATGAATATTGTCGCAAGGAAGTGGTCTGGTGGGTTGGAGTAGCTCAAGTCTGAAATTAAAATACACCGTTAGAGTGATAAGGTACCACGACCTTTACAGCCTGTATCCGTCCGAGGATTGGAGGAGTCTATGCTGAAAAAAAAGAGCTCATTCATGGACAACATACTTTCAATATTATTAAGTTAATTACAGCTTATATTTCCCATGGCATTTACAGCATATCAAAGTCTGCAAGGAGTGGAGGGGTTCATGCTGAAAAAAAGAAGAGAATTTTCGCTAGAAGTGAAGTGAAGTGAAACTTGGCTTGTGGGGTTGAATGCACTCAGCGATTGGACAATCGGTGTAGAAAGAAAAGTTACCATGAAGAACTGTCTCGTGTCAAACGATTGCCTGAAGTTTTAGATAACTTCGATAATGCAGCTATAGAATACTGTCGCTTTTGCTTTGTATTGAATCCCTTTTTAAAGTAAGAACACTGCCTGTATATTTAAATTTTAATACTGATTTTTTTTTAAGTTTTCAATGCAGCATGATTTCTCTATCTTTTACTTGAGTGTTACGCAGTGCGTAGTGTTTTTCCGTGTGTCTTCACTCTATCTATTTAACATTTCCTGCCGTATGTACAGTGTAATTAACTAACACACATGGTACCTAATGTTCAGTTATGCTAAGATTTAGACGTACATATTCTTGTATTTGTTTTATTTTTCTCTCAAGATAATTTACATGCCACGATTCATCTACGAATGGATGGATAGAGCTGGAAGTTATGAGTTCTTTGATAACTTGAAATCTTTGCTTTTGTTTTCATTTATTGGGCGCCTGAAGCGAGAAGAATGCTGGAGTTAGCTATCTTGATTGCAGATTCTTTAGAAATACTTTGAGATGGAATAGTTCTAACCGGAGCAGTTGCCCGGAGATAGAGTATGGGCGTTTATATACATGCTGCTTTCAGCATGGAATGATGGTAGGATCAGGGCCTCCACTGCTATTATTATCCTACTAAATCTAGTACTTTTTATTAATGTATAGTGTATTAGTATGTTTACCTACAGATCTACATAAAATAATATCTCAGTTTCAATGATATATTATAACAGTTTTAATTTAAACTATTTACAAAAAATTATACATAAAATTGAAGATAAATTAACCCAGTTTTTTTTTACAAATGTTCAAATATGTCACCTTTAGTTATACGGCACACATCGAACCTGAAGTCCAATTCTTCCCACACTTTGGTTAACAAGTCCGGAGTAATGGAAGCAATAGCCTCTTCAATTCTGTGTCTCAACTCTGGCAAATCATTAGTAGAGACCCGGAAAATTCGCGGGTTCATTTCGTGTTATGCTAAAATTCAAATAATTATGCCTTAGTGCTGCTATTGTCATTGGTTCACTGTTAATCTGGAGGACTGAGGGCCAATTAGAGACCCCCACTCGTAGAAGTGTCGAATCACAGGCCACCCAGTCGAGACGACTCACAAGTCAGCAGCCAATGAAAAGATGGCATTTGCCCGAGTGTGTAGAGGATATTGGAGTCTATCCTGTAGGTCATTGAAACCGCGAATTTTCCGGGTCTCTAATCATTAGGTAGCGGCGGAACGTAGACACAATCTTTTACAAAGCTCCAAAGAAAAAAAAATCGCATGGAGTTATGTCAGGTGTACGTGTTGGCCAGCGAAAAAGAGCTCTGTCGTCTCGACCATTACGACCAATAAAACGGCCAGGTACTAAAACTTAAAACTGAAATTACAGATTCACTCTTAGTAAATTGCAGAACACAAAACGCTTTGCGCTCAGGAGTCGCCATTTTTGCGTAGGTGGCGCTGCAAGCGGGAAAACAAACAAACCAGTACTCGCGCATTCGCTTGTCTAAAACTGTTTTGAGTTACTCTTTAATTGAGATCTTGAACCAAAACTCTACAACGTTTACAGTTGAAACTATTAAAATGTATAACTAAGGCATTCTTCAATGGACATATTTTGCATTTTGTTTAAGAGAAAGACGCTGTAAGAGAGCAAATGTTGGGTACCTCTTTTAATAACGTTAGTCAAAACTGTTGTGTGTCTCCACCTCCCTTGCCCCGTCTTTCTTATGCAGCAGCTGGACGAATATTTAAGTCACTGACAATAAAGAAGAGAAAACTACCAGACAAACTACAATCGCCTTTGTTTAAATGAAGCTTCTTTCATGCAAAAAAAAAAAGAAGAAGAAAAAGAAACATTCGTCAGCTACAAATTTCACTGTTTCAGAAGAACTAATTAATTTAGCAAGCTCTCGAAAACAAATGAATGCTTTGGGTTTTGTCTCGTGATTTTGAATCCCGCGCTAGTATAATAATAATAAATTAAAAAAAAAAACATTTAACAATTTATTTATTTTAATTACCAAACATTACTTAATAAATCAATGAAATTGTGAAATGCAATAATTACATTTTGGACATGTGTTGTCTTCGGGACCGCAAGCGAATGCCTAAAAAAAACATGGACTTGGGCAATATGGCCTACCTAGATGGAGTTTGACTTCATTATTTTAATATTTGTTGCGGGTTCAGTGATTTTGCATTTTCAGTTCATTTCTAAGAAAGTAACAAAGTCACAAATTTGCTTTAATCGTGTAAAACAATACCTATAAAATAAAACAGTAGCTACATTTTTTCAGGGATAGTACTTTTTTTCTTGCTTATGTAGAAACGAAACATTTTTGCATGGTGAAGATATTATGGCGAAAAATCTCTAACTTATCTTGCTTTTGCTGTAGTATGCCAATTTTTTATTAATTTATTTGTGTGTATGGAGTAGTCAGAGTTGAATGTCCGAAAATTATAGCACATCGAGTTACGTACACATTAAACTCTTTTGCTGCTTTTATATCTATTATCGCACTAATTAGAGAAACCGTACCAGTGATTGCAAATAATATAAGTCTAATAAAAATAGGGAACGTGTGAATTAGCTTAATTATTTTGCTTTGTTATACTTGTGTTCACAAAGCCCGTGGATAATTGAATCAATTTTCAAACACGTAACAACCGACGCATCAAAAAGCCGTCGAAAGTTTTTTTAGCAAATGTCGACTGGTATTAATAGTTTGTGAATGATGCTAATTTATTTGGTTGATGTATTTTTTTTAAAAAGCAAACCGTTCTAAACAGTTTTTGAAAATTAATTTTGACCACGGTTATTTTACGAAACTCGATTAGACAGTAATGCATGCAATTTGATTTGAATACGTTAACTCTCAGTTTTACTATCAGCAATTTAAAAAATTACATTCATGTTTTATGAAATTTTTCTCATCGTGTGTAAATTGAGTTTACACTGTGTTCCTAAATTCGCGTTAACTATTGCCCTTACATACGTTGCTTTACAAATGGTGTGTCAGTATTGAAAAGTATTAATATTTTGGTAGAGTGGTGTAGTTTGCGGTGCTGAAAATAAGCTGTAGGTTTTTTTTTTTTTTTAATTAGATCAATGATGTGAGCAACTTCAGATGCGTGGGCTACAGACGTCTATTGTTTAACGGGAAGCCTTCATTTCACAGACGAGAGAGCCACACCCGAAGATCCCCGAAGGTTGATAAGCAAATAACTTTTTAATACGTAGCTATCCAGGGCTAGGAAACCATTTACATGATTTCACAGTATCTTTAATGTAGCTATCCTAACCAAATCAACCGTCCACAATGTTTTAAAGTATTTATTATGTAGCTAACCTAACCTAATTGACCATTAGTTATCATGAGTTGTCCAAAATAAAAAAAAACCGAAGATGCACGATCGGGCGTTTGGCTATCTCGTCTGTGAAAAGAAGGCTTCCCTTGTTTAACACGGCACGCCTGAAGAATCATTGCACATAGAAATACTATCATGTACACCTACTGTCGTGTACTACTAGCCTTCTGTGTTTGCTTGCATAGATTAAAGTTGTCAGCGGACAGTGTTCATATGATTTCTTTCTATGTAATTTACGTATTGTTGCATGGTATATTTTTATATACTTGTTTAATTGCCAGTAAGGAGAAATCTGTAAAAAAAAAAAAAAATACGTGAGCGAGTCTGTCAGTTCTCGCCAGAGATATAACCTCGGTAAGGAGCAACTTTATGTGTTCTCATGTTGCAAATACATTTAGAATAAAAAACTCGGACACGAAATTTAACCTAGAATTCTTTTTAAATAATGCCGAGCGTGATAAAAATACGCAATTTGTGTTTTCAACTTAGATTTCAGATCACACGTAGTTTCCGCACCCGCCGCTAGAATTTGTTGCCGGAGCAGCTACGCTTATTTTAGAATCATTTGATTAGCAGGTCGAATTTATAAACTGTATTATGAAACGGCTCCGATAAAAAAGAAAAGGTCCTGAAAAAAAAAATACTTAACCCCGGCTTTGACCCAGATTTTCGACAAGGAAATTTTATGTAAACACAGTCCATTTTGTTAAAATTCATTATAAAAAGCTAATACTTTAAAGTTTCTATTTGTCTTTGTGAACTTCGGTTCGCGCCATCCGCCACAGACAGCAGCAGAGCGGTTACACATTTCCGTTCCATTCACGAAATTACTCTCACCAAATCCCCATACCGAGTGCTAATATGTTACACGTCAGAAAATGGATTGTTATTTTTTTTTGTTTTGGTGCCGGGCCTGCGGATTAGTTTCAAAAATCATGTCTGGTTCTCAAAAAAAAAAAAAAAAAAAAAGAGTGAATTTGGCCATCACTGGACAGGTGACCTGGCTATGTCACGCAGCGGAGGTATACTCCTGGCTTACTTAAATGTGAGAAACGTGTTGGGCGTTGCCATGAATCTATATGTTACCTTCTGAAATAAATCTTCTCTATGTTACTTCATCTCACTATTTCAACCCTCGTACGTTGCTGATACACACTGACCTATTCATGGATTCATTCCGTGATTCATTTACTAATTCACGCGATAAATTTTTGTATAAATGTGTTTTCTTACCTGACGGTAGACATTTTTATAATGTTCAGTTTGTTGTATGACTGAATCTCACTAAACAAATTAAAATTGTTAATTATGCTACAGTGCGTTTTCTTAACCTTTTGTTTTCCCCACCGTCAATAAAACAAGGACGTGAGATAATCTCGTAAAAGTCACGGGAGTTATTACAGAAAATTTTGTATTTTTTTTTCCTTGCGGTTGTTGCATTAGGGGGCGGTATCCCAAAATGTTCGGGAAAAGTTAGCGAATAAGCACTGCCTTGTTGGGATACACCGTAACCCAACCAGCGGATCGTATTCCTGGACGTGTCCAAACAGAATCACAGCAAGGGAACAAAACGGCAACCGTTTTAATACAAGGTTCCCTGCGCGAGGCTGGATACTAGCTTCAACGCACTCTAGCGGAAGTTTCGCAACCATCGATGTAATTGTTACAGCAAAAATGCTAGAGATGGAAGCACCGTCGCACAAAAATAGAACCAGCTTTATAATTTGCTCAAGTAATTCTTAAGTTGCGATTTTATCTTGTCGTTACCATCAAAGTTTACAGAATATATTTCAGGATAATTTCACTATCATAAAGTTTCATTCGGCACACCAACACGCCTGGTACGTCCCCCGATGTTCACAAAAGTCACTATATAAGTGTTAATGGAGCCAGACGCGGGTTCGTCATCTGGACAAAATCAACGAAAAGGCGAGCTCTGTGCAAGCGCGGAATTTGGGCAACAGATCATAGCAACAGATAAGACACAAAAATCTGTTCCCAAAAAAAAATAAAGGGACTGGCCTTGTCTTAGCGTGCTCTAGGAATATGGTTAGAGTACAGGTGTAGCATATTCAAACACTAAACCCTTATTTTTGTGTCTTGGAATAGGCCTACCGTTAATAGTGTGGGAATCCACACTGTCCCTACGTTAAGTGTCAATGGGTCTTGGGTAACGAAATGTAGCTCCTACTAAAGTTCTGCGAATTCTGTGTTTTTTTTCCTCATTCGAATAGAATTTCGAATGTAATATAATATTCCCGAATATGAAATATTTTTCCTAATGGAATTTTTACAGAGCTAAACTTTTTTTTTTTTTTTTTTCACTTTTCACTGGCTTTCACGAACAATTGAGCTAAAATCAGTAAAATAAAAAAGAGTAATACACATGGAACCATTACAAAGAGGTGTAAAATAAAGGAAATAATAATGTTCCAATACAAATATGAATTTCTGATTTTAGCCTCATACATGTTTCATTATTTTTGTCAATATTTTTTTTTGTGAATATGGCCGACATGGTGTAAGCCTGTCTATTGGTAACAAAAAAAAATTGAAGGAAAAAAATTAAATTTGAAATCTCGAATCGAATATTGAATTATTCAGGAATATCGAACATCAAATTATTCAAGAATATCGAATATTTTCAATTAACATTGGATGTCGAATATCGAATTATTCCCGAATATCGAATATTGTTCTAGTACTCGCAGTCTTCAGTCTTTATAACAACGGACTTGAAGAGCTGGCCCATGCGCCGACGGTCGAAAGTTGCGCAGTTTCAAAGCTGCCCGCGGTCAGGCGAAGTACGCGAAGGTAATTTGGCGAGAGAAAGAGAGAGAGTGTGATGTTTGTGGATAGAATGACGGAGGCTGGCATGGTTAGCAGGGAGAGGGTAGTAGTGGCTACTGGAGTTTGTCGCACCTCGCGTTGACTTCTGCAAATGTTTTCGTTGTGTCCCTCGACTGACGTAGACAACAAAAACTTTGCGAGAGCTACTTTTTTTTAAAAAAACTTTCTTTCTTTTTTGTCCGTCTTTGTGGTCTCGTTTCCTCCCCCCTTACCCTGTTCTTTTATTGTTACCCTTCATCCTCTTCAGTCTTGTTACTCTTTGCCGCACTCTTCTCTACTCGTTGCCTTACCGCATCCGTACTCGTCCTGGGTCGGTGCAGAATTTTTTTTTTTTATTTCTGTTGCAGCCGCACGGAAAGTTTGAAGAGCGGTCTCTCCCCCTCCCCATAACCCCCCCCCCCCCTTCCCGGCTGATGCGCAGCAGCATCGTGGGTCCGCAGAATGATGCAGACTGCGATGATGAGTTTTATATTTTCCACGAGCCTGTTGGTAAAGGAAAACCGTGGACGACACACAAACAGGATCATAGCGCAAAGCCGCGTTGATGTTTGTAGTTTCTTGTCTGAACTAATTTTTATAACGTGCTGTATACATATTCAAATTTTAGTTTGTAGCAATTAAACGCTTTTTTCCTTCAGTAAAACAGCAATTTGGTATGTTGACAATTTTGATGTTTCCTTTCTCGCAATATCGAAAACCAGCGCGTGAATTGTATTTCTTCATTGCGTATCATTTTATTTTTTTCTCCCCTGTTGTAATGGATTGTGACCGGTTCATCATTTGGGCTCTGCCTTAAATATAAAATGAGGCACTTACAAAAGTAATTTTTATATGTATTTTTATTAGTGTGACCGAAAAGTTATTTGCACGCCTTCCATCATCGGAAATGTGAATTTTTTTTTTTAATTTCGTCTCAGTTCAGTTAGAAGTGCTTTACGCGCTAGACAATATAAGTTTTTAATTCGGTACAAGCATGGTCACACGATCTTCGAGGGAAAGTTGTGGAACGGGGAAATTTACTTTAGTTTCAGTAGTGCGTCTTGACAAAGAACATCATTGGGCCAGAGTGGTTTTTCTTGATTCCGTTATGTTCGGGGAAAAAAACGCTATTTCGGACGTAATTGTGTACTATACTAAAAATTTACTAATCGAAAACAGGCTAATTTTTTGACGTGACAACGTCTAATAAATCGATGAACGGCGGCTGCACGCACGAAAAAGTGTCCCGTAACGCACAATGTCCCGTTGCGTTGTGTCCCGTTACGCTCATTGTACGCTTGCGCCGCATCTATCTCTTTTCCACTCGATTGGCCTATGCGTCCGAGAAGAAGAAAGACAGCGGCAGCACACAACTTACATCTACACGCGAACTGTTTCGTCGACTGTTTATAAAGTGAAGTAAAAAGTTAATGTGGTTTTCATTGCTTATTACAACAATTTCGGAAATAAAGGTTAATTATTCTTGCATTTTAAAAATCTGATTACTAGTATAATTTCAAGTATTTATTCTTTTATTATTAAAATAAAAATGATTCAAATTTATTCATAAATGTATGCAATCATTTCATCAATATTTTGTTATGACGTTGTCGCGTTGTTAAACTATCGTCCGTTAACCGACTTTACAGACAACCAATTTTTTTTTAGGTTGAAATTGAAGTTGTTTTCTCAATATTGTGTTTGTTTTTAGTCACTAGTAAAGTATGTACTTTTTTTTATGTGTAACATCGTAGCTTTCGGTACACGACATTTGGTAGAAGTTATTTCGTGAGGAACGGAAGTCGATGAAGGGAAATGTGACACAAAGATGGTGGACCCACGTGTAGCATCATTAACCCGTATATAG
The DNA here is from genome assembly GCF_032445375.1 of Bacillus rossius redtenbacheri. Lineage (NCBI taxonomy): Eukaryota > Metazoa > Arthropoda > Insecta > Phasmatodea > Bacillidae > Bacillus > Bacillus rossius. The sequence goes on from NC_086340.1 coordinate 11,283,945, forward strand.
TAACTTTCGAAAACGTTTGGGTACATACCAAACGTATTGATGTGTCAAATGAAACTTTTATGATAGTGAAACTACGCTGTAGTACATTTGGTAAACTAAAATATTCATAGTAAAAAGTAATCTTAAATTTTAAAATATCTAAGAAAACGTGCATTATAATGATTATAATACGTATTCGCCTTCTAATTCCCGATTTGTTTAAGAACACAACTGTAAAGCGCGCGCTTGATAACCTCAAGGGATGTGGTTCGAATCTGGTCACTGGAATATTTTTAATAACGTTATAGTCTACTAATATTATACAATAATAAAGTGGAACCAGCTCAATAGGGCTTGTGTTGGTTTGTAGGAAGTATTTACAGGTTGGTTTCAGTCGTATAAGCAAAAATAAATTTGCGAACATATAGGCTCACTTAATTTTTGTGTGTTTAAAAAGTTTCAGGTTAATATTTTAGTAATACCATAGAAGTATAACTTCTAAATTGTGCGGAAACTTTATAGAATTAACTGTTTAGTGAATTTTAACAAGATAAGCAGTATTTTAATTCAATTCCTTGTTGAAAAATCAGGTAAAGTTTATAACAAAAAAAATTTAACTAAGCTGCCCATCCAACATATTGAACTTTCAATTATAAATAGTTAAATCTCTCTCCAAAGCACAAAAACAAAATTGGTTGTCTGCAAAGTCGGTTTACGGACGATAGTTTAACGTGACAACGTCATAACAAAACATTGATGAAATGATTGCATACTTTTATGAATAAAATTGAATCATTTTTATTGAATTATCACAATTTTGTATGGATACAAAGAATGAGTGAAATGAAATCTACAATTAAATTTATAAATTTACTTTTATTTGCACTCATTAATTCAAATATGTTTATTACTTTAACGAAGAGATCATTTTAACTGTAACTTTTATACATGTTTGCTATTTAACTTCTTCCAACCTGTGTAATTCTGTTAAGGATAGGACGATGATAGGAAAAGTAGGAAACGAGTGGGAGTGTTTCAAGTTTAATGTGCCTCGAAAAAGTCAAATCGATGGTTGTTCCTATCGAGTGGAAGAGAGATAGATGCGGCGCAAGCGTACGATGAGCGTAACGGGACACATCGTAACGGGACAATGAGTCATCCTTTTTCGTGCGTGCAGCCGGCGTTCATCGATTTATTAGACGTTGTCACGTCAAAAATTGTTACTGCGATTACTTTTGAAACTGTGCCATCGGATCCAGAGAAATCGAACCATCTATTTCAACTACATGGAAGATACGCTGATCCTTCAGCGACTTGACCGACGCGACGGTGCACTGCCAGCCACTGATTCTTCAAGAGAGCTCCGCTGATTCGCTCCCGAGTCGGCGGGATTCTTTGTTCACTATAAACCGGAGTTCTTAGCGAGTGAAAGCGTTTCAGCTCATTCGGACGGTATCCCCTCTTTCCGGAATGCGCGAAATCTCACTCTCTCTGTCTCTCTCTCTGCACCATACGCTTTGTGGGGAAGTATTCATCGCGTATCACACGGCTTTTTACCCTCCCATCTTCTCACCCCTCTCTTTTTTTTTTACTTCTTTCCGCTAAACCGTGCCGAAGAAGGGGGGAGGAAAGTTGATTAAGGCCTCATTTGGGACGCCATTGTGCGCTGCAGGAGCGCGCGATTTAATATGCTCGTTAGGGTCGGTCTGCCGGATTCATTACATATTTCTCGGACAATGGGGCGGGCACTGGTGCGGACCTCATTGTGCTGCGTGCAAAAAGGGGTGGGGGAAATGTGGAGGGGGAACCGGTTTGGCGAGAGAGTGCACGTGTGAGAGCCAGTCTTTCAACGCTCGCCAGCGATGTGTAACATCTAACCTCGGCAACGAGCGAATTCACGTGTTCTCGCGTTTGCAAATACACTTACAATACGAGACTCAGGACAGGGAATCAAGCGCAGAGTTCTTGAAAATAATTGCCGAGCGTGATAACCGTACGAAAATGGTGTTATCAACTACATTTCCGGACGCGAATCACACGTAGTTTCCGCATCCGCCGCTAGATTTCGCTGCCTTGAGCAGCTAACGTCGACTTCTAATCAATTGCTTAGCAGACAGAAATTTTCAACTATTATTAAAAAATAATACTTGAAAAAAATACTAAACCCTCTACTTTGGAGCTAATTGTCGACAGAAATTTTTTATTTAAATACTACCCCTTTTTAAAAAAAAATTGAACAGTTAAAATTGTAAAGTTTACCTTTGTCTTTGTGAACAGATGGCAGCACCGTATTTGTTACTCTTCCGTTTGCTTTCACGAAATTACTCCCATATAATACTGTATACTGAAGAGCTAATATGTTACACATAAAAAAAGGGGGGAAGTGGCAGGATATCGGCGCTAGGCATAGCGAAAATTGTGTGGAGGGGCTACCACCACTTTCCGTCCACACGGCCGCCGCTGTCGCTTTTCTCGCCGGTTAACGCGTTGTGTTCTCCGGTCGGAAAGTACTCTCGCGTACGCCACGGAGAAATTTTTTTTCAGATTTGTTGGCACCACTCTCGTGTGGCCAGCCTGCGTCGGGAAGCCTTTTTTTTTCACAGACGAGAGAGCCAAAACCCGAATTTCCCCGGAATTCATGTTTTTTTTTCCCTCGTTTCTTTAGTGTAGCTATATCCTAACCAAATCAACCGTCCACAGTGTTTTAAAGTATTTATAATGTAGCTAACTTAACCTAATTGACGATTAGTATCCTTTTATCAACACCGCCATATTTATTTACAATGAACAAAAAAAAAACCGAAGACGCACGATAGGGCGTTTGGCTCTCTCGTCTGTGAAAAGAAGGCTCCCGCCTGCATCCGACCTGCATCCGACACGAGTTCAGCGAGGGAGAACTTTCTGTCGTGCGGTCGCCTTCCAACCCCTGCGACACGTGAAGGGAGATTGTTCTCTCTCTCTCTCTCTCTCTCTCTCTCACTCTCTCCCTCTCCTTCCCCCCCCCTCGTCAGTGATTGTGTTTTCGCTCTCTGCGAATTAGGAACAAAACTTAAATCCACGCAACCATCGCAGCAAGCTAAATTACCACACCCCCCCTCCCCTCCCCGCCACCTTATCAAAAGCACCGCTGAAAGTAATAGTTCATCACTTTAAGGCCCGATCGTACACGCCTTCTGTGTGTGTTTTTTTTTTACAATTTTATTTACTTCGTCTGTGGTTATTTAATTGAATTTTTCTCACATCTATCGTCTAAAATAATTGACATAGGTTCATTTATGTGGATATACCGCACGTAGACAAAGAATAGACTTGTAAAAATAGCACACAGGCTAGCTTGTACGATTGTCATATTTGCTGTGAAATTAGGGTTCATTTGAGTTTACGATGTAAAACATAAGTAAATAATAAAAGATAAGTCTCAAGGAAGTAAGGGTTTTTTCTCTCGCGTATAGCTACTACACTGTTAGAAATCACAGTAAAATTACGTAATTTTCAACGAAGAGTTATTCGCAATCTCACGTAACTGGACCTTCTTAGGAACTACGCCGTTTTCCAACTTTAACGCTGCAAACAAGGTTAACATGCACGAAAGGTTTTTGCTGTAAACTAGAAAAAAAACTTTATTAAAATGCTTTGTTAATATAATATGATTATTAATGTTTCTTCATGTTCAAAGTAATTTAACCCGACACCCGTAAACTTACGAAAAAAAATAGCCGTAAAATTTTTAAGATCCCTTTGATAATTTGTAATCAGCGTTCTTCGTAAAATTTAAGGTGAAAATTTCCAACATAGTTAAGTATTACAATGGAAGATGTAACGCCTCTCGTGCCTCAAAATTAAATTATTTTAAATTAATTAAAAAGAGCCTTGGAAACTTGCTGGGTAAGAATAATAAGAAAAATAAGTTTATTGACCAGAGGTGGCACGAGGTGGAGAACAAGACAATTTGGAACTCCCTGACACAAGCAACTGGGGAGCTGGTGGATCGTTTAAGGGAAGAAGGTATATCATAAATAAATTAACACTACACAAGTAGCTTGGTATATAGGTTCCCTGTTTTATTTAAAAATGTAAATAATGAATTCTGTTTTCATTTGATTTGGCATTTATAAGTTTCCCAATTTTATATTAATTATATACTTAAGTTTTTCGAGAACGGGCCGGCCCTCTATTAGTATAACAACACATACTCAACTTTAACAACAAACAATTACATAAACAAAAATTTATAAGTATCACACCAAAATTTTATTCATCCAATTATTACATCGATGATTAGTTTTATTCATTCTACATATTCTTGAGGAAAGCACTGTTCGCTGGTAGGCTATTCATTCGATTAATGTAGTTCGTAGCTAGAAATTGGGGGGGGGGGGGGGGGTTGTTGATTTTACATTACCACCCGGGTCTTCAAAAGATAACGTCGGGTCGCGGAAACATCTCTTCTAACGTGACCCGCAGTGGAGGTGCAGGACCACGAGCTGGGAGCAATTTGTCTCTCCAGCACTTCGACCCTGTCTGAAAACCAAATCAAATTCAAAACGAATTAGACTTGCTTCCAGACAGTCCTACACCGTCGGCGCAAAAGGCCAACTAACGGGAATGTGGGGGAAAAGGCCGGATTACTCACCAAACAGGGTGTAGAGTTCGGAGCTCACTAGGTGTCTCGCGCCGACATCAGGATGCCGCGGACCGAGAAGACGCGGATGCGCGAACGAAGTCGAAAATTTAGAAAAAATAAAATAAAAAAATTCTAAAACTTAAAAATTAGAGACATGACTTGAACTAATTACTACTACTGACCGACTACTGAAAAAATGGGATCACATCCCATAGATCAACTGACTACATCTCTTCTGCACCCGAAATCGCAATTCCCGCGAAACCTCCTAGCGCACAGGACGTCGAGAAGACGTGGTCAGTAGCCGCGATCAAAGGACTGAGTGCCCGAGGGCGGACGAGGCTTCCAATTAAAACAGGTGCTAAAGCCCTAGGGAGGAGGGGGGAAGGTTCGGTTCTAAGCCGAAAATTTCCGAAGGAGTCCGAGGCGGGCGTGACAAGAACACGACATGCGCGCTCCCTACCGGACCGAAACGAAGGCAACGAACAATCGACTTCTACAGGTCAGGAGAAGAAGCATAGGGCCATAAGGCGTAGCGGCGCTGCGCTCTGGCGGTGTAAAGGGGAACTAACGGAGGCGGTGAACTGACTCGCCGCCAGGTGTCACGAGCGTAGTCTCAGCTCGCTGGCCACCATGGGTGAAGTTGCTTTCTTCTGCCGCTAGGTTTCGCGTAGGTCTCTTTAGGTCTCTTGGCTAAGTTCATGTCAGGTCACTGCTCCTGGATTTCTCAGAACTAAAGTGATGTGGTGAGGGAGGGGGGGGGGGTACAGAAAACGCCACTCCGCTGGGAACACAGCTCCACTGGATCCCCATGCGTGACGAGACATGCTATTCTCAGCAGGTCTCTACAAGGGTAGCAGCTTGCAGCCCAGGAGATGCTCTATGCAGTTTTGGTCATGCAGGGAATTAAAATTACAAACTCGGGACGTGACTGCAGGCGAGAGAAATTTCAACCGGGCTGACCATGTCCACATTAGACAGCAAAATATCAGATTGGCCCCCTGGGAAGGAGCTTCGGTTTACTGGCACAAAGTTTAAATCCGTGGCGTACACCGGCCTAACAAAAGTAAATCACCCCCATTAACAACCAGATAAATTTAAAAAAAATAAGAAACCCCCAAAAATTTTAAAATTATAGAAAAAATTAAGAAAAGGTGACGAAATGCCTAATTTCCGGCACAAAGATCAGTTCCAGCGGGCACATTTAGTTCGCATTCAGTTTCCTTCGCGAATACGCGCTGCCAGTAATAGAGACAAAAACAGAATTGGCATGCACCGACAAGGGAGAGACACCTTTTGGAAAGAAAAAAAATGGCGCGAGGGTTTTAAGTCCCACACGCAGAGCGACAAAGCTTCCGCGCGCTACTCAAGCATGAAACCTTCTCTCCTGGAGGGAAAAAAAACCTCCCTCCAAGCTGGCCTAGTTTACATCGCGTGCATTATTCAGCAACACCTTCTCTCGTAGCGAGAGCGCACGCAAATTATTGCTCAGTCGAATAAAAAATATATATGTAAAAAAAAAAGCAAGCCTCAGTTTTCACTCCCGGGGTCTTCTTGCCTGAAGTGCCTCAGCCACCTCTTGCAAACATCCACCCCACCTTTTTTTTTTTGCACGGAGATTTACCATGCACTCAACTGCCGGCCCATTTCACCCCTCTGCCTCCCCCAACGCGCTCCCCCTTAACGCGCGCAAAGGGGAAACGGCACCTCGCTTGACGCTGGGACACAGACGTGGATTGCCATTACACGCAGATTCTTTTGACGTAGCACGCACTACACCTAACGTTATTTTCCTATATATATATATTTTTTTCT